>NW_024498829.1:345125-765933 GCF_017590055.1 Onychostruthus taczanowskii
ATGTGGTTTATATTCTGGAAGGGTCTAGATTTTTAAAATAATGTGTGTGTGTGTATAAATATATATATATATATATAAATATATATAAAACCCCAAATAAATTATGTTCTCATTATTAATTGACTTGAGTAGGATGAGAACTAAAATATTTGCTATGATAGAGCCATGTGACCAAGACAGAAGGACTGGACCAGAGGGAGGAATGGAAAAGAGATAAATGTTTGTCTAATTCAATTCCTAAACAAGAGTAGTTCTTTGTACTCCTGTCTACTCAGAAATCAAAACAGACTCAACTTGTTTGAATAGGCAATTTATCTTAGAACTTCTGTTGTTTAAAATTATTTCATCTGCAATAGGACACATAGTAAATCTCATTATGAACTAGTTCAACTAACTAGCAGAAAATGATTTGTAGGTTTTGAGCACAGCAAATTGTATTTCTTTCTTTACAACAGCAGAAAAGTAGAAATAGATATATTGTCTAACATTCTTATACAGGTACATTTTTTTTTCTTTTTCCTTGTTGGTTCCACCCAATAGATATTTGATAACTCTGCTTTTTAAAATTCATGTAAGGATTACAAAGGATATAAGGAATATAATGCCGTAATAGAATCTCAGACAGAGTAAGCCTGTAGGACCTGCTGTTTGTTCAGGTGCAAATCTAAGCAAGATGTTACACCAATTCATTTCTAATTTGAATTGATATTATTATATAGTATGCAGTGGTCTAATGCAAAAGTAAATCCAAGATCAACTATGAAGTGGGAAACTGATAATGTATGTAATTATTTGAACAACACAAATCCTGAAACCATGGTTAATTTTATTCAGATCATATTTTTGATTGTATGTGTATCTTTTTATTTATTTATTCATTCATTCATTCATTAAACAGAGTAGTGTGGATATAAATTCTCTCCATAAAAAGGAGAGTCACTCTGAAAATTAGGCAAAGAACAGCTAATGCCTGTCTGCTCGCATGGAAAGTTCTTAACGAAGGCAGAACAAACTTTTCAGGACGTTTTAGCAAAGTTCAGAGTGAGAGCTACATGAGAGGGAAAGACAGCCCTCAGGTTCAGTGTAACATTGTCTCACTATCCAAATAGCAACAAAAAAGAAACCAGAGCACAGTGCATGGTGTTTCTAGAACATGCTGTACACTCTCTTCTCACAATGTGAGACATCTGCTCCTGTGAGTAAGCTGAGTCTTTGTAGTTGAAATGGTGAGAAATCGAGAGAGAGAGAGAGAAAGAGAGAAATGTTGTAGCACATACAGTTTCATTTGTTAAACTTCATAACTGGTTTAACTGGATAAAATGCTTGTCTTAGGATTTGTGTCTTTCTTTAGTTTGGAGGAGGATTTATAAAAATTTCTTGAAGATTATTTGCAAATAATATTGTCTTGACAACACCATATAAAGGTGACATAATGTCACTTCTCAGTGGACTCTTTGTATTGAAAATCTAGATGTTTTTTGGTTTTCCTCTTTCTCCCAACAAATGTGAAAAGAACAAGCTTATTTAGCAGTCAACAAGGCCATTTGTTTGACTTCTATAGAGCTTCTCTCAAATAAGTGAAACTTTTTTTACAGACTAAGGCATTTTTACTTTCCATAGTTGTGCTCCTCCCAAGACACGTAAGGGAATGGAAGGAAATGGGAGCATGCGGAACCTCTTGCCACAGGAGACAATCAGGTCTGAGACCGTTTAAGGACTCTGAAGAAGCACAAGTCCGTGGGACCTGATGAGATGCATCCACAGGTCTGGAGGGAATGGGCCAAGGAAGTGGCTGCTATCCACCATATTTGAGAAGTCGTGGCATTGATCGCACCCTCAGCAAGCTTGTCAACAACACCAAGCTGTGTGGTGCAGTCAGCTCCCCATTCACGGGGTCTTTGGTAGGCTTGAGAGGTGGGTCTATGTGAACCTTTTGAGTTTTAACAAGATATCCTGGTTTCAGCCAAGGGCAAAGATAATTCTTCACACTGGCCATGAGGGCACAGACCTTGGGGCTGTGTGGACATGTCTATGTAGTTATTCTAT
This sequence comes from Onychostruthus taczanowskii, assembly GCF_017590055.1. Taxonomy (NCBI): domain Eukaryota; kingdom Metazoa; phylum Chordata; class Aves; order Passeriformes; family Passeridae; genus Onychostruthus; species Onychostruthus taczanowskii. The sequence goes on from NW_024498829.1 coordinate 347,172, forward strand.
AGCACTTACTTCATTACCAGGGGACTTCCAAAAAGAAGGTGGGCCTGGACTCAGATGGAGGAAACAGATACTATGTGGAGGGTACTCTGCCATTTTGTTGGTTTTCCAGGGAAGCAAGCAGCAATGGACTGGTGGGGTAATACTGATCCCAACTGGAGGGAATTTCCACCATTGTTTTTCATTGTCTTGGGCTTGGGAAAAAAAAAAAATTTGTGCAGAGGGTACAGGGGCCATTTTGTTCTTTGTCCTGTGAAGCTGTGTGGCGCAGGTTCAGTTGATCAGTCAGTGAGTATTTTTTGTATGCAAATCACCCTCTTTTTTTATACCTTTGTTATTAATATTGTTCTGTTATTATTAATTTTGTTATCTCACCACTGTTTCCTGTAAATAATTCTTATCTCAGCCTGTGATTTCTGCTTTTTGACTCTCTCACTAGAGAGAAGCTGAGAGAAGGGGAGCTGCTGGGTGGAGTTTCACTTCCAGCTGGGCTTAAACCGTGACACAAGCCCAAGTGCAAAGGGCTGCACGTGGCTCAGGACAATCCCTGGTGCCAATACAGGCTAGGCAGAGGCTGGATTGACAGGAGCCCAGAGGAGAAGCACTTGAAGATGTTGGTTGACAAGAAGCTCAATATGTGAACTCACAGCACAGAATAACAAATGTATTCTGGGCTGTGTCAAAAGCAGTGTGGCCAGCAGGTGGAGGGAGGTGCTTATCCCACTTCACTCTCATGAGACCCCCATCTGCAGCACCTGGCTTCAGCACAAGTACATAGATCTGCTGGACTGAGTTCAGAGGAGGATTAAAAAAATTTTTAGAGAGATAGAACACTTCTGTAGAAAGGCTGAAAGGACTGGGATTGTTCATCCCAGAGGAGAGAAGGCTCTGAGGAGGCCTTATAGCAGCCTTTTGGTATTTAAAGGAGCCTACAGGATTGCTGGAGAGGGACTTCTTACAAATGAATGTAGTTATAGGACAAGGGGTAATGACTTTAAACTGAAAGAGGGTAGAGGGTAGGTTTAGATTAGATATTAGGAAAAAATTCTTTACTTTGAGGATGGTGAGGCACTGGAACAGGTTACCCAGAGAACTTGTCCCACCTCTGGAAGCGTTCAATGCTAGGATGGATGGGTCATTGAGCAAACTGATGTGGTGGAAGGTGATTCAAAGCAGGGGAGCTGGGAACCAAGTAATCTTTAAGGTCCCTTCTACCTCAACCCTTTCTATAATTCTATACATGTTGCTATGGAACTCCATACTAGTTGCCTCACATGTACCTCTTTTCCAATAATAACAATTTAGAAGACCAGTTAAATTAATTAATCATATATATCTTCTACTGAGGATGACTGACATACTGTAAAATATTTGAACTGTATTATATTAATAAGTCCAGTAAAGAAATAAAACGATCACTCCTCTGTCTCCAAACTCTCTTCTGTCCTGCCAGTTGCAGGGAATGATGGTGCAAGAAAAAGGTAAATAATGCAGATGAATACCTGGCTTTGAGACTGGTGTTACCAGCAGAATTTTGGGGGTTTTGGTCATTGATCAGTTTATACGCTGAGCCTGCTAGCAACAAATGGAGTCTACCTGTCTCAGAGGGTAAAAGGAGAGTAGCTCTTGAGTTAGCAGAGCTCATTGAGAGAGCTTCACACTACATTTGAAGGAAGCTGGAGACATAGCCAGGCTTGACAGAGCCTGATACAGGGAGAACTACAGTGACCACCCAAGAAGTGAAAGGAGGCTTAAAAGGGAATACCTTGATCAAGCACTAGCAGCCAAAGACATAACCACAAGACAAGAGCATCCCTATGCACTCCTGTTGGGATATTGACATAATCAAAGACTTCTTTGAAGTGCCTGTACACCAGCACATGGAATATGAGGAATCACAATGAACTAGAGATCTGTGGGCAATCACAGGGCTTTGACCTTATTGCAGTGATTCTAAGCAGATGAACAGAGGGGAACATGTCTGTTGTGGTGCCCCAGTTTAGTTGTTCTCTTCCACTGGGTGATTGGGAATTTGCACAGAATAGTTTTATATTGCACTGTATAGCTTATGTTACATTATGTGGTTTGTTACCCCATTTCCCCATCGCATGGTCTTTCCCTTACCTGTCCTGGTACCACCTGGTGGTCTCTCCCCTGGGTTACCCCTCCCCTAGCCACTCCTCACTGGTGTCCCATTGGCTGTGGACATCTCCCTCTGTCCCCATCCCAGGGGTAAAAGGGAATACCTTGATCAAGCACTAGCAGCCAAAGACATAACCACAAGACAAGAGCATCCCTATGCACTCCTGTTGGGATATTGACATAATCAAAGACTTCTTTGAAGTGCCTGTACACCAGCACATGGAATATGAGGAATCACAATGAACTAGAGATCTGTGGGCAATCACAGGGCTTTGACCTTATTGCAGTGATTCTAAGCAGATGAACAGAGGGGAACATGTCTGTTGTGGTGCCCCAGTTTAGTTGTTCTCTTGCACTGGGTGATTGGGAATTTGCACAGAATAGTTTTATATTGCACTGTATAGCTTATGTTACATTATGTGGTTTGTTACCCCATTTCCCCATCGCATGGTCTTTCCCTTACCTGTCCTGGTACCACCTGGTGGTCTCTCCCCTGGGTTACCCCTCCCCTAGCCACTCCTCACTGGTGTCCCATTGGCTGTGGACATCTCCCTCTGTCCCCATCCCAGGGGGTATAAAAGCTCCCTGCTGCCAGGAAACGCCCTCTCTTTTTCTCCCATGGGTTTGTCCACCTGATGTGTGTCTTGGAATAAAGGACAGCATTTCCCACGTGGAGGAGAGCACTTCTCTAATCTTTTACCTTCGTCTATGAAGTATCGTGTGGGCACATGTCTGTCTTTCTGTCTCTCCTTTTTCTATTCTCAAGCTTTCACAAAATCTAGCAAAAGGGCCAGCAGAAGAGTAGGGAGCTCATATGGATCAGAATTTTCCATGAAAATGCAAAACCTTCATATCTCACCACAGAGAGAAAGCAATGTGTGCTTATGAGGTGCTACTGTGCATTATCTCTCTCAGACTGATGTCCACGCCTTTTCACCCTTTCCAGTACAGTTCTAGACAAGAGTAAAAAAGTCCTTATTGAACTGTTGTGTTTGTAGCTCCAAAAAAGGCAAAAGAATAAGTACATTTCCTTCTATATATCTCAATTAAATAATGTTCTTGTGGTTTGTACTTCAAATTTTTATTTTGATGCTTATTTTCTTTGAAAGGTCAGGATTCATGTTTTCTGTAACAATTTTCTCTAGCTTTTAGTAGTTAGAAGAGGTCTTGAAAAATGTCTCTTCAGACTGAAATATTTTTAGGCCTTCTATATATGTATTAGATGTAAAAATGTGCTCAAAAGTAAGCTTTCCACCTATTCAAGAATAGGATTTGCGGTATCTAAATGTTTTAGATACTAAATTGTCACATAAATTTTTCTATCTGGAATCCTCTATATTTTTTTTATAATCAAGAAGTTGGGTGAAATACATATGTATGTGTGTATAAACCAGTATAACAGGGCTGTTGTTGGTAATCAGAAGTGGTTCTAGTGCAAAATGACATGGACAGTGTAAACTTACAGGACAGGATACAAATAGGCTGGAAATCAAGAGAGTTTTCTATTTGTAGTCAGGAAGCTACTGTTAAAATAAACATCTTTAGTTACAATCATGTAAAAAAAGGAAGTATGTTATCATATTGTTTAGACCAGGGCTATCTCTATAATTCTTAGTCAAATAAGTTGTTCTTTCTTCAGTGGGTAGTTCTACTAATTTAAATAGAACAGTTGATATGACTAAAATGCAATTTGCAGTACAAAAATTTTGAAGAATTTGACATAAAATGGTTAAACAGCTATAGATGGAAATTTTTTTCTGTGTCAACTTTCACTGTAATGCTTGGGTTAAGCTTTTTCTGTTAATAAACAGGAGGGCAAAGAGACATTTTTTTATTTCTGCATACACCTTTTATGCTGAAAAATTGAAAATGCATCAACTGAAATAATATTGGGGTAACCTATAAAATCCCAATGCCGGCATTTGAGAAAAACTTACTGAAATGTTGCAGCAAATGATGAAAATATATTAATATGATTTGACGTTTTAAGAAACTACTAGCTGAAGAATAAAGACTTGAAAAATATAATCTGGAGAAGATACAGTGACAGGGTTAAATTCCTGCATTCAAGGGTACAGTCAAGCTAATAGTAACTGAAGTACAGAGTTAAAATGCGGGATCATTTCTGGACACTTCCAGATCAAGTTTGAGTGGGTGGAAGAAGGAAGAATGTAAAGTCTTTCCTGTAAAATAACACTCTTCACACAGAAAGCAAGAATATTGGGAAATGCATTTGTGGAAGAAAGGTTTTTAAAGAGACCACTGTGTGAACTAGGCCACCTTGTCTCCAAGAAATCAGTTCTGTTTCCATGGGGAGATGTCATTACCAAAGATCTCTTGGATCTGTCAGGAAAAAGTACCTGAAGGCTTACAAATTCAAAAGGAAAGATAGCATTTTTTTTTAAACAATGATAGTCTTTACTCGGAAGAAGAAATGTTGAAAGAATTGATGGATTATTGGTCATTTGAGATACTCGCATAGAGACTGCCACCTTTCTTTTGTCGGCACCAAGCTCCTGGGTTTAGTGTAGTGGCAACAGGTTGAAAATGGACTGAGATTAATTCACCAGATGGGTTGAACTGTGTAAAAATTTATCAGGTCTGGACAAATAACTCAAACTTTCATTACTGGTTATTTCAGCTGGAAGAGCTCGTGCTTCATTATTTAACAGAACTACCATAAAATTTAATTCAGTGATGTCTATAATGTATCTGGACTCTTTCCCATGGAAAGTACCTCAGAAACAGAAGAGATAATTAGCAGCAGATGACTGCATAAATTGGTGCCTGGGAACATGTCTCCCTTAGTGTTCCCCCATAAGAAAAATGCTGCATAAGCATAATTTGGATGATGAGCAAATCATATGGAAGAATTCTTGTTCATATCTTCAACAAGACATAGATGTTTATGGAGATTGAAAGTGCTCAGTGACTTTTATTTCACCTTTTCGACCAGTTTTTATGTCCATGCCAAGGGAATGAGGCACATTTGGAATCTCATTCTTAAGCAAAAGTGTATGATTGATACACCACCTATTCTGACATCATCTGTGCATTCATTCTCACTGTATTCTTCTTAGAGAAAATGAATCTTGACTTGGATGATTTAAAAACTATATTTTGCATAAAATTATAAAGGGCATGTTGACTTTCCTATAGGATTACCATCTTTCACTCTTTTAATGAAAAATTTTTCCTCTCATTCCTCAACACAGAAGTGTATGACCTCTGACTTACCTTTTGCCCCTATTTTTGGGGAGTACAATCTATCTCTGTGCTCATTCCTACTAATATACAGGAAAGTAGATTATTTGTGAATGCCTGGAAATCCACCTTCTGTCTCTCCAAGAAGAAAGAAATACATTCAAACATTACATTTCATGCCTATTTGTTGCGGTGCGTTTTGAGGTGGGGGCACCCCGGGGAGGTCCCCGGAGGGCCCCCTAGGCTGTGAGCTGGCTGGCAGCAGCAGGCAGGCAAGGAGACTCCACACGGCTTCTGAGGGTGCTGAGCAGATGAAGGTTTATTTGGGGTCCCAACCCTGGGTACCGCATGGTTACTGAGGGAAAAGGGGGGGAGGGGGAGCCTCGGGGAGGGAAGGGGCAAGAGGGGGGGAAGAGGCTGAGAGAGAGGAAGGGCTAAGAGCCAGACTGATCCCCTCGCACAGCTTAAGAGGGGAATTGAAGTGGGCGCGGAATCAGACTTGGGCCAATGGGATGACAGATACAGGAGGGTTCAGGGCAGGACCACAGGCTTAGAATGTACCATACATTTCGGAGGGGTGAGACAGAGCATACCATTTAAATAAAATGGAATACAACACCTATTCAGTCATTGTTCTTTTTAAAATTCTGTTCCTTCCTTTCTGTATGTAGATTAGAGAATATATTGTTCAGGCCAATTGATTCCGGTTTCTGATGCTCATATATGTCTACAATGACAAAAGCTGGTACTGACATAATTCAAGTAAAAAAAACTCTTTTCTGCTTCAAAACTAAAACAGTGACCTTTTATAAGCATGACCTTGAAAAAGTAAAGGGAAAGGTGACAAGCTTTATGTCCTTTTGCCCTTTCAATGTGTCAGCTCCATGGCAGACCAATGAGTCAATATCCAGCTAAGTAATAATATTGTGTCTTATTTTATATATGTTGTAAAGTTACCTTGCTGGATGTAGCTTGAGATGGCCTGGCACACCTGGCATAAAGAGCTAATTTTTATCAAGGCTTTTGCTGAGTGCTTTTAAAGGTGCTTTCTTGAAAATATATTAGAGGCCTTATTTGTACTAATATTTCACAGCATAAGACAAGTCCATTGCTGTTCATGGTAATGTCTAGTCTTTGTGCGACATTAAATTACAAAGTCAAAACAGGAAATATGAACTATAAGGAACACTCTTTTCTGGAGACTCTAAGAGAGAAATCAGAGTCAAGGAGAGTGTGTAAGTTAAGGGGGAAAAAGAAAAGAGGCGCTATCTGGCTTTCGCATAGCCTACCTCTGCATCAGACCCCTTTCAAAAAGAAAGCAGTGACCCACATTTAAAGCATCAGTGCAGACATAAAAAGGGCAGAAAGCAAAGCTGAGGTAGTTGCACATTAAAGGCATCAAAGTTAAGTAGATGTTTTCCCATATATTTTTGGGAGCATTTAAAGAATGCTTCAAACAGCTTATCCATCCAACTACTAGGACAGACATAATGTATGAATTCAGGAAGACAGTTTGTGTGTAGGTCTCAGGTACCTATAATGCTTTCTCTGAACACTCAAGTCTCTCCATCCAAACTACTGCAGCCTTGGGTGTAGAGAATTGGACTTCTTATGAAGGGTGCCTGTCAAAGTCTTTCAGCAAGAATACAGGACTGCTTGCTACCTGTACTGTACTCTATATTTGTCTCTAGTCCTCTGCTCTCCAAGACACTGCAGCCTGGATGACAGAAGAGGCAGCTGTGAAGCAGTCTTTTGTTGTGTTGCCAATGGCCACTTTGGTACGGCCTTTATCAGGGAGTTTTGGCTAGAAAGTACTGTTCCTCTAGGCATCTGTTTTTGAAAAAAAAAACCATATACTACCCATTCCAATTCCTTTTTTTTTTTTTTTTTTCAATCCCTGCTGCACCTGCCTGTAAGAAAGAGACTCAGTGTTCTCTTTTAATAATTTGGGGCAAAGAGCTAGCAGAGAACTCCACAACTGCAGGAGAAATGTCCTTGAACTTATATGGACGGATAAAACTTCACCTTTAATACAGTAAGGCAGTCATCTGAAATGTGCTTTCTGGCTGCCACTTCATCAAACAATCTTTAAAATTGCTGCCACTGCCTCCCAGCCTCCTACAAGATGAGGGATGTCTTCTGTGTCCTCCTGCCAGTGGCAGCACCAAGGCGAGCAGCATCCAGTGCGGAGGTGTTATGCCTGTCTTCCTTTGATGCTGAATGGTGTAATTTTCTTCTCCCCCAAACTGTGCTTTTATGATTTTTAATCTCCAGGTTAAACCACCTCTGCGCAACCCAAGTAAAGATGCAAAAGAAGCAGAACGCTAGCTTAGTTTGTTCAAAGCCATACAGACACACAGAGGACAGAAGCTGTGAATGGATTCCAGGCCTTCTTACTCATATTCCCATGTCCACTGCACCAGAGCCTGTTTTTTATATTACAAAAAATATGTGCATAATCTTTTGGAAGATTCCCCACTCCACCCTTCTTTCTCGTCCTCTTCTCCCTCTTTCTCTATCTTCTCCAGATGTTGGAAAAACTTCTGTACAGAGCCTCCCTGCATGTATGAAGTGGAGAAGAGCGTGGTCCTACATGAGGGCAATGCTGTCTGATGTGGTGGCAGTGTGAACATCTGTTTCTGTCTTCTGCCACAGTTCAAATGGATTACCTTGGCCAATGCAAAGGGTCTTCTGTGACCCAATATTCCCCTCCTGAGGAATTTAACAGGATTTTTTTGATTATTAATTCAGTGACATTTGTGCCATAGCTTCCCATTAGTGGAAGTTAAGGTACAAAAAGAAATGAATCAGTGTAGGACATGGCCATATGGAGGACAGAGATAAAATGCCCTGGGAAGACACCATTGTGGAGGTCAGGGTGAGAGACTTCCCATGATCCTTTGTTGGCCCATGCAAATGTATGTCTGTCAATCTGTTGCTGTTCCTCCCCTGGTTCTAGAAACTTCTACCCCTCCTGTTCCCCCATTGGCCCTCCCTGAGAAACCACTCCCCTCCCCTCCCTCACTGGTTGTCACTGGGTCTCCCTATCCCAGCTCCTCCCTTCTTCCCCAATCCCACTGGCTCGTTTGTACCCTAACCCCTCCTACCTTTCCCCCCGTTATATGCCCTGGGCCCTCTTCTGGGCTTCTCACTTGGTCCCCTTTGGCAGAGGTTGTGCTCCTGTGTGCTGTCCTTACCCTTACCCTGCCTAGACACTCAGACCTTCCTTCAATAAACCCTGCTGGATCCACCAAGCAAGGAGTTCTCCTCTCTGTCTGGTCAGGCTCTATTACTGCATCTGGGCTCGAGTGCTAGGTGGGCTGGGGGAGCTGGTCACCCGGATCGAGAGGGGATTGCTCTCGGGAAGGTGGTCACCCTGACAGCACCTGCCCGGGAGTTCCTGCAAATCAGTTCTTATGCCACTCTCTTGCTGGCACAATATTAAAGCAACTGATTATAGGTACTTAAATGAAGGAAATGAGAATTATGATCAGTTAGCACAGAAGCAAATATGTAATCTACAGCATGATGAGAATGTAACTCAACAATTTTCTTTTGTGGAAAGAGTGCTGAGCCATGACATGGACTTTTAATGTGATATGAAGGTGCTTGTGAGGTTCTGCAATGCATGTCCTGCTCTGCAGAAAGACCTTGAGCTTTAAGTATAAGTGCTGGCCTCGCCAGAGGGTGATGAGAGACAAAATGAAACTGCTCATGTTTGAACAAGAGTAAGTGCTCTTTCCTTCATGCCCTGATAGGCTTCTCACAACCTGATCCAAATCAGTGATCTCTGCAGATAGTGAAATGGTCTATTCCACATTTTTTTAAAAGAATTTGATCTAAAATCTCCTTTCATTTCGTGCTTTCTATCTCCTTGATTGTTTTCTCTGTGTCTAAGTGACTAAAAGAGAAATCTCTGGCAAAGATGTATGTCATTGTGTTAGTCTTGTTTCCAGATATACTTGAAGAGTGTTCCAAAGCAACATTTGTCACTATATAAACACTGTACTTTGCACTGTTGCTTACTGGGGTCTAAACATGACTTTGTCTAGTATGGCAAAGATGTAACCAAAGTGTGGCAAGAAGTCTGGGAGCTGAAAGACACCATTCCACAGCTGCAACTTATAGGCTGGGAATTTGATATCCCTCCTCTGAATGAATGCCTGGGAATGATTAAGAAAGCACTTTGTTTTTCCTTATACTGCTAGTGAACCACAGGCATCTTTAAAGAGCATAAGAAGTTGTCTTTGAAGATGAAAGGAGGAAATAAAAAGTCAACAGACTGGGTTTTACATCACTTCTATCAAGTAGGTATGGGCAGTGATGGCTTGCAGATTGGCTCTGCTAACCTAATACAGAGAGCACAGATTAGCATTTTTCTTCTGGTTTGTAGAACCTCCTACCCCTGTGTCTGTTATTGTCTTTCCTACTCTCTTTCATCTCTTTTGTTGCACAAGGTGGTTTCATTGCCCTCTCTTTTCATGCTTCTCTTAACATTAAGCAGTGTTGCAGAGCAGGGGCTACTTTAATAGATCCCTTGTATGTTTGCTTGTAACTAGTTTAATCCCAGAAAACTTTATAACATCTTCCATTCCACTTGAGTGGAATGCCAAAGACTTCTATCATAAAGGCTTGTATGATACCTAGGGGAAGGCTTCCAGACACTTGCTTTTATTTTATAACAAATTATAAGAAGGAGGAAGGAGGAAAAGAACATTATCAAGGTCTTACAATGATGTTAGTGAATTTTTGTCATGGTAAAACTTGAATTATTTTTTGTCTCAAGTCACCGCAGTAAATATTGCATCTGATAGCTAAAAATTCCTGGGATCTTACTTCCTTATTATGTCACCATGCTCACATTCATTATCTTCAAATAAGACCTGCAAGCATTCTTCAACCTGATTTCATGATCAGATCACCCCACCTGTCTTGCGTTATGTTTCTATTTAACATTGATATAAGTGAGTGTCATGGGTAACCCAAAATATTATTGTATTCCATATCTATCTGTGGCCCCCACATCCACATTGATACTGTCTCTTTAAGGCTTGGTGCCATGGCCAGAACCAGAATTTTCGGGTAGGGTGCTGACAGACTGTTTTTTCCCCCACCCCGACACACCCATGGCTCGGAAACAACAGCACCAACCCTGTCGGATTCCAGCGGTTGGTGGGAAGAAGTGAAGGGCGGTGGCACCGACCCCACACAGGCTGGCAATTCTTATCTGCCACTAGAACTGCTGTGTAAGCTCCTACTTTCCCAGGATGATTTGCCACCATCTTTTTCCTTTGTCTCCCAAACCGTGCAGTTGCATGGAGGGTACTGTCCTGGAGGAAGGGTCAGATGCCATTTTTTCTTTGTCTCTCTACTGAGGTCACCTGTGGTGGGCACCATCTTGGAAAGGCTATTTGTGCCATTTTGGGTGTCTCTTTGTTTTCAGGGAGTTTGTGAGCTTTACCAATTTTGTATTTAGTTATTGTTTACTGTTATTTTTTTCCCCTGTTGCTGTTTTGCGTGTCAGAAAACTTATTTTTTCATGTATATCTACTTGTATTTAATTTCTGCTTATTGATGGAAAGGGATTGGTTAAAACTAAGGGGAGATAACTCGTTTGAGAGTGTCCACCTTTTTAAATTGTCTTAAACCCAGACAGTGAGAAAAGACCTCTCTTACATTCCATAATTGTTTTTTTTCAAGTATACATACCAACAGGAGTACATACTTGAAAACTCTGAAAGTAAGGCAGTGAGACACTAGTAAATCAGACTTGATAGTTTTCCTATTGAATGTGACAATCTTTGCTTTTCTGCTGGAAGTTACAAACCGAATTCCAGGGAGATGCAGAAGAGCAGAGACTTTGATATTGTGGTCGCAGAGATGTGCGTTAGGTGACATGCACAGCTCTGAATACCTTCCATGTAATTGGTGTGTATGACTGTAAAAGATGAAGATGGATTAAATTCCCATTCCAGAAACACAACTATTGAGAGGGAAGCTTCTGAGGGTCAATATTTCTTGAGCCTTGTCCCAGTCAAATCCAACTTCTCAGTGTTCTTTAATTTAAGCTCTGAAAAGACAGCTTAGTACTAATAAAATAATTCTATTTTGACTTGCTTAAAGGTGTTCTATGGGCAAAATACACTTCAAAATAACTCAGACTCAGCCTTATATCTTGAATGTCTTGATTTGGTTATATCAGTTGGATTTTCACTTAAGTTTGAGAACTTTTTGGGTGAGTAATAAGTACATACTGGAAGATTAGGATGCATAGAGAGATGCATCCTAATTCTGTCCAATTTGTTCAGGTTGCTGAGTACAGAGCGGTACTAGAAACAAATAAACTTCCTGAACTTGATCAGATACTACACCTTGGCACAGGGGTAGGGAGAAAGCTGCCCCCCTCACTGCAACTGTTCAGGTCTGAGGTTGATTCTGTACCTCATAAATACTTCATGAGATACCAGAAATATTTTGTTCAGGTCCAGATGACCAAGCTGGGCTGATTCTAACTCCAGTAGTTTATTTTCTTCAAAAAACTATGCTTCCTTCAGAAAACTCTGGGAATTCAGTCATCATTCACACGAGATTTTTGGCCTTTTGTTCCTCAAGTCTAGGCAGAAATGCTAATAAAATAGAGATTCCAAATCTAACTATCAAACAGAAAACATGATCACAGGTTGACAAATCTACTAGCTTTCATTACCTCTCTAAAAACTTGCATGTGAATTTGATGCACGCGCATAAATCTTGCAAGGAAAAACAGCTTGAAAAAAGCTGTCTTATAACTGTTACTGAAGAAGGATCTTTTTTTCATTTGTCTTGTAAGTAAATCTCATGTACTGTTATCTACATTCTTGTGCCACAATGTTTGTGTTGTGATCACCATTTGGGACAGCTCAAATTTGGAAGCAGAATTCTTTTGAAACACCTGAATATCCGTGGACATATTCCATCACACCATCTGAACTTTCTACACATTCATTTTGGGTCAGTGGGTTTGCAGAAAATCAAGAGGACAGAGTCTAATTTCTAGTGTCATTTACCAGTTCAAAAGGAAGTGAAAGAAAATAAGGAAGGGAGTAATTGTATTGCAGTTGATACATTTTTAGCAGTACAATGTGTGAGAGGTGGGATAAGTGAGGACTGTAGAACCACTGAGGCCACGTAATCTCTCTCTGGGACAAGAGCAAGGTCGGGCCTTGCCCTGGTGAGGCAGTGAACTGCCCTACACCCCCCAGACCTAGAGCCCCGTAGTGTCTGCAATCATGAAACACTGGAGGTGGTGCTCTACTCTCCCCTTACCTCTCTTCTAAGTGATCAGATGACTGGAAGTCCCACCTGGGGAAAGGGCCCAGGAAGGCCAAGGGATTGAACACAAGGACATCACGTTTCTCTAGGCCCTACCTTCCTCTTGGGGTTTGTATCCAAACACTGCTGAAACCTAAGAGTTGGTAGTTACATATCTCCTTTTCTATATATTTTCTGTCTTTCTCCTTCTTCTAATTCCTTCTACTTGGAGTACTTTGATTAACAACATCAAATGGGTGTAAAGTTTGCTAAGTTGAATGGGCCATGTTAATGCTGAGCTTTATGTTGATTGGATGTTGTACTAAACATTTTGCCAAACTTCTCTGTTTTTTCTAGTTTCCCAATAAACTTTAGTGTTTATTTAAACTTGTTTTGACTTCTTGAGAATGTCTTGTCAGTGTTTCTTCTCTGAATCCAACTCAGATTACATGAACCCTTTTAAAAGGGTAAGCCCTTTTAAAAGAAGTCTCATCAAAAAAATTGATTAGCGACTTTCATATGACTGCATTTTGCATTTTCAGTCGTCTTTCAGACGTCTCTCAGATGACTGAAAATTAGTTCCTTCTTTAGTGGCAGAGTTGGTGCTATGTATACTTTTATATCATGAAAACATGTTGAGTAGGTTTGTTGAAAATAGGTAGAGCTTTTAAGTACTGTACACATGCATAACTTTTTCTCTTAACCCATACCCCTCCTGCCAGATTATAACTGGAAGTAAGCTATGTAGAATAGGAATTGTCATTTTGTATAGCTCCTAACTCTGGTTAGGTGTCTATTCTTGGTTTAATAATACTAGTCCCTGAATACTATTAAATAAATTGATTAACGTCTGTTATTTCTTAGCCCATTGTCATGAATTCAAGCGAGGCTTATTCCCTTCCCCCTCTGAAACACTCACAGAGACACTGATTTCTCTTCTTTCATCTTCATTTTTTTTTTTTTTTTTTTTTTTTTTTTTTTTTTTTTTTTTTTTTGGTTTTGTGTATGTGCCACTTCATTAGGCCTTTGAGTTTCCGCCTCTGGATTTCTTCACTTCTCATACATCTTTCTTAAAAATGTGTTTTCCCAAAGTAGTTGCTATTTTAGCTGAAATAAGCCAGAAATATCTCAGTTGTAAAACTGTGGTTTATAATCTCAGTCTCTCGGAGGAAATTTGGTGAAAATCTAAGAATAATAATTCATGTTGGACTTCCATTCCACTGTAAACCCTGTCTGCTTTTTCTGGCAAAACTACTTCCTAGCCTCATCCTGTAGTTATATAGCTGGAGATTCACAGTAACAACAATTTGTGATAATACTGAGAAAGTGGAGAGCTTAAATATTTCAATTAAAAAGACTAATGAACTGTTATAAACTTGGATCTAAACAAGGATATCCGCTCTTTGGATACATTTTTCACTGCAAATGTTTCATCTGTCAGTGGTAGAGTTTAGTAGGAAATAAAATTTTAACAATTCTCTGTGAACAGCAAGCAGTACAGTGTACAAGCAAGGAGGGTGGGGAGGGGAAAGTGGGTTCAGTGGATCTTTCAGCTACTCTTAACTCATTATAACCAAAAATGCAAGGTGTCTTTTATTAAGTTTCCAGCATGACCTAAAATTCTGAAGTACTAATTAATGATTAAACTATAATGTCCATGAGTTACTTTGAATTAAAACCTGGTCCAGATGGTCTTTCAAGATCCTAGTCTCAAAACTAACCTGGAATTTTCTAGTCTGGGCTGTTCTATTTCTTCTGTGGTTTTTATGCAAATAGAGGGTAAAAAAAGAAAATAATTCCTTTAATAACATTGGTGAGAAAGAAAAGGAAGAGGGGAGATCAAGATATTCATTGTGCTCTTAAACCATGTATAACTTTGGTTGGTTGGTTTTTCGTTTGTTTGTACCACAAAGTTTTCTGGTTCTATCAGGTTATGCTTAACAGAGGAATTAGAAAATGGCCCACTGGCTGTGCTGAGCAAAGCTACTGGTGTACTGATAAATGCAGAGGTGTTAACCACTTTAACCAGCTGCATGTAACTAGTGGCATGCAGGTGAATCATTGATTAATGGAACCCAGAAACTTAAGCTCACCCATTAGGCAAGTAATACATACAAAGACATCCAGCACTAAAGAACTAAAAAACCTTGCCTACCTCCAAAAAATGTCTTGGACTGCACATTCACTGGATAGGTCAAGACAAAACAGTACTTACTGCTGGGTTCGCAAATGTCCTGATTTTTCTGCCAGCACTGAAACACTGTCTGCAGCATAACAATGTACTAACTCAGATATTTTGCTTTGTACCTTCACAATACAGTGTTTACTGTTTGGGAGGAGGAGGAAAACAAGAGAGGAGGGAAATAAGATGCATGCTTCTGCAAACACACTGGACTGAACGTGTAATGGCTGAATATATGTCTGTGGCAGCTTCTGAAACAACAGTACAAGCATCGTCTCCACTGCAACTTAGCAGAAAAAATAGTTGAAACAAAAATCTCCTTCCCCATACAGTGTTACCAACAAAGTTAAGAGAGGGAATCCCAGTATGACCTTTCTACCTTTGTGGGCTGTGACATGATGTATTTATAGGGAAAGGAAAAGCCAAAGAGATATTTCGAGCTTCAGTTTTTCAGTTGTGTGACATTTCAGCAGTAAATGTGATCTGCTGCAATGAAGAAAAAATAGGACGTACTTCCTGTCTGTTTGGAGAACATTACAGTGTAGCTCATTTAGTTTATATTTTCTGTCTGTTTTGATTATTTTTCTTTCTCTCTTTGTTTCTCCTATTCTGGTAAAAGAACCAGCTGACATACAAGTATTATTCTAGGAGATGGTTTCTGATGTCTCATTATGGTATAATGGAGCTGGTTATATGGTAGGAAGCATAGGGAGATTTTTCCTTCATGACTGAAACTTGCTGGTATATTTTTTGTGGCTTGCTGGTAAATTGTCTTTGGGAATGGAGCTGACAAAAAGCTTTCACTGAAGAGATGCTGACAACCGATGGATTGCTGTGATCCTTAGCGACAATGGTGAGAGTGCTGGCCATTTGTCATGCCTGATGTCCCTTTTCAGAAACCTTGCAAAATCCGTCTAGTCTTATAAATTCCTACAGAACCCTCCAGCTTGCCAAGCAGTCAAGGAAATAAGGTGAACAAGAAAAAGAGCAGTCTCAGATCAATGCCTAAACCTAAAATTTTAGGCATTCAGCCTAAACAGCTGAAATTTTCCAAGTTCAGCTGTTCTTGAATAATGGCATAAAAATTTCCAGATCAGGTCCTTATGCTTACATTTGTAGTGGCCATATTTCAGAAATAACTTGATAACTTGTGAGACTGCTCATAATTAGTAAGCTTTTTTTTAATTAAAAGAGGTTAAGAATACTGGAAAGAATTAGGTACTCAATTCAGAATAACAAGAAAGATACTTGCAACAGACACAAGATTTCTTTTTTTAATCAAGCTATCCTTTCAGTAAATTTCATTTTTATTAATTTGTATACTATAGCTCTCATATCAGAACCTTTATATTCCACAAAACCTTTTTAGACAGTAAGGGATGAAGTATGTAGTAGATGCAAACTGAAGTAGACAAATTCTGAACAAAGTCCCATGTTCCCATAACCTTACTGACTATTGTTTGTTTCCAATAAGACCAATGACTCAGAAGACCAATCTCCAAAATATAATGCTAAATTAAACTAATTGGTGACACTTAATGTGAATACAAGGATTTTTGCTCCTATGAAGATAATTGCATAATTATATTAATACATGTAATTATACTTAAGTATCAGAATCTGGACATTTTTTTTCTATTCCTTTCCTGACTTCTGTTGTCTCTGCAGCTTTTCCACTTCCTGCCCTGATAAAAGAATACATCCCATTATAGAAATGCTCATAAAACATTGCTTTATTGCATGCAGTGTATCTTGGATGCTCACAGGAAAGAACAGGACACCTAAACTGCACTTCTGCTGTTACAGCACATAAATGTACTTTCAAGAAAAGTCTGTAGTTATCCAAAGAGAGCTAGTTAAGTCCTCCTTTGTGCAGGAGACTGCTTGAAAATGGGTATTTTCCCCTGCCCTTTAGTTAGATTGAGGGCTCTGCCAGCACTAAATACATTCACTGTTCTCTGTCCTTTGGTTTGAATTGTTCTGCAGGTTCTCAGGCAGTAGGAGCAGATCAGCAGGTATTGCTCCTGACTGACTGTCTGATAACCCTGAAAGCTGAATTGGTGTCTGACGTGAAACACCCATTTTGTGTACATGTGTATATGAAGAACAAAGTAGTTGATGCCCATGATAAGCAAAAGAAAGAAGACCAGGGTGGAAGTATAGGTTGGGATGCTTGGGAGACGATGTCAGCCAGCACATGGAAGCTCCTCACTATAACCAGCCATCGTGGCATTGGGTCCATGAAGGTGAGATGGATGAGGAGCTGCACAGCACACCAGAGCCTCTGGCTACATCTCACTCACCATCAGGAGAATCAGGATTGGACTGTGACTTGAACAAAGTCTGCAACTTGGTTGCAGGCTTGAAAGAGGCAGAGACTACTTGTCATGTGCTTGCATATAAAAAGCTGAAAGAGATATTTACAGGTATTGCCAGCCTGGAAAATTTCAATAATAAAATTGTACTCAAATAATGATTTATTTTTTCTGTTATAGTTGTTTATTTGATTGCCATTTCCCTACTTCAGTTTGCAGAGAATTTAGGGCAGGTTTGCAAGCTTCCTTTGACATTACAAAGGCTAGATTTTTTTGTTGTTGTTGAATAAACCCTAATGTAAAGATTTTTATGCAGTCACTGAACTCCAGGAACTGTAGATTTAAGAAAGATTCATAGCACACTGGCTATAAAAACTTTAAAAGCGGAATAAGCAATTTCTTTGCCTTTGTGTTTTCTGTCTTTTCATAGCAGGTAGTCAAACTGAAAGGCAAATCCTTGAAGCTCTGGAATTAGTAATATACAGAAAACACTATAATCCTGTCAACAGTTTTATCTTTTGCACAACTTCCTAGTTCAGCCAGCAAGTACTGTTTTAAGTTTTCTCCACATTTTTATTATCAGCTGGGACATAGAAAGTGATGCAGAGGAGCAAGCAGGAGAACTTTACCTTTCATAAATCTGTTCCATTCAATATCTGGGTAGCATAGTGTAAGCAATTTCATAGAAATTATGTGCTTTTAAAGAAAATATTTTACTTCCATCTTTAATTTCTGTGTCCAATTATAAGTTGAGGTGGAACATTCATGTTACAAATAAAAGCAGAGTTGTATTTACAGTATTTGGTCTAGATCTCAACTTTATCACACCTTGGAACCAAAAAAAAAGAACACACAGGGGAAAATAATACTCTTTTTCCTTTTTTTTCTGGCATCTTTTCCAAGACTGTGCAGTAAGTGTGCTGGGCTATGCAATAAAGTAGCTGATATCCATATTCTGTTGTTTTGTCCCAATTATTTAGGTAATGAGTGTCATACTTATACTGTAAGAGAATCCTTAAACAGAGAGGTGTTGTAAGCAACAGATAGTTGTGACCAAGCTCCTATTTCTTCTGTTATGGACACTATCACAGACTTTTCTTTCTATTAAAAAAAAAAAAAAAAAAACAAGAACTGGGTTTTCGAGAAGGCAAACAGAAAATACCTACTGTGAACTTTTCGATGTATGGATATTTTCTTTTAATTCAGTACTATCAGTAATTGAGTAAATTTGGACAAAATTTTAAAAATAAGGAACAGTTGCTTTCAAGGAACACACTGTGCTCTTAAACACATTGTAGCAGCATGCTCTTAAAGTGCAAGAAAACACAAGAAGCATATTTACAGATTGGTGCAGTGAAGTTAGCACTATGCAAAACTTTCATGCTGTGCTGCAACCTATTGCACTTTAGTCAGTGTTAACAAAAGTGTTTTTCTTGAGCTCAGCCCCCCTTGCCAAAGGTTAGCTGAGAGGCATGGAGAGTTTGTGCTAGTTGTGTCAGCGCAATCCTTTCAGAATACTGAGTTAGGAGATGCAGCATTTCAGTTTGGTTAAGAGGCAGACTATGAATAGCTTACCAAGAGTGAGGAGCAGATTGGAGGCAGAGGGGAAGAATTTATAATTGGCAGCACTGGTTGTACTGGCATAAGCAGCTCATAATTATTTGGGGGATAGGGGTATTTGATGTATTATCAACAATGGACATTTTTTTAGCATCCTTGGTCCAGTGATGAAGAAGACACAAGACATCTTTTTGATGTGCACAATGATGCAATGATGTGATTTTTGCCTGTAAGGAAGACATACATTGTTCTGATGATTTTGTAGTTCTAGAAGATAAAAACTGCTTGTCCAAGATGGGTATTTGGGAATGATGTGTAACTTAATCTCTCAGATTTTCATGCAAGTTGTAGCCTCTTTAGGAAATACTTCAATACTTTCATAAATCTTAAATTCATTGGTGAATTCTGGAAGACGGAAAAGAGCTACTGCTGTGATTATGCTAAAAAAGGGCAGAAAAATTATACAATGAAATAAGCTTGTCAACAGCTCAGGCAACATTTGAAAAGCAGATATAGGAGTAATTTGATGAAGAATTAAGGGATCAGACTGTAGCTGAAACCAGCACATAATTCTATGGAACACAAGTCTTAAAGAAATCTCATTTCATTCTTACAACTGTTTGGTTAATAAAGGTTCTACAGGCAGACTTCAATAAATATTTGAATGATAAATTCAGAACACAGTGCTGACTCTGAGTACTTCTAGAAGTACTAGTGAAGCTTGTACACCTAAGAAGATGTACATGCTGCCTGAGTTTCTTCTGTCTTTTGTGTATTCTTTGATGTCTATTAAAATGTGGGCTCATTTGAGGCTTTTTGTCTCAAATAAACATTTTAAACAAACGGTCTTTTTTTACACAGGGAGCCTTTCTCCCCCTAAGCTACAGAATTCATAAAGTTAGAGCCTTTTACCTCAGAGAGCATTAAAAATGGTTGAATGTTCCAAAATGACTACAGGTTGTACACACGGAGGCAGGTGAAAAACAGAGTGAGACAGAAGCCTTGTTCCCAAATCCATGTCAGAAAAATTACAAATAAGGCTAAATAAACACACTGACAAACTAAAAAGCAGGACAAATGGAAATACCAAATGGTACCCATACCTGAATGAGATGCAGGATAGTAAATGGAATAGTTATAGTGGTAGCCAACTATAATCTTTTTATGCCAGTGATAATTTTTGTCCTCTTCAGCTACCATTTTCAGATTTACTTCTTTGCCTTACATGGTGGACTATCTGTGATACTACTAATAGGTGCAACTGAAGATCCAACAGGCGTATGCATCCATTCATGCATGTGATACTGCTATTCAAGTTGTGGCCGGGGTTTGACTGATGAGGCTTTAGTTCCCAAGCAGGTGGAGGTTGCGAATTTACATGAGGTTTGTCACATATTTGAAAGTACTGGTGTCATGGTTGCACATGCACACTGACTACACTAATGGTAGGGATTTTTAGTTCTTTCACTGTCAGTTTAAAGTCTGATTACTGTATAACAGAGGAACACCTTTACACCACTGTAGTTCTACCAGAGGCTTACACCATCAGATTCACCCAAAAGAGAAAAGGCACCAACCTAGTAATATGGTTTGGTACTGAAAAAGAATAAAATAATGAAACAAAAAAGAAAAATTAAAAAAAAAAATAAAAAGAGAAAGCTTTAAAAAATAATAATGTAATTGAAGCTTGAAGCTGCTTCAAGCCCCTGTGAAACAAACAAATATTTTGATACATATACATATATGCATATCTTTATTGTTTGTCAATATTTTTTCAGGTCTATGCCATCATTCTGCATCATGCTGTCAAACAAGAGCATCTGTGACATGCTTTATGCATGTGACAAAAGCTCAGTGTAGGTTTGTACACAGTGACAAGAGGATCACATCTGACTCTGAAGGCTCTTGTTTTCTGTTTTGAATTATCACAGTCTTCTCTAGAAATTGAAAGAAATATAGGGTTCTAATTTACATAAGTTCAAACTTATTCTGCTGTCCAGAAATAGCTGGGATTCACAGTTTATGCTGCCTTTACCTGCTAAACTGTCCATGCTGCATGGCACAGAGTACAGCAGAGAACAGGGTTTATTCTTGCTGTTTAGGAAACTTTCTTCTGTTAATCAAATGAAGTTAGGAAAACCAAGTTTATGTCTATTTTTTGTTATTTCATCTTTAAAGCAGATGAATCAGAGAGAAACAGGCAGCATTTGGTCCACTGTTTCCTGGAATTCTCCATAATCTGTGTTTTCATATGGCTCCTGGTATATTTTATTAGCAGACAATACTGCTCTGTAGAACCTGAATGTAGCCAACCTGTGAAATGCTGCTGATGATCAGCAGTTAATGTATTCGTGTTGGCAGGGTCCTAGTGGATTTCTTCATGTGAGTCACTAGTGACAGTCATCCCTGCACCAAACAGACATGTTGGAATGCATTATGCAGGTGCCAGTCACTGCAAAGATGCTTTGCATATAATGAACCCAGTTTTCCAGGCCAGAAGCTGAGAGAAAAGTATTTATTATTCAAATGAAAACATATTTTAGTGATATGTTAACTCTTGACTGTGCTGTCCAAAAATGGAGAAGTACTTAATACTATGTTAGACAGAATTTCTTTTCTTGAATTCTCTTCCTCTCTCCAAAACCTTTTTTTTCAGTGTTTTCTGAGTGAATAGATATTGCCAGTGTCTGCTTGGCTTGTGCTGTCACAGCAGATTAGTGATGTCAATGAACTAGACTTGTTGGTATTTTCCTTCTACTGAAATATATGCTGAATACAAGGATGCAGGAATTGTCTCCTGGGGAAGTGGGTGGGATGTGGAGGAGTTGAATTTTTCTTGATGATTTTGTGTGTTGGCCAGCACCAGCTTCAACTCCAAACTGAGTAAAACTATATGTAGTTACTCCAAATGTAGAGCACTAAAGAAGGAATTTGAATACTGAGGAGTCAGCTGAGGTGCAGTGGAGAGTCTGCTTTTAAAGATGGGGAATTGATGGAAAGGGAAACTTTGCCAATAAGGGACAGTTCTTAAGGAAATTTTCAGCAACACAGAAACTGTCTGCGTTTTTATTCTGGCCATTATGCAGAAGCTTCTATGCAGCTTCTGCATGACTAGTAACACATCTCACAATTTTGAACAGCTTATACCTGAAAGGAAGCCTCAGAGCTAAACAACCTCAGCCCTTCCCGTATACTTCTTTTGTTCACTTTCCCAAACTGAGAGCCAGGCTTTCACTTTGTTCTAACCACACTTGCACTTTGAATCAACCTTATCCTTGGGCTTTAGTCTTTTGGCTTTGGGTAACTGTTCTTTTCACCACTGTTAATCTGTAAGTGAAATGCTTTCCTTATTTCTTACTTTTTCAAATACTTTTCCTAACTCTCCAAGGGAAGTAATGAGAAGGATTGGGATTTCCTATTCTGTCACATGTATCACTTTTCACTAGGTTTCACTGAGGAATATTGCTGACTTCATGGCTCTTGTCATAAGACAAAACATTCTTCATACTCGGAAGCATTGCTCCATGCTTTTTTTTTTTTTTTTCTCTGTGAGAGACTGTTATGTTACGTAGCAAGTATCTAAAGAAAAAAGCATGATACGATATCTTGACTAAGAAATTAGATTAAAACCTTTCCTAGTACTGTGATTTATTTTCAAAGTCAATTTTTTTTTCCAAAGGAAAAGTGCCCCCCTTGCCATAAAATCATAAACCTACTAAATTCATTCCAAGCACATCAAGTGTGAACAGAGTGTTTCTGATGCTTAAACAGTGTAACCAAGCTGACCTCTTCCAGGAAAAAAAGATCTCTGGCTGCTGACAAATCTGCTTCCTTAATGTTTCCAATATTCTCAAATACATACTCTTGATGATGCCTACTCTTAAAAGAATTACGTACTCTTGACAACAAGATGCAGCTAAGAGTTGATGAGAAGCATCCCAGAGTCCTGAGGGAATTGGCTGAGGCAGTTGCCAAGCCACTCTCCATGATATTTGAAAAGTCATGGCAGTCAGGTGAAGTCCCAGGTGACTGGAAAAAGGGGATATATTGTATCCATCTTTAAAAATGTAGAAAGAGCAACCCTGGGAACTACTGGCCTGTCAGCCTCACCTCTGTACTTGGAAAGATGATGGAAGAGATCCAGAAGCCATGCTAAGGTGATATTGGACAGACAGCACAACTTCACCACGGGCAAGTCCTGCCTGACCAAACTAGTGGCTGTCTATAATGGAGCAACTACATCAGTTGACAAGAGAACACTGAGCAAAAGGCCAAGGTGGCATGAATCTCTCCCTCCTTCCTTCCCTCATAGCAATAGAAGGAAAAATAAAAGAACAAAAACAAAGCTATGAAAGATTAAGAAAATATTAGAGCCACAATTCTATTAAAAAAAAAAAAAATCACTAAACAGCAATCAAAAGAAAAATGTAAGAAAGAGGGAATGGCAACAAGCAAGTTATCACATTATCCCCCTGGAACAAAAGACAAAACAGCTGCCATCCTGGACAGCCCATGTGCCCTCCCCCGCCCCCCCCCCCCCCCCCCCCCCAGAACAAAAATGGGATGGCAGGGGCTTATGGGATGATTCCGATGGCAGATAGGGGGTGCTCATGCTGCTGTAGTGGTTGCTTGCCTATGGTGGTGGTTTTCCTGCTCCCTCTCTCTGGCAGCAATGGTGACAGTGGTGATGGGCTTGTCTCTACCTGTGGAATTCAGTGCCACCCTGCTGGACTGGTTTTTTGCTCAGCTGGTTAGTATTGGCACTGTTGCTATCCTTGTTGCACAGGGATGTGGGGAAATGGTCCCTCCGGCAACTGTAAAACTGTGCCCCCAGCCCTATTGGTCTTGGCTGCCTCTCTGAGCTTCAGCACCACATCCCCAGCAGCAGCCCCACTGCCTCTTCTCAGCCCCTTGTCCAGCAAAAACATCTTAGAGGGATGGAAAGTGGGGAAAAAACAATTTCTAGGCATGGGATGCCATGTCCACACATCCTTTCGCTGAAGTGTGCCAGACAAAATGGCCCCCCTTCCATTTAGTGGAGTAGGTTTAGATTATATGTTAGGAGGAAATTCTTCCCTGAGTTTGGTGGGGCACTGCAATAAGTTGCCAAGACAAATTGTCCGTGTCCCATCCCTGGAATTGTTCAAGGCCACATTGGACGGGGCTCTGACCAACCTGGTTTAATGAAAGGTGTCCCTGCTCGTCTTAGGTTACAATGTAAAATGTAACCAAAAGTATGTGTTCTATTAACATCTTCATAAGCTGTTAAAAACAGGTGGGGCAGTGTTCTTTATCATCACCATGACTCATCCCTGATAATTCCCTCTGGGGCTATCTTCTGCTAATGGGCCATCAAGTCTCACTGCATGACTGATAAGATTACATAATCGCATTGTCAAATGCTCAGCCCAGGAGGAGGAAGCAAGCATTGCCACCTGGATATAATCTGAGATTTGGAACACCATGGGCAGCCCTACCTACTGAATTCCCAGAGGACAAGAACTCCATAACCACCCCTGGACCTTCAGAGGAAGACCAGACCCTTCTACACTATCAGAACCACAGAAGCATATCTATTACTCCAACAGGACTGCAGCCACAATTTAATCAGAGTGCTACCACCACCCTGACCAACAGGGTGTCAGGCTGTACCCTGAATCTGTCAGTTTAAGCCAGTCTTTTCTGCCTATATTTTCATTTTCCTATTAAATTGTAGTTCTGACTTGGAATCTCTCACTGGTTTGCTTTCAAGCTAGTAAGCTGCCCAAGACAGGGGGGGTTGGAATTAGATGATCTTTAAGGTCTCTTCCACCTCAAGCCATTCTATGATTCTATGACTCCTAAACATGCTGAGTTAAATAGAGTTACTGTAGTACTCTGGTACATCTGGCCGTAGTAGACAATGGACCAAATTCTTAATGTTGATTTTTGTTGTCTCCGACTGAAATGCTAATTATATGGTTGATAGTATTTGTTACAGATATCATTTCAGTCTCAGTTCATCTCTCCACTATGTCAGTGAAGACAAGATCTGTAGCCTTGATGTTGCAACCAGGGCAAATCAAAATCAAACAGACATATACAGCCCCTTCTTCTCCAGTACAAACGCCCCATAACTGCACCTCTGCTATGAAGAATTAAGCCCAAGGACAAGGAGATTTACAGTGCCTTTGATTATGCAGAATGTGATGATTGCTGCTAGTCAATGTTTGGGAAATGACATCTGTTCTATTGGCCAACAAGAGGCAAGTTTTTTATGTCCTTAGAAATAAAACAAGCATGTAGCCTTATGTCCAGAACAAAATAAAATTGCAAACAAATAGGGACATTTGCAAAATACCCTCTAATAATATTGATGAGAGGTATTCTAACAAATTTCTGTCCTTGGATCATAATGGAGAACAAACAGCAATATAAATGGAGGTATTAGAGAGAAAAGATATCAAAGGAGTTGTTTGAGAAAAATTAAAGAAATGCTTTCAGTCAAGAGATATTGGAGCAAACAGGAAAGCTGTGGAAATCTAGAAGTACGATAAGGAAGAAACTGATTGGAAACGTCACTTCCACGATCAGAAAACTTTCTCACCTTTGGTTACTCAGCCTGGTTCCAACATGTGGATGCCTGAGCTTGAATTGCTTTGCAGTAATTCCTTCCCAAGAGTTACAGTAGTAACCCTGTAACCTGAGCAAACTTTGTCCTTGTTTGTCTACAGACACCCCCAGCCAGACTGTTCACAGACTCTTTGTATTTACAGCTTTGTGTACACATAAAGAGAACAGCATAAGCATAGCCTATAGAAAAGGCTTTAGGTACAGCCCACCTGAGAAATTATCTGTAATCTGAACACAGAAGGATATTATTCTCATAAGGATAAAGAGAAAATCAGTGGTGTAATTGCAACTACCACTCTTTTTAATTTACGCAAACTGCAATGCCTCTCAAAGTAATGAAATTTCCCAAAGGAACGTCATATGTCTCACCACTTCAAGGCATAGGAAATGAAATATTCTTCAGCTCAAATGAGGCTGAAAGAAAAGGAAGCACTGTGAATTTGCATTGGAAGGAAAACATCAGTTGCCATCAGAAAACTCAACTTTGTTATGTTGTGATTTTCTCATCACCCTTTTCAGACATGAGCTGTAGTATATTTTATTAGTCTCTTCCAACCTGGTGCTCTGCATCATCAGATGAGTTGCTGTAGCTCCATCTCATCACATGTAGCTATGTTAGTAGTCAATTAATTGAACCCTTTGCTGAGTCTTCTGTTGTTGCTTCAGTCTGATGTGAAACAAGACGTGTCTCTGCTCCAATAAGATTGGTCTGGCAAAATGGGAACCTTTTTAAGATTTAGAATTTGCAGTTTTCATTAATGAAAATGAAGAGAGAAGCAAAGGTTGCAGTTTTGACATCCAAATTTGGACTATGTCCAAATGATGTCATAGACTTAATTTAAAGGTTCATTTTGAAGATAAACTATTAAAATGATAGAGATCATAACATTCTAAATGAGATTCCCTTTTATTGATTCACTTTAGAATTATGTGTCAGATTTTTTAATGTGGATATGTGCCAGCCAGTGCAAATACAGTAATGTTAGTGAGTCAAAATTGCCACTGACTAGTAACTTTTTCTATAGATGCTGTAGCCTTGCAAAATGCACCTTAGGAATTTACTTTCAGTAATGTGGGCAAGTTAGTGTATTGATTTTCTTTTGGCAACAAAGCTTGCTTCTGATTGTAATGTTACTTCTTTGTCAGACAGACTGAGATTTAACACATTTGAGATTCAGGTTTAATAAGTCTCATTTGTCCAGTTTACTACATGTTATCATATCAGCCAATTAAGTCCTTTTTTTCTGGTTTGGCCCTAGCATCTCAAGGGAAGTTTCTAAGAAGATTGTGGGTTAATCAAAAATGTTATTGTATTCCATATCTATGTATGCCCATTGTTTTTACTGTCTCTTGGGGCTGGTGGGATCTTCAGGCACATGAGGGGTTAGCACAGTCCCTTTAAAAGATAGAAGCACTGGAACTGAATTTTCTGTCTTGCCTGGTGGTCTTTACTCAAGGGAGAAACTCTACCTTGGGTACTTTCCCCTTCTCTTTTGTTCCTCCCCTGTGTTTTGGACTGCTTTGGTGTGAATTCTACAGTGCCTGCCCTCAGGGACCACCACATCAGGGAGGATGGGATGGCCCTGCTCTGGACCAAGTTGGTCCGTTCCAAAAACAAGGCCTGGACAAAGAGCGAAAAGCACTGAGCCTGAGATGCTCCAGCCAACTGCTTCTGTTGTCTTCTGCTATACGTTCTAGCCCCTTGATCTGGACAATACCAGTCAGAGCTCCAGCTGCTGGAGAGATAAGTGCAGGGGGTAAGGAGGCAGACTCCATCTTTCCCTTGGTCTTTCAAGCCATGCTCTAGGCTGCAGAGTACCATCTTTTGTGGGGAAAGGATTATCCCACCTTTCCAGGTCTCTTTGTTTCCTTGAGGTTTGTGCAATTGGCAATTTTTTATCTAGTAATTGTTTACTGCTGTGTTTGCTGGTTTCTCTTTTGCTTGTCAGTAAACTTATTTTTTCACTTATATCTACTCATATTCATTCCTTATTGGTGGAAAGGAATTGGTTAATATCATAGAAGCAGGCAATACATTGCAGGGCATCTATGTTTTAAATTGTCTCAAAGCAAGACATGGGTGCAAAATGTCATCTTGGGAAGGGGCTAAAGCCTCCTTGTCTTCAGGAAGATCAGCACAAAATTCCAGTTGTTGTACTTTGAGCAGACAAACCTTCAAAGCACTGTCAAAAGTAAATAGTTGTGAGGAGAGGAAAGAAGGGTTTATTCTTCAATGCAGCAATCAATGTGTGTAGTAGGGGGAATGAAAGGAACATGGAAGAAAAGACATGATTGGGGATTGCTAAACAGTGCTGATCTTAAAAAGCATAATAAATAGAGGAGAAAATAAGTTTTAGAGACGAATAGATGTGGATCTCTTTGTTGTCTTTGTCAGCAGACATATATGTAAAAACTGTAAGTATTTTATATTCTGATAAATTCATAAAAAACAATCCAAACTATATGTCAGCTCTTAGTAGTATGATACATCTAATGATAAATAAAATAATAGCATAATAAGATCTCTGCCAAAGGAAAAAAACTTGTTGTTTTAAAGAGAGGCTGCTTTATTATCTGAAGTTTTTTATGTGAGCTTAATAGGCACGGACACATCTCTCTGATAATGTTCATGTAATATATGCACATACCAAAACAAAGCAAAATCATCTCTTTATTGCTGGTAATAACTGTTAGCGACTGCCTTTTAAGAATTATCATTATATGAAACAACTGTCCAAAGATGAATGAACTCTAATTTTTCCTTCCTTTCACTGAATAACTTGTAGCACATTTATGAAAGTACACGGTAAAAGTGGCATAAGTCATGTTGCACATTATTCTTCTTGTCTGTGAGCCGCCCCAGCACAGATCTATACCCCCTTCTCTGTATTGCCCGACCTAAAACATAGTTTCTAGACCACTGCTTCTTGTATAGGCATGGGTGCATATGAATTAATAAGACAGGAAGCATTTTTGGAAACCAGAAAAGTGACATTGAACTAGATATGCAAGCTGAGATAATGGGCTGAACGGTTGTTGTGGCAGTCTGAAAATGCACAGTTTTTATATTGTGGGAATGCAGAGAAAGGTCATGACCACTACTACCTGTGAAATTACAGATGAATTTTAAAAATGATTTCCCTATATCCGAAACTTAAGTTGAAGTAAATTATTTCCTTGGTATAAATCAAATAAATGTTTTCCCTTTATAAGGTGACTTGGTAGAAAGAATTCTAAGATTTCTTTTATTTGCAAGTTTTCTAGCACTTAAGAAGTGATACTGGGAAAGCCACTGCTCTTCCCAGTGTTTTAGTTTATCCATATTAGGACAAGATTTGTTTACCTTTCAGAACACTGGATTCTTACAAGCATATTTTTCAGTTTGTGCTTGTCTTCTTAAGCTGAGTTTCTAAGGAATAAAGTGCAAAATCATTGCAATTATAGGAATGTAAAATCAGAAATTCTTCAGAGGAACAGAGAGCAAAGTAATGGTATTGACAA
The DNA here is from genome assembly GCF_017590055.1 of Onychostruthus taczanowskii. Taxonomy (NCBI): domain Eukaryota; kingdom Metazoa; phylum Chordata; class Aves; order Passeriformes; family Passeridae; genus Onychostruthus; species Onychostruthus taczanowskii. The sequence goes on from NW_024498829.1 coordinate 375,975, forward strand.
TGTTTTAAAAAACTGACACTTTTGTTTTAGTTCCCCATCCTGTTCCTTCAGGATTTGAAAAACACCATATTCTTTAAGTCTTTCCTCATTCACATAGCAGTTGAACACAAAGAGACCAGACTTGAGGGGATGATTTAATTCAGTGTGTTTATGGTAAACCTCCCACTTATTTAGTAATTCTAGCCCATGGTTTTCATTAATTTTACCATCAGTACTTGACTCCAAACAGCATAGACATGTATTGGAGTGTACCAATATTACTGACGGGACTGCCTTGGTCTGTCTGGTCTGGGCTGCTGACCGAATAGCGGCACCTGTGGTGTTTTCTCCCCAGAGACGCTATTCCATACCTGTGCTTGCAGCTGAGCACGTGGAGACAAGTCCAGGCATGCCCCGAGCTCCAGTGTTTGCGGGCTGGAGCTTTCTGTGAGGGGGTCACTCCTCTGGCCTTCCTGAGCTGGAGGTTCCTTTAAGGCGAGGTGAAGAAAGGAGTGGGTCCCGATGGAGAGCTTTTAATCCAGAGTTTTATTTTGATGGCACAGTCTCTGAATCTTGCAATAACTCCAATGAACTCTCTAACAGAACTCTTCCACCAGAACCCCAACCGCCTGGTCTGCTCGTCCTTTTACCTGGGGAGAGGGGCAGGGGAGGGGACCCAGGGAGCACCAACCAGGTACAGGGGGAGGGGGTCTCAGGTGAGAGGGACATCTGGGTGGGCCAATGGCCCTCCAAGGGGTGGAGAGCATCCTTTGAACCTGCCAATTGCTCGACGCTCTCCTTGGAATTTCTGGGTTTACAGACAGTGCCCAGCAAGTGTAAAGGGTGGCAAAAGGAAGGGTGATTGACAACCCACCTGGGAAAGGAGATTTCAGGGAGAACCCAGGGGAAACTGAGGCAAATCATGACATCACCCCGCAACAGACATGGAAAAAAGGAAGGCAGATGATTTGAAATCTTTTTTTTTTTTTTTTTTTTTTTTTTTTAAATCCATGCTTTAACAGAATGTATTTTTGGACAGTTACTAGCTGCTACAAACTGATAAGAGGCAACTTAAGGAAGAGATAGTGTAAGAACATGTAGAGAGTGTTATTTAAAGTACATTGAAGTATGTATGACCTAAGTTTACTCTAACCACTTTCTCACACCTCTATATTTTTGCTTTTCATCATATGTGACAAGATTTATAAACCTTGTCTGCTGCTATTAGGTTCTGGAGCATTGTTTTACCAGCTATAACACAAACAGCATACTGATGATTTTTATCTTTGGGTTTTTTCCTTTATAGTCTATTATTTTGTAGCTCAAAATCCTACAAAGAAAAGTAATGTTGATATGACTAGGGCCTCGCTCAGCAACCACCACCTCAAATCCAGTGAAAACTCAATGCACTTCCTTGTGATTTATATCTGCTAATTTTCATCTATGACACTTTTTCCTGAAAAGAAATGCCTTTCTGAAACAGAGGTGCCTCAGATAATATGCAGTAATATTTTTCTTTACTAGTTGGGAGATTCATATTCCTTTATCACAGGTTAAGTTTTTTTTCTTCTTTTAGCACATATGGCCTTTGGTTATTTATGACACCCTTCCTGGTTGTTTTCTGGGTTTGCTACCTTTGCAGTTCCAGTGTTTCCTACTCATTCAATGTTCAAACCCAATAATTTTAAAGGTATAACACACACATTCACACATGAGTATCTTTAGATCTTTCTATAGATCTTTCCAAACTACCAAAAACATTTCTAAAGATGTCTTTCTGTTCTTCCTGATGTATTTACAGTTTCATGGAAATTCCAGTTTTGCATAAATAATGCATGTTTTATGCCTTGAATGTTGTCCACCTGTATTTTGGGATGTGTTGGCTGCTGGTTTGCTTAGTGTAACAGATATTGAGAAGTTTTTTTATCTTGTCTTAGTGAGCCACTTGTCAGTCTAAGGATGAGGACCTTTCGCTTCTCTCTAAAGATGAGTAGACCTTTGCAAATAGATTATTCTATATCAAAATGGCAGTACAACAGATATAAACCTCAGAGATAGGGATTTATGTGCTGTTGAAAAATTCAGTACATGCTATTCTGATGTGGATGTTAGCACAACTATTTCTGTCCATGTGGTTATGCCAATAACACTGGCAGTCTCTCAGTTCAAAAGAAATTGCAATGTTGATGTCAAATAAAGCTTTTAAATGTGTACCAGTTGTGTCAACAGAGAAGAACCTTTCTCAAAGTAGTACTGATAAACTGGAAATAGAAGAGGGTAAATAAATGGGGGTTAAAGAGGAAGAGATAAGCAATTTTAGCATCTATTGCAAATAAATCTTTGCTGAAGGGAAAGGTTAGTCCTCCAGAAGCCCTCCAGAAGGAAGGGCTGACTAGGAACAGAAAGAGGTTAAATCAGACCATTTTCAAAAATCATGTTATTCAGTTTTGTTTATGTAACCTTGAAAATCTTTGCTTTGAGGATCCACCATACTGCTTAAGTACTAAGTGCAGTGTTGGCGCTACCAACATTGCTATACTTCTTTCTTTATGTTTATGGGCCATTATTTGAAAAGTAATGCTTTTAGATGAGATGTAATCTTATCCAGTGCAATAGGCAGGAAAACTTTATGTAACTACTCACTCTGTCAGTATCTCTTTCAACTGTGATATAGCTATTTCACCAATTTGTACTTCTGATAATCAAGACTGGATGGCTTCACAATGAGCCCTTAGCCCTTAGCCCTGTATGTGCAGTCTTCCAGGATGCTACTCATTACCAAATGGAAGTACAGGAGGTGAAAATGTGTGGTTAAATAGACTAAAAGCAAGATTAAATTTGGGATTGTAAAAAAGATTGTATAAATATGCTTATGGTAGACACTTTTTTACAATGACAGTGGTGAAACACAGGAACAGGTTTCCCCAGGAGATGATCGATATCTCATCCCTTGAAAATTCAGGTAGATCAGGCTTCAAGAAGCCTGATCTAGCAGAACATGTCCCTACTCACTGCAGAGGGAGCATTGGACTAGATGACCTTTAAAAGTCTCTTCCAACCCAAATCCTTTTATAATTCTATGATATTAATTTTGGCATTATTAAAGTACAAGTAATTAATCCTAAAGAGTAATATCTTCAATAATGCCATAGTTTAATGCTAACATTTTTGTATGAGTGTTGCCCTGATTTTGTAAGACTTTGTTAAGCCTTCTGATGTTTACATTCTTTCAACAAACTTTCTCACACCCAGTTCTGTAAATAACCTATGTTTTGCATTCTTTCATGGAGGTGGAGAGAACTGATGGACCCTTGGTCTGTCCAGTGGCATTGGAGAGGTGGCACTGTCACCCTCCAATCCACTGTCACCTTTGGAAAACTATAAATGTTGGAGTCAGAAAATAAAGGTTCTTCTTTTTTGTTCCCCTCGAGAGCAGCAGTGTCTGTGTCATCATTTCGTGCCTTATCACAACATATGAGTAAACAACATTCTACATGATTTTTGCCAAGACTGAAAAAAAAAAAAGTTACTACTTCACATCATTCTTAGAAAGCTATGACATTTTGTTATCCTTTACATTTCATTAATTCTGGATATAGACACTAAGGACTAAAGGAATTCCACCATTTCACCACTTTGAACTAGTTGCTTATTGTTGTGAGTCCTTTGTGTATTTTATGTGGGTGACAGTTTCAGTGTCTTAAGGTGGATTGTGGAAAGGAATATATGCTTTTACCTCCCTTTAAAAAAATCTACAAATGAATCTACAAATGGATTAGTATAAGCAACAAAACAGGTGGGAGTTTAATGGGCCATTAAAATAACCCTTTCTGTCCGAAACCCAGCTACAAGATGCAAGCTCCAGTGATTCACAAATGATAAGCCCAACACCATTTAGCAACCACATTAAATATACATAAGGTTATTCCTCTGGCAAAAGCTCCCAACAGACTATTCTAGTTTCTTATGGGAGACAGGAGTGATATCAAAGCAGAAGGTAGAAAAAAAGGCTTTGTTCCCTTTATTGATATGTTACGTCTTTGTGAATAAAATGCTTTTTTCTGTGCCTGTCCAAGGCTATGGAGTTAAGTGAGCAATAAATGGAGACATCTAAAAAGGCAACCAAAAGGCTCCTCAACTTCTTTTTTCTTGACTCAGATAAAATTAATTATGATGAATCTAGCCACATGAACTTTATAAACACAAGAAAACTGGAAGAACAAAGGAGTATAGAAAAGGAAGTGCTTTTGGAGCAATCTACTACTTTATAAATATGCTTTATATTTCCTTCCACACAATTCTGCCATGGTCCAGAATTCCAGTTATGTCTGTTGCTCTCACATTTGGCTACAGGAGACCAAGTTTGATATTGTCTGTACTCCTTAGAATCATCAGCTGGAACATACAATTAAGAAGTCATAAAATAGTTTGGGTTGGGAGGGAATTTTAAAGATAATCTACCCCCCTGCCATGGGCAGGGACATACTCAGCAAATCAGGTTGATCAAAGCCATGTCCAAGACTGCACCTTGATTGCAGTCTCCTGTGACATGTAGTATGTATGAATCCTCTATAGACACATAAATTGTGTCTACATTGTATCAGAAGAACTTGTTCCAAACTGCAAGTCACTAAGCTGATCTAGTTAAATTATGTTTAAAAGGCAGAGAGGAAAAAGTAGCAAGTTTTTATTCTAATGATCTTTAAATCTGAGTTTAACTTGCTAACTCAAAATAAAGCCCAAGTGTGTCATGTCCACTTCTATTTTAAATAAGTTTATTTAGATGAAAATCAATTCGATTTTCCTTTTTTTAGTGACTCTAATATAATGTAATACTCCTTGCCTACACTGTAGCTGTGCTAACTTTTAAATATTTATGAAAATAATACCAGCTGATCTGCTTTGTATTATGACCGGCATAATAGCTTGTACTCATTACTATAAATATATGCATAAAACTCCTTTGGTTAAAAAAAGTTCTCCTTGATGATAAATCAGTTTTCCAAATCTGTTCAAAAGCCACACATTTCAAATACTGAAATTTTAGAAGGGCATTTCATCTACTGTGTATAAGTGAAATATTATAAAAGGTGAAAAGCAACATTGAATATAAAGGAGTCTCTGAAAAATTTCAATGAAATCATAGGAACACAGTAATATGAGGTAAAAGCAAGAATGCTACCGAACCAAAGGAAATGTTATTCAGTTATGGTGAGGAAATATATCTAATATTGTTCACATCTCATTTTTTAAAGTTGTTTTGATTGTTTAATCATGGCAATGAATAAATATGAGGGAAGAAGAAATATTGAAAATCTACAAGTGCCGTATATCAACATACATCACAATATATTTAAAAGAGAAATAATACTTCTCTGTAAAGTGCAAAGGCTACAAAAGCAGATCATTACACATTAAAACTTCTGAAAGCTATGCTACAGAATAATTTCCATGCAAGATATCTCAGAATTTGTGAAGGTTAGCTTGATAGTGCTCAGTTTGATTATTTCTTTGCTCATGAACACAAATTTTCACACTCTAGGTCAGATCCCATGAGCGATTTGACAACCAAGTTAACCTAAATACAAGTTACAGTCTTTAAATCTTCCATTCAACTGATGTGTGAACTTGGAGTGCTAAAATAGTATTTCCATACCTCTTTTCTTCTGGCTTATTTTTTAGGGACTAGGGGTTTCCCCCTGTTTTCTTGGAACTACCAGCTCTTGAGAAAACCAGTTTTGACAGAGTTGAGCATTTTTCCTCACTGAAGCTATGAATATGAATGGCTAGCACCCTTAAAGTAATTGGTCCTTTAATTGCTCTTTAATATCATGAGAAGCTTGTAATATAGATAACCCCACAGAATCAGGTCTATTAGAAAATGCAGCTGTACTTATATATTTTGCAATAATTAGTTATGTTTTTTAGGGGAGATGTCAAGATGGTCAAGTCTGCTTTTCTTTGACAGACTGACTTATTTTAGTTTTTCTTTGTAACATGGTGTGCCGTGCTGCTGTCCTAGTTTCTCTACTCCCCTGGGAAGGGGAGGAGTGTAGAAAATGTAGGAAACACTTCTTGCACATACTATTAGCCTACCTTGGGCCTGCACCAGAGTGATTAACAGTCCCTTCCCCACATATGTCACAGAATTGCAGCAGAATTGCAGGTTGAGATTGGAAGGGAATTCTGGGGTCATATAATCCAACCTGCTTGTCAAGCAGGGCCACCTAGAACCAGTTACCCAGGACTATGTCCATGTTGCTTTTGAATATCTCCAAGGACAGAGATGTCATCATCAACCTGGGCAATATGTGCCAATGGTCAGTCACACTTACAGTAAAGAAAGTGGTTCCTGATGTTCAGAGGGAACCTGATGTGTTTCACTCTCTGTCCATTGACTCTGGTCCTGTCAGTAGACTTTCCACTGGAAAGAGCCTGGCTCCCTCTTCTTTGCACTTCCATTCAGGTATTTATAGATATTGATAAGATAGCCCTGGAACCTTCCCTTCTCAAGGCTGAACAGTAACAGGTCTCTCAGCTTTTCCTCCCAGTCCCTTAACTATATGTGTGGTCCTTCACTGGACTCTCTTCTGTACATCCATGTCTCTTGTACTGCAAAGCCCAGAACTGGACACAGGTGATGAGACCTCACCAGTGCTGAGAAGAGGGAAAGGATAGTCTTCCTTGAACTGCTGACAGAAGTTTTTCCAGTACACCCCAGGATACTGTTAATCACCTTTGCCATAAACTCATATCACTGGTTTATGGAAAACTTGGTGTCCAGTGGGACTCCCAGGTCCATTACTGCCAAGCTCCTTTCCAGCAGGGGAGCATATACTGTTCGTGAGATGGTGCATGAAATCTCTGTAACATCAGGGATGGTACTTGAGTTATCCTCAGAAAGTGGTATCATCACTTTTTGGATTATTGCTGCTACTTCTCCCCATCAGGTCCTTGGAAAAATTCCCCTGGTGCTCTTGCAGAAAAAACCCCAAAATCTGCTGGTGAGAATTTTACTTAGTCAATAGGGCATTTATCTTCAAGTTTTCCTTGTTGGGTAAATCTGTCTTTGGACACACAGACCTCTGCAAGTGCCTTGCGAACTGCAGGGGCAAATCTCATTGAAGAGGTCCGTCAGTCACAAATATACATTGAATGCAAAGGCCCAAAACTTACAAACTAGGCATAAAACCGTATAGAGTTTTTTCCATATACTTGATGGAAAATGTCAAGTCAGCTTTCTTAATCTCTGGATTCAGCCTTGTAGGATAAGTTACCACTGAAGTCAGGGAAATTTTTCTTAGGTAGTGCAATGAGCAGAGCTGGTCATCTTGAGGCCCTTCATCACTGGGCTCTGAGGACCAGCACCTGGGGCTAAAGGAAGTCAAAGTTTCCTGTCAGCTTTCAGCTTTGGTGAGTTTGGTGCAAGGCCAAGAGAGTATGTCAGTGCTGGGAAAAAACTGTAAAATGTATTTGCAAAAATAAACACAAGTTTTATCACTGCAATAGTAATTGGAAATTCCTAGAGATTTTTTTATTTTTATGTTAGTATTGACTTGTGTTCCCTAAAATCCTTTGGAAACCTTTTAGGAAATCCTTTGGAAAGCTGCATTTACCCTTCAGCATCCCTGATACCTTTTAAGTAGTCTTGCAGTGACCTTTCTCCCACTTAACTGGAATACTTAAACTGTCCAGACTACCCATTAACTTCATAAACAGGATTAGGGGAAGAAAAATAGCATTTAACCTTGTTTAGAGAAGTGAGATATATTTCAGACAACAGGATAAGATCCAATATATAGTGAATGTAGTCAGGCTTGTACTTCTCAGTCTATAGTGAAAAACACTGGTAAGCTCTCCTTAGAGTAATGCCTCTTTCTGCTTTAAAGGGCTATCAGAGCTAAGGAGAGGAAGCTTCTCAGGCATTAACTGCTAAGGTGCCACAAAATTAGCTTAATTAAACATAAAATTAATTTTTTAAGGTAAGCAGATCTATATTTAAACAGCTGTAATTTTTTAAGATTTTTGAAACAAAAGTTGTGAGAAAAATTACTACTTTTAACTAAAATCTAAGTGTTGTTTTTATTTCCTTATGAGTCCTATCCAACCAGAAATATTCCATATTCAATGAGATTTTTAATTTCACCTTAAGGTTTTTAAAGACATAACCTAATTTGCAAATATAAACTTGAAAGCAAACAGATTGTTAAGCAAATAAAAAATAACACAGAAAACAAAAAGAAGACTGTATGAAATATATGAGATATACTGTTAATAATATCAGCACCTGACTTGACTACATAACTCTGTGTGTCACAAAGAAAATGTATAAAGAAAATAATTAAGTTGCTTTATTAAGCTGAATTTCCAGTTCATCTATATATAGTAGCAGTGAGGCATAAGCTAAGAAGCATTATGCAGGCTTATGCAAATTGTTTAGGATGAAGGGGGAGCACAGGTGATAAGAAAATAAATATAGCTTTGAAGTCCACCAGAAATCTGTCTTAATGTTGAGCAAGGCTCTGACTAAAGGAATAGTAAACACACCACAACATAAAGTTGTGTTTTCACTTTTAACACCCAGTAGTCATTACCTTAAAGAGGAGGGTAGCTCCATCTTGAGGAGTTAAACTCAAAATAGATCCAGTAACATATGTCCTGTTAATTTGACCTAATTAGTTGCTGCTGGTTGCAGGATTTACATGAAGAATCCCATTACATAGATTAGAAATAAAATAGAGGGAATCTTGGCCCTTGGTGGAAATCATCTGGAACAGCAGTTTAATGTCTGATGCATGCTGTTTTGGGGTACTTTGTTCTTTGCAAGAGAGTGTTAGAGGAGGTGAATCTCTAATAAGTATCTTCTGCAACTTAGCCTTCTGTAACAAGCTTATCTTTCTATTTGAAAAGCATCATTAAGGTTTTGGCTTTTTTTTTTTTTTTAATTCCACTGGATTTGAGGATGGTGTCCTTGGGTTTATAAAAACAGCAAAGGGCTATATTCCCTTCATTGATCAAGTACAAGTACTAACTTGCAGAGAACACTCTGGTTGTCTGTAGTATGCTATGTCTTGAAACTGCTGTTAGCTTTATAGTTATCATCAAAAACCAATAAAATTAGTATAAAGGAGCTATTCTTTTCTCCAACAGGAAGTGACTACAAATATATTTATTTCTACTGTTATTGTAAAATTCATATCATCAATGTACTTTTCACTCTTTAACAGGAGGCTCTGCAAAGGATGAAAATATGCAGACTTTCAGAACACTTAATCAAGAAAAACTCCCAAATGAAACTGGTGTGAAGTTCTGCCCAAATCAGAAGTCCAGAAGTGAGCCCCATGTCTGGTACCTGAGGCATTTGAGGCAGCTATTACAGAACTTCTAATGAGTGAACTGTGATGAAAAGTCATAGCAGAGCACATTCTGAATATTACCAATAGTGAAAACTTGACATAATGCAAATATACATGGGATTAAAAAAATCTTGAGCAACTGATAGGCTTCATTAAAAAAAAAAAAAAAAAAAAAAAAAAAGATTTGTTTACTAAAATTTCAGTTCATAAATTGTAATGCCATGCTTCAGCATAAGTGATTCAAGAATGTGTGTGCTACATAACCTAGAGATAAGTAAAACAGGAGAAAAACATCTCTGTTGAATATGAATTACTATATAATATATTTTAAAAAAATTGATATATCAGAAATATGGCTACAAGTGAACTGTGTATTATAGACAGCTATAAAATATCTGTCCTTATACACATTCTTAAATACATCTAAACTGCATTTCATTAGGCAAACAAGAATAATATAAGCTCTGAACAGAGCCATGCTCTTACCTTAGGCAACAACAGTATTAATATAGAGAGGAACAGAAACCTTCCTTGGGAAATAAGCACGGTTTTAATACCAGGGCTAATAAAGCTGCAGTGAATATCAAAACTTCATGGAACAGGATCAGATTCATTCCCACTGCCAGTGCCCTGATGATAGACATTTACAGAACTCCTAAAATGAGAATAGACTGCTTGACTTTGGTCTGAATTTTACTGAGTTTGTTTGACAGCTAAAGGACTTTTAAGAATGCTTTGGTCCATCAGATCACCTGCATAACAGAAATTTCCACCAAATCTGCTAGCTGGTTTGGGAAATTTTCATTGGTCGACTGCAGGGACAAGTACTAAGATGTTGGGGAAGAAGGGTTCAGTTTTGTTTTCTTTTCTTGGTTTTTCTGAAAGGATTTGCAAGAGGAAGTCTGTGGGAACTCAACAACATTTGTATTTTGCCTCAGAACTGATCCAGCTTTATGTAATTTTGGGGGCTGGATTTTATTGTTTGGGTGTTTTTATATACTGACTGCGAAGCTGGCTCAGAAAAAGTCTGCTGACCGATCTGACTGGAAAGAAAAAATAATAGCCTTTTTAGAAGAAACCCACACAACTTCTTGGGTGATTTCTTAGCCTGGGATGGGATTGTGATTCTGAAGGTAACCAATGTATTGAAAGATCCACCTTACTGAAAGGAAACCAGGGAAAAGGTTGTCAGCTGTTGAAGGCTAACATGATATTTCTAGTCTCCAGACTGCAGTGCAAAGATCCCGTGGCAGACTGGAACAAGCTGTCTCCAGACCTGGTTAATGCACAAAAATGTAAATACAGAATGAAGCCTGAGCTGGCAAGCTCTGATACAAGTGTAATGGGTTGGTGACATGCGTGACGTGTCAGTAACTGAGCTGGTACCTCTCTGCATGGAGGTACCCCATAGCACTATGACGGTGTACCAGAACATCCACAGCTGCACTGCGGCACCTTGCACTATGGCATTCTCTGCTGAAAAAGAGTATGCTTTAATTTACACATCTAAAATGAGGTATCAAAAGCAGGTGCTACAAGTGCTGTGTAGGTTTTGCAGCTAGTTTGTGATTTCTTGTTTTGCTGATTTTTTTAATCAATATATGTTACTGTTGTATACCCCTTGGCAAAGTACACAACAAATTGTTTTAAAGAAGCTTTGAAACCTTTCCACTTTCCTACCATCCACAAGCTCATGAAGGAAAAATCCTGACATTTCTCTGAGGTAACAGGGAGGATAAAGTAGGAAGACGTGAGACAGAAGCATGGCCAGATGGGGTGTGGTATTTGGGAGAGATCCTGAGAACTGTGGCTTGCTTACTAGAGACGATAACAGAAACAGTGAATGAATTTCTCATAAAAATGCATCGACCTTCTTTCATGAAATTTTGCCTTTATAATAGATATTAGATGGCACTAACTTTAGGTGAAGAATAAATAAATCAGAGTTGGTACAGTATTGATGAAGAAAATGAAAGACTGGTCAAAAACTGGAAGGGTCTGGCTGACCTGCTATGCATCCATTCTGTCTGGAAAGCACATTGCTTGCTAACTGAAGATATTCATTAGTATTAATACAGAAGTTCAGTAGGTCACAGAAGTCTCATGCTCTCCTGGAAGGCTTAAAATAGAAGGGAGAGGTAAAGGATTAAAATGCTCTTAATGCCAGTACTCCCTGCTCAGCAGAGGTCTGGAGAAAACCCATCCCCTTTCTCTGCTGGAAAATTAGCCACTTTAGCCTTATTATTTTTCTGTCAAATGTCCTAATTGCTTCAGCATCAGTCTTGTCTGACAAGTGACTTGAGGTCGAGGCCTTAATGTAATTTTTTTCTCATCTGATATTTTTTTCTCTCCAATATAATACACAATTAGATAGACTTTTATACAGATAATTATTAAAATAATCTGAGTGAAAAAATGCTGTGCAGTCCAACAAAAACTGAACAAAACTGCTATTGTTAGACCTGAGCAGAAGCTAAGGCACAGGTTTGTCACTGGGTGATTAGTATTGCAGCCTAAATTTACCCTTGAAAGACTCATCTCTGCTCTCTTAAAAAGTGGTTCTTGTATGAGGAAGCACAAAGAAAAAGATAAAATCAAAAAGTAATTTTGACAACACTGCTGAGGCTAGAGCCAGTGTCTCCTAATGACTGAACTTGTAGGTATTGTGAGGTTTTCACTTACTGTAGGTGGGCAAAGTTTATTTCAGCTCTGTAGCAGAAGTACTCTGGTTATGTGAATTCAAACATGCAGATAACTGTTTAACTGTGTAAGTTGTAATGTATCAGAATGGTCTCTTTCATTTCTTCTCCATCAAAATTCATGTACCATAAGTCAAACTTTAAAATCACAAAGAGTATTAAGGAAAAGTCATTATATTGTTTATTAGACCTGTTCAGACAATTTTTCAGCATCCTCACAGAAATCTATTCTACATTTCTTGAAATAAGATTGTGAATGGAGTCCCCAGATTTGTTTAAAGTTAAATCTGTGCGTGATTTGGAAAAACATACTTTCACTTTTTCACATCTTTCCCCAAAATCTAGAAGTTGGGAATCTATTTCAGAGATCCATGAGAGAAGGAAAACACTGTTCAATTTTTACATTTAAACTTGGTCATTCCTATTATTTTATGTTGGACCTTTTCTGTCCTGCACATATCACTCCTTTTCTCTCACTAGAAAGATTTCTGTGGTGGCATTAACAAGCTGTGCCTGCTAGAATGAATCTGCAGAAATTTCTCAATAGCTTTATGCAGTCTTTAGCGTTATTGTCAGAGACAGTGAGAAGAAAAAGAGATTTCTATCCCTGTCTTCAATCATAGAGCATGGCATTCTTTTAAAGGTAAGCAATACTAAATATGGATAAAAGATGAAAATCCTTGCAATCCTTACTCAGACAAAAATTACAGCAAGAAAAAAAATTCTATTGATGCAAAACTTTCATTATGCTTAATTCTAAAATTTTCCTGAATCTGAAGAGCTCCAGTTTTATGAAAGGTATTGTTTTTAAAGATGATCTCCACCTAATGCACCAGGCAGTGAATGCTTGAAACTGTTATAGAACATGAGATACAAAAAGCAAGTACTGAGTTCAGTCAAGTAAAACAAGATTACAGTGAAAAATAATTATTGAGTGGAGAATCTACAAGCACAAAGTAAATAAAAATAGATTGGGGGAGAAGGAACTGAGTGGGAACTGAAACTCTGAATAGCTCTTTAATTCAAGACTATGGTCCAGTAAAAGGCAGTGAGATTTGTATTTAGTGTAATCTAGATCCATATACTGCCTGACTTTCCATAAAAAATATTTTTCACTTCAAACAATCAAGACAATTTGCCTCTTAGGAAAAAAAAATAAAAAAAAGAAAAACAGATAGGTTTTGCTGTTCTAAAGATGATAAAGCTGGACTCTAATCACTTTTTCCTGTCAATACTACATTCATTCCCAGAGTAGTCTGATTACAAATGCAAGAGCATACAAAAGAAAGAACTGACTTTTGGTTCTGGCCAACATCCAGAATTTTGGGGGCAATAACTGTCAAAATCATCCTCATTTCTTTCTTAAAAATGAGCTAGAAGTGTACTACAGTCCACAAAGTGTTGTTTATAGCTCAAAAACGCCAGGAAGATTTAGATTATTTTAGATTTACTGTCATCTACAACAGATAAGTCAGAAAATATGGTCCTGTGTCAAGTGCATTCCAGCAGTTTTATAGCTGGCTATTTGCCTTAATAATATGTCTGTCTCAGACAAAGGCTTTGAGGTTTCCTCTGTATTTGTGACATCAGGTGCTAAAATCTGGGCTCCTCACTATGGAGGGTGAGGTGAAGTATTTGCCCTGTGAAGTGAAACAGTGTACAAAGGATGACAGAGTTTCATTAATTACTGTGTGGCATTTCCATACTGCTAGAGTGTCTAAGAAAGATGAAGCTTCCCCTTGACCTAGCAAGAATGAAGATGTATATGTTTCATATGCACCATCTTTCTCTGTTTTATGTATGCACTAACTAAGCCAACCTGAAGCTGTAAGAAGCACAAAAATAATCTAAACCACAGGATACCCTGTAGGGAATTACTCACCTTCCATTTCCTCAGCAGCAAGCTGAGAGCCAGAAGAAAGATGTGATGACTGCTAGCATGACAACTCTTTCAGTGAATAGCTCCTAGGGCTGGGCAACTCAGTGCCACCTCTTATACTTTTTGAGATGTGAAATATTAGTTTATCCCTCAGGATATATGAGCTCAGAAAAAAAGCTGAGGACAGGTAAAAACACAACAGTGTTGTGTTTATCTAGTGTTTATCTAATATATGTGTGACTGAAGTGAATTTATGCACCAAAGTGAATAAGGAGATTAATTTATTAAGCTTTTCAAACACACTAGAGATCGCGCAAAACAAAGGAAGCCTCTTTTTGTTTGTCAGGTTTGACTTCATTTCAGCTAAACATCTCTTCCTGTTTCCAGTACTCAGGCCAGCAAATCCAACCCTTTTACTTTCTTCTGGAAGGATGTTACAGAAGTCTAAATATCAGCTGTATTTACAGTTCTGCAGTGTTTGAGGGTCTAAGTCACAGCCTATGAAATCACAATGTGTTGCTTCCCATGAACACTAACAGTCATTGTCCCAAGTGTGGAATATTTTGAATCTGTAATGCACAAACTCCAGCAATGCTGATTAATTATCTTTTCCTGATGAGATTTGTCCAGATTCAAAAGAATGACTGCATACTGAGTCTGTAGGGCATGGACTAACATCAAATACTAAAATATTAATATAAAAAATATGTTGCCTTAGATTATGTATCCAAGATTTTTTTTAATGCTACTTTACTATCCAGAAGTGAAGTGCCAACATAATTCACAGCCATAACAAATCTTAAAGAATACCTGCCTACTGTTGATCTTAACACTCTTCAGCCCAAATCTGGGACCAGGATCTGACATCACTGACACAAAAAGCAGTGATTAGTTCTTCAACCTATGCATGATAGTAGGATTTTGCTTTGATTCTGGAAAGTATCCCTGCCCTGCCTTTGAAAAGCCAAGTGTTCATAACCTTAGTCTTCTATTTTGACATTTTCCTAGACTTGAGTCTTACAAATGCTTGACCCAAACCAAAAAGAAACACTGGTGTTCTTCCCCTACTCTTTGGTGAGTTTGAAATCAGTCTCATAATCCCAAAATTAGATGCAATGATTACAAAAAAGCACATTTCAGTGTCTTCTTTTGTGACAACTTGGTAATAGTATCTGATAGCAGCACTATAGGCAGAGCTAGAGGCTTTTCTTCTAAAGCAACACATCCAAGTTCCTGATGAGGCACGAAGAACAATTTTGAGTGGGGTGACATTCAACTCCTGTCATAAGAGTAATCCTCCACAGCCACTGACTGATTTGTACTACCAGACAGGCAGAAGTGCTCACAAAAGTGTGTTTTCTTGAAAATTTTCTCATTCATTACACTTTCTCCCACTGCTTTGGAGCTAGGAAAAAACAAGTAACGGCAGAATATTTATTCAGTCAAATACAACTTTATTTCTGAAAGGAAGCAGGATTCATCTATAGAAACATATATATATATATATATATATTTACATATTTTCAAATATTTACATGTACTTCTACATTTTTATAGGTAGATTTTGTATATTTTTATAAATACATACACAAACATACATACACACAAAAGCACCTATGTATGTATGTATGCGTGCGTGTGTGTGTGTGTATGTGTGTGTGTGTGTGAATCTCTATGTATATGTACGTATGTATGTATGTATGTATCTATCTATCTATCTATCTGAATAGCTGCCAGGGCAGGCGGGCAGCACGGGGCTGCCAGCCATCGGCCGATGCCGGACGCACCCGGCGGACGGCGAGCCCCGGGCTCCCGGCAGGGTGAACGCCGGGCGCTTTGTAGGGGCGGCGGACCCCTCCGCCGCTCCCGAGTCGCGGAGCCCCGGTGGGGACGTGTCTGGCTTCCCAAGCGATTGGCGCGCAGGCGCCTCTCAATCCCCAGCTCTGGTGAGATGCTCTCGCACCTGGGAAGGGAATCGTCCTCCCATTCCCTGCCTCCTGCTTTCTTTCCGGCCCCTCTGCAGCACTTTTCCTCAACATCCCTGGCTCGGATTATTTTTTTTTTTTTCCTCCTAGTCGCTATTTTATTTTTTAATATTACCCACCTCATGGGAGCCCGTTTGCTTTCCTCTGTCGCTCCCGCTCCCCAAAATAGTTATCTGAAGGGAAAGCCGCCTGTTGACTATCCCCGTCTCCCCTTTTCTAAGCTTCCACCCACCCTTTGCCCCCACCCCTCCCTCTGTTTGATTCCAAACCTTTGGATGGTGTTTTGGTGTCATTAGGAGATTAGTATCCCTGGAGCACCAGGGGAGGAGGAGGAGTAGGAGGAGGAAGAGGGTGGAGGGGAAAGCGAGACTGCAGGCAGGAAGGTTGGCACATCAACGCGAGTGAGACTCTCCTCCCGCCGTCCCAGCAACCCCCGGCTCCTGGGTGGCAGCGGAGGGGGTGGCTGCCGGCGCGGGTTGCGGACGGCGGCTGGCGGGTGCGCCCGGGACCCGCGCCCGCGGAGCGGAGGGGGCTACCAGCAGGCGAGCGGCTGCGGCTCTTGCGCGCAGCCCCCCTCTCTTTTATGAACAGCGAGGCGGCAAAGCGGCAGCGGGGGACACCTGGAGGAGCATTTCTTCCTCGGGTTTATGAATGGCATTGACATGGAGGAAATACCGTTTCAGAAAGTCAAGACCAAGAGGAAGAAGTGCTGCCACTGCTGCTGCTCCCCGCCGGCTGCCGCGGCGTCGGGAGCGGGAGCCGGGTTAGGGGATCCCCCTCCCTTGCTGCTGCTGGATGCCATCGCCTGCGAGGACGAGTTCGACTGCAAGGAGCTGGAGGCTCTCTTCCAGAGCTACAACCTGAAGCTGGAGCAGACGTCCACCCTCAAGGCGCTCGCCGTCCTCATCGTGCTCACCGCCAGCCTAGCCCTGGTGGAGCTGCTCTCCGGTCCCAGCCTGACCATCTCCAAAGGTTCGCACCCGGTGCACTGCATCATCTTCCTCTCCCTTTTCATCGTCACCAATGTCAAGTACCTGCAGGTCACCCAGCTGCAGCAGATCGTCAAGCTCACCTTGCTCTTCAGCTTCACCTTCTCTTTCCTCTGCTGCCCCTTCTCTCTCAGCGCCTACGGCATGGAGGCGCCCAGCGCCCCCGAGCAGGGCATGTGGCAGCTCATGCTGGTAACCTTCGTCTCCTACTCGCTGCTTCCCGTCCGGACGCTGCTGGCCATCGTCTTCGGGCTGGTGGTGTCCGTCTCCCACCTCATCGTCACCGCCACCTCCGTCAGTGCCAAGCGGCAGAGGCTCTGGAGGACGGTGAGAGAGGCCGGGCCGGGCCGGGCCAGGCGCTGCAGCACCGCAGAGCCGCGCGGTGCCGGCCCGCCGGGGGGAGGGAGAGCGGAGAGGCGCGAAGCGGCCTCCGCGCAGCCAGCGCAGGCGGCGGCCGAGGAGCGTCCCGGCTGACTCCGGCGGGGAAGGGGAGAGCGCGCACCTGTACCTCAGGCGTCTGTGTCTGTAGTTCCCCAAAGTTTCCGGGAGGCGCGGGGGAGGGGGGTTCAGTGTGTGAGACTTCATAGGCTCTGGGGAGACGGAACCTCTCGGCATTTTCTCTCCAAGGAAAACCGGGGACAGGGCAGGGAAGCCAGCGCTACCGTGGCCCCCTCATGGGGCAAGTTCAGAGCACCGCATGCACAGTCAATGCAATACAGCGCGTACCA
Organism: Onychostruthus taczanowskii; assembly: GCF_017590055.1. Lineage (NCBI taxonomy): Eukaryota > Metazoa > Chordata > Aves > Passeriformes > Passeridae > Onychostruthus > Onychostruthus taczanowskii. The sequence continues at coordinate 393,590 of NW_024498829.1, forward strand.
GCAACATCACCTGGCTCTGTACAAACTTGGCACTGACAATAAGCTGCGTGTCGTAATAACACCTCCACCGAGTTGGTTCGTATCCTCACTGTCTGTATCAGCCGTGGGCCGATCGTGCCTATATACAGCCCATCTGCGGGGAGGCTCTGAGGAAACGATTTGAAATAGGTGGGACACTCAAAATGGGAACCCCGCCTCGCTGCTCTCCCAGAAAGCGGAGCATTCCCCCTTCAGCTTCCCCAGGGCAGCTGCTGCCCTCTTTTCTCAGACATTACCTGCTGTGGCAGTGAGCTTCCTAGCGATTCCCTTTCCCCCCTGAATTAATCCAGCAAAACCTCCCTCTGCAGCAAGCATCTTTGGAAACGTGCTGCTGCACTCTCCCCTCCTCCTCCGAGGAGCTATTTATATCCCTGCAGGGCTTTCTCCTGATCTCGTGGCCTGATGGGCCGCACTGGCAGGAGGAGGAGGATGAGGAGATGCGCGTATAGGAAACGTGTGGGCTGGCAGTCGGGGTTTGCCACTGAAGACTCTATTATCTGATGCGTGTGAACCACTGGGAGAGAGGAATTGAAAAATTTTTGTGTCCTTCTGTGCACGCATTGGTTATGCCTGCCCTCAGGAGAAGCACATGGCTTCTGTCGTCCAGATTGGTGTTAAACAACAATTTAATGCATAATTGAAGTACTTAGTACATTACTTCTGCAGAATGCTGGTATTATTCTCCATAAGCATTGTGATGCTATGACATACATAGTTGACATGGGCATAAATAGAGCAGGATTGTACACCTTTCTGCCCAGAACTGTAAATCCTGGATCCTTCTTCAGTGCTCACACAGACACACACACCCCAGCATGACATGCATGCACAGAATAGAGATACACAGGGACAATCACTGAGTGGGGTTACTGAGACAAACAGGATTATTGATGGCTTCACGCTGCTGAGCTGGTGGACAAAATAAATTGTATATTTTGAAGGGGAAGAGAGAGATAAGCTGAGCTTTATGATTTACCCAGATAATCTGTGGTCTATTTTTAAATATGTGATTTAGAGTTTCCATGAGAGGGAGAGCTGATAAAATGCAGGAGTGCGGAGAGGAGCCTTCCTAAAAAGCATCTGGAAGGATGTTAAAAACACTAGAATATTCTTTTTGAATAGGGCTGAAGATAGCTCTTTTTACTGGCATACCAATTAGTCCTTATGGGAGTCCAGGCTATCCTGGCTACCCTGACATGTAGGCAGACTTTCCTTGATGCCAAGCTGCAGCTCAGTGTGGCATCTGCTCTTCTAGATGAGTAACATAAAGAAGATGACAATAACGTCTGCTCACTAAATTATCTAACCGAGGTTGTGAATGTAAAACATTTGAAGAGCAAAAATCTTCTGGCTCTATCCCTTCACATTAGTTTAACTCCGTTATTCATCAGGCAAGAAACTGGCTTGAAAATGCATAGAAATAGTTGACTAATATCTGATGTAACATACCTATGTTTCTTCTTCATCACCATCTCCCCCAACCAGAGTAATTTCAGTGGTTTGTATGCAGTCCCCAAAGCAGTATGCTTTGCTGATAACAGGAATCAGAAACCAGATCAGAGTCAGGCAATAGAACTGGTCTGTGAACTTGTGACACACAAAAATGTGCACTGATTTGTGGCATATTTGCAAGGAATAAGTCTTCTGATTTGAAGGCCATCTCCATGTATGGAAGGGACTTTTCCCTTATGAAGAAGTTTTTTGTTTTTCCAGAGAGCAACTTTGCAATGGTTGGAAGTTTAAAGATAAAGGCTGCATCATCTGAATTTTATTTGCTTGGCCTGAGAGTAGCTAAGCCTTATTTGTAAGGTGTAGAGTGGACTTTCCTCGGCACTGGTATCTGCTTCCCAGACACCAGATATTATCATGATGGCCCCGGTGCTTGTAGACACAGCATGCAGTTGACATGTCAAAGAAGCAGGACTGCTCTATGCAGAGCTGCAATAGCATGAAAGGTTCTGTTCTCTCTCCCAACCCCTTGCTCCCTATCCCCAAGCAAGTAGATGAATTTAAATTTTTAAACAGATATCTGAAGTATATAAAAATGCAGAAACGCTGGCACCAATCACTGAGATTGGTATTCTGTTAAAGACCACTTTGATTTTTTGTGATTCAGGCAGGGAACCAATTTGGGAATAAATTTTATTTTTGTTTAGCTTGAGCTTTAGGAGACTGCATAACTAGTAACTTCCATTGATGTTAAACTGGAAATTGGTCAGCATGACCAAGTAGTTCATATTGTTTCAAGTTCAACCCATTAAAAAACAGGCATAGCTAAGTTAAGGGATTTTTTCCAAAGTGAGCTTTTAGATGTACATCTTTTATTTCACGAAGTCTGAGGAATCTCCATTTGCAAATGTTTGAATGGCAAAAGCCTCACTAACTTCAATAGTGACAGATCAGAACCTGAGTGTGCCCCATGGCATGCCTAAGACTTGCATTCTTTTAAATGTACAAATTCTCTACGAAAACCAATAGTCATTTTGGCAGAAGTTTGTAATGACTTCTATTGAATAAAGCACGTTTAATTTGCAAGTTTAATTTGCATTATCACTTGCCTTTTCTGGCAGCACAGTATTGTCTGTGGAGATCATGCCATGCCATGCCATGCCATGTCAGAGGTGGGGTATAGGTATGTATAAAGGCAAAGGAGAGCAGGAAAGCAAGTACAGGGAGGTAATGAGAGTCAGGGAGTAAACAGAACTTGAGCTTCATCTTTCCACTCAATAAGTGTTTTGTTCATTAAATGAAAGTTTCCAATCTACTAATATGTCCTGCTCATTTCTAAATAGAAATACAGCTATAGACCATTTATATAAAAAAGTGCAATCTAAAAAATATGCAAATTACTTGGGGGCAACCTTGATCCCATTTGGGATCATGTCAGAGACATGCTGATTTTACAGCTGATATTGCATGTCTTATCTGACATTGTGATAGGGACATAAGTGTGTGTATAACCAATAGCATATTGATCTTTAGTTGGACTCTTTCCTTTGAATCATGGAACAAATGTATCCACACATGGCTGAACCTACAAATGAAATTTTAAAAACTTGGACTTTTTTCTCCTTTTTTCTTTCTTCTTTTTTTCCCCCTCTACAGATTCCAGATATATGTTAGGTGATACAGAGCCCTTACAAAAATACAGAATCCTGCCCAAAGGATCTTAATATAATTTTTATTGTAATGCAGTGAGTGGGTGTTAGAGACATTAGGACCAGATGGGGTAAGGAAGGCAAAGGCTGCTCACAGAGATTACTCAGTCGTGGCTTATGCACCATTTCATGTCTTACCATCAAATAACTTTTTTTGGCCCTCTAAATATTTTAGTTCCCTTAAAAAAAAAAAAAAAAAACAACAAGAAAGTGAGAAAATTAAAAACCAAATCATACACCATCAAAGTACCCTAACACATCACGGAAGTCTTTATGAAAGAGCAAACCTTTCAGAAGAAAAGAATTACAGCATGAGTAACAAACAGTAGAAGAAACAATAGTGCTCTCATAAACTGGCACAAAATTTTTTTCAGAAGTGTGGTGAAACAAATTGAGGTTTCAGTTAGATTGTTTGGTTTGTGGTTTTTTGTTGGTTTTTGGGGTTTTTTTGGGTTTTTTTTTTGCCTGCATTTAAAACTGGTTTTATGCATATATTTGTTTATATGTATGATAGCACTTTTATTGATTCAGCAAGTACCAAAAATCTTAGTTGGGAATAGAGAGACTGTGTAAAGGATAATGGGGGAAAATTGGTATAATTTATTTTAAATAGTTGATTTATTACTTAAAAGTTTATTTTATAATTTTAGCTTTTTTCAGGTTAGTATTATAGAATATCACAAGGAATTGTTATGCCAAAGTTAATTTTATTTGTGCTAGTGTTTAAAAGGAAATTAATGAACACATCACTGACAGAACTGTTAATCTCCACACCTTTGTCTCTCACATAGAAAGCAGAGTCTAGTAGCCTAATAAAAGGGCTAAATCAAAGACAGCTCAGCTCCATTGTCATTATTCAGTGCAAAATTCTGTTTTTATCCTTCATGCATATAAAATACTGGTGAGGGACTCTACTAGTTCATTCTTTGTAATGCTTTTCAAGTACTAGTGTCAAGAATATATCTAGAATTCTATCCTCTGAAATATTCTCTAATATTCAGACATATCTATCCACTAATAATCTGTTTGATTTCACTATTTTCCTCGCTTTCCAAAGATGGGGAACACTGTTTTTAGAGTTTCTCAATATCTGTGTGTAACTCTAATTTTCATTTCATACTTAGTCCATATCGAAAGATTGTTAAAAGTTTGGGGTGTTTCAGGGTTTTTGTTCCTTTCTAATCTAAGTGGTATCTTAATTTGTGGCATAGGCTTTGCCAGGTCTTGACCACAGTCATTTTATCTACATGCTGAAGTGTAGGATTTTCTGTGGAATGTAGAGTTCAGGATCTTTTTCCACACAGAGATTAGTATGCTCTTAGCTTCCTGTGTCTGCAGATTGCTGACACTGCTACTCATTGTGGGTTTCCAAAAATTAAGAGCATGCTGATGGTTCTGCATGCTTGAGAAACCAGAAGCCTTTGAGAAACTGTCGAGAATCATGTGACTTGAAGACACAGTCAATAACAGTTTATCTGAGAAGTTTAGTTGTTACTAATAGGCAAGATCCCATCACTACTGAAGAAAAAGAGGGCTTCTATTCAAAAAGCGTTCAAAAATAATAATTAAAAAACAAGCTAATACTGTTATACATTCAGTTTCTACCCACTTTCTTTGATGTTAAGCTCTCCCTTCTCCTGCTTCTCCAAGTTCTAAGGGTGGTGTCTTTCATTCTGCTGGAAGTGTTGCCTACATTGGCAGCGTCTGGAGGAAGGAAGGGGATGTTCATGCTAATGTTGATATATTAATTTCTCTTCCTTTGTTGTTCTACAGCTCCATGTCTCATTCAAATTTTTAAAATAGTTTTCTTTTATGTGTATTAAATACTTGTTCTTTGTTCCCTTTGTTTCTGCTAAACATTCTGGAATTCTGGTTATCTCCATGTTCACATTTCTTTGACCATGAAGGAGTCTTTTTTATAGCTATAGGTGTTATCTTCAATACTAAATCTATGCTGCACCTTTTGTAATCCCATGCTTGTACTCTACAACACCTCCTGTGTCTCCCCTTTTCAAGGTCTGTACTTATTTTATGTTTTAGTCATAAAACTGTTGTGCTAACATACAAAGATAAGCAAAAGTAACATAAATGGACTGGAGAGGTCTGGTTGTGGTTGTATTTGAGGGTCCCAGGACGAGGGAAGAGATGAGAATCTTGACTCCATATTTCAGACGGCTGATTTATTATATTATGATATTATATTAAAATGCTATACTAAAACTATACTAAAAAGAATAGAGAGAAAGGATCCATCAGGAATCTAGAAAGGAAGGAATGGAATGGATAACAAAAACCCATGACTGCTCAGAGACTCCCAACACAGCTAGACCATCATTGGTCATTAAGTAGAAACAATCTACATGTACCAATCAAAGAAGCACCTGTTGATAAACAGCCTCCAGACCACATTACACAGCCATCAGATAGTTATTGTTTACATTTCCTCTAAGGCTTCTCAGCTTCTCAGGACAAAAATCCTGACAAAGGATTTTTCATAAAATATCATGGTGACATCTGGTCAATTAGGGAAAAATGTTTAAACCAGGTAAAACAATGTGCACAGAAGTTAAAAACAAATTCAGCCTGAGAAGCTAAACTTTTAGCCCAGAAAAAGTCTGACACATCTCAGTCTGGAGGCCTTGCAAAGTTAGTGCATAACTTACAGCTTTTAATATAGCAATGGCAGTACAGTAAGAGCAATGGCAATACAGTATTACAGGTCTATATGGTTGCATTTCTTTTTAACATGTGTGGTTTAGACTGTCTCCACATCTATTGCTACCGCTCTCATTTTAATGTTATTAAAGTGAGCCCAAGGGTGTTTTCATTTCAAAATTATAAAATGCTGTTGCCTAGACCCTAGTTTATAGCAAATCGTTGCATGTAATATTAGTAATTGTGGACTGTATTTAATTTACATGCTTACTGTGTGGAAAAGTAGTTTTCACAAAGTGTTCAGTGTTTGTGGAGTTCTGAGCTCAGGGGCTGCCAATTTGGAGTTAAAGATTTTTGGTGGTTCTATGGGGTAAGTTATCAAGGGTTTCTCCTCCTTTTTTCCTTAATTACTTTTTTCCTGAACATATAATTTTGGATATATTCAGAGCTAAACTCATATGAGAAAATGTTAATTGTAGGGAGTAGTTCATCTTGATATGTTCTGCCATTCAGGCTTCTAAGTATTTCCCAATTTGTTTTCCCCAGTCATTAGCATAGTGCAATGCTTTGCTAGACAGAATATAGTGTAATATAACAACTAGGTAGTGCAGATTTCAATTTCTTTTCATCTCCTTTAAGCACAGCCCTGAATGTGTACAGCTTGTCTGTACATGGGCCTTAACTAGAACAGAAATGTTCTTTCTAGCATCTTATCTCATTCTGTGAGTTTAGATGCAGTGCATTCCTTCTTTTGCCATTCCAGAAAACATTAGCTAGCATAAAATAATGTTTTCTGTCTATCATGGTTAGTTATTGTCATTGACTTTCTCAGATGCAAAAGGCCATATATTCCTGGCTTTACATCTCTTTTCTGTCTTACTATAAAGTGGTACAAACATAACTAAATGCAGGTGGCATGTATGGAACACCAGAGATGAGCCAGAAAAGCATTGTTTCTTGTTCCTTGTAAGCTCTTGGTGGTGTCAAGAGAATAATTGTTAGAAAGTCTATTATGAATGTGGAAAAGGCATGCTTCACATAGACTTCATATTCTGATTAATTCATAATGTTATAAGAAAATTTCTTCTAGGACTTGAAATGTTTGTATTTTATGAAAGGAAGAACTCAGGCAGTATTAACTCCTGAAAGACCCTTGCTGTTGGGAAGATGAGGAAAGAGTGCAATCAGAAGAGACTGATTCAAGTTTCTGAATGAACTGAGCTTTGTCTTTGGCAGACTGTGATGGATGGGTATGAGGGACTATCAATGACTAGAATGGAATCCTTTTTTTTTTGTTTTTCTTTTTTACAAAATTTCCAAAATATGTGATTTTCTTTCTCACTTTCTTCCTCTGGAGAAACTTTTCATAGAAGAAATTTGCTTTGTTTCAAATTTTTAAGATACATACATAGAGAAATATGAGGAAGCAACATAGTTACTGCTTTGTCCAGCTGTTTATACTCTGCATGAATTTACCATATGAGCTGATTTCTGAAATAAAACCACTAAGCACTTTATATCTACAGAAAAGCTGTTTTCTCCCTCAGTATTGGAAATAGTGAAAAATCCCAGAAATGTAGATCTAGTGTGTGGGTCTAAGGTGAGCAATAAAGTGCAAAGAAACCACAAGAAAGATGGTTACTTCTTTACCTGTGGTTCAGAAACTACAGAAATCCTTTTTTTATCCAGAGATGTGTATTGCAAGAAATGTGTGGCTAGTATGAAAAATGTTATAGAGCAATATTTCACTTTTAACATCACCTTTCATATATTTGTTTTGGAGCAAGATGTTAATTATTGAGTTCAAATGTTTGTGCATACTCCAGTACAACTTCATAGAAGTAAACAGAATTAACTTTCTACAGTGTTTAGCACATGAAATTAAGGAATGCTTAACTTGGCTGTTGTGGGTTTTTTTCATAAGTTACTCATTCAAATACTACAATGTAGAAATGTTTTTCAATTGCCATAAATCTGCTTATGATTACCTCTTAGACAATGAAAACAATTATCCACCCACACAAAATTAGAAAGTGAAATAACACTAATAAACACAGTTTTAAAAACAGATATACATAGAGTATCTCCTTAATTTGAGTGTCATCAGGCTGAAAAAGAATATTTTACTCAAACAGGACTTACGAAACTTGTTCACAAGAAGTTGAAAAGAGGCCTATGCCTTCTAAAGACTTTTTTTCTTTTTTTCTTTTTCTTTCTCTTTTTCTTTCTCTTTCTTTCTTTCTTTCTTTCTTTCTTTCTTTCTTTCTTTCTTTCTTTCTTTCTTTCTTTCTTTCTTTCTTTCTTTCCTTCCTTCCTTCCTTCCTTCCTTCCTTCCTTCCTTCCTTCCTTCCTTCCTTCCTTCTTCTTTTTATTTTTCTTTTTTCATCTCTATAAAATACAATGTAGCAAAATGAATTTTGAGGTAAATTGATCACTGTTCATTCAAAGGTGGAGGATGTTGGGCTGAACCTCATTCACTTTTAAATGCCAAAAAACATCTCACTGGATTTCAGGGAGATTCACCTGATGTGTCAAAAATTCTCCTTGCCGGTAATAATTTCTTCCCAGGGTGTTTTAACTAAACAGGTACATCATTTAATGGGAACTATATAGAAAGTCAATATCTGCTTGTTTGTAAAATGACATGGAAGTAGTAATGGCAGTGTAAAGTTCTGACCAAACAAGCATGCAAGACACAGAGGCTCTACCAGGATCAAATTTCCACTGTTGCAGATTGTCTCTGGAGTCTGGTCTGCAGACTCCTGGTCAATGCTGTTACGGCTCTCAAAGATTTGAGTGCTACTCTTACCTGCTATTATCGATCTCAGAGCTATGCTCTGGGAAGTGAGGATTACCCATCATTAATGTCCTGTGTGATTCCCGGTACTGCACCCTGCAAGCTGTTGTGCTGATCTCTCTGCTGATCCATGCTGGTTTAGTGTAAATCAGCTGTTACTGCAGAGGCTCTGGGAGTTGAACCCTATTTTAAGTTCATAGTTGGATTAGCTATGATGAATGCTCTGTCATTCCTATATGCTTTGAAATATAAGGAATAATGATGCTTTTCAAAGCAGAGAAACAAACTGAGCACTATCTCCATGTTCAGCATGGTAGAGTTCTTTACCAGTTATGTAAATGGCAGTGGTGAATGATAGCTGCTTGAGTTCCCGCAGATGGAAAGATTACAGCAGATTATTTGGTCTTCTCCATGCAGCTCTCTCTATTTTAGGCAGCAGTAGATTGAGGAGATTGCAGCTGAGTTAATTTGCCTAATCTGTTAGTCAAAATAAACTGCTTTATCAATAGTCCATTTCTTCTTGCTTGCACTATTAAAAACATTAGTCTAGTTTTTGCCTTTGAAGAGACCACAGCCTGAAGAGGGTTTCCTATTCTAAACTGCACTTTACAATACTGATTAATGTTAACACAATGGCTGAAATGGCTTTGGTGGGAGAGCAGTGTGATTTTCTACCTGAGACTGCATAGTCTTCTTATAATAGTTTCTGGAGTATCCATCACTGAAAAGGATAGTGATGTTTAAGAGGAAAGAGTGGGAATAATTTTCTGGATTTTCTTAGCTTGCCCACTGACAATGAAAAACATACTTTTCTTACTCTTGAGTCTTAGAAGAATGCTCTGAAAAAATTAAGAGTTTATATTTTACAGTTGGGATGAATAGAAGTACTGAAAAGGGCAATCCCCACTTGTAAAGATATGAATTATTCTCTGTCCTTAACTGATATTTTTGTAGTTGTTCTAGTGTATCATCAAAGAATGTAATAATTTAAATATTTTTTTCGCTTGCTTGCTTTTTTTCTTTTCCTGCTGATGCTTTTTTGCAACCAGTCCCTGTCAGGTTTTTGCTGATTACTGCAGTCCTTGGTGTAGTAGTCTCTACTGAATTTCCCCCAGAAAGAAGCATCAACCAGATGCGAAACAGAGTACATTCTTCTGGGAGGCAGATTAATGCAGAAAGGAGGATGATCTTTCCTAATTCCCCTAAGGGTACACAATATTCAGCCCCAACACCTAGTCTCGCTTGTCTATTGCTGAGTCTGCAGTTATGCACCTTTGTTCCAAATCTCTTTGCCATCATTTGCAGAAGTCCCATTTCTTCAGCACAATTGTATACTGAAAAACTGAGCTTAGCTACTGATCATAAAGATTATTCATTCTCTTGGGATTAAGATGTAATACCTAAAGTAGGGAGAAATTGTCCTTCCTCCAAAACATCTTACATGCCCCTGAAGATGTCTTTGAAGTTTACTAAGACTTTCTGGTCCCCTTTAAATGTAAGGATTTGACATATAAATAAACCATTGCCTAACATTCTCAAAGAAATTCTCTTCACAGGGATATATCAGCTATCTCAGCTCCCTTTCCCTTGTGTGTGATACTTGCTGCCATTCCACTCATAAAAATAGAAAAAAAAAAAAAACCCACTGAAAAATGAAAGATTTACAGCTACTTTGTACAGCTGAAAACCTTTTTCTGAAGTTGTAATTAAAAAAAAAAAGCATTTCTAATGCTGATATACTACTAAGTTACAGTGATCTTACTGTCCACAATCCTAAAAGGAGATGGCTCTATTCAATGGTACAAACCTTGGAAAAGAGATTTTTTTTCTTCCTTATTGCAGCTAAGGGGTTCAAGAGTGGAGGTGTATGAGGGAAAAGTCTTTTCTTCTTTAGAGCCATATTTCAGATTTGGGATTGTAAAGTTCAAGTTTCTTTAGTATCTAAAGATATTTTGATGATCTATCTAAATCTGTAAGAAAGACTGATGCCACTAGTCCAGTTTCTGTTATAAGAATGTAAGTTATTTGAGAATAACCCATTATATGAGTTATATGAGAATGTGGCTATTATATACCATCACCGTTGGTAACTCAGCAAACCCGGCAAACTTAAAAGTTGTTTCCTTGTTCTGTGGGCAAACATGAATGTTGTTTTTCCTAAGATTGCTTATGAGATAATAGGTGTGTCTTCTGCGGAATTGTAATGGAAGTTCACAGGGCCTCTGCACCTACAATTAACATGTATAACAACAGAAAGTGAGGCAATCCTTCCAGAGCATTACAGAGTCTGCTGCCATATTTGATTCTTAATGTGTTGGGTAAATATCATTATTCTTACAGTAGCAAAGCCATATTGACCCTAAATCAGTCCCAAGGAAACCCACAGGCTTTGACTTGTCAGCAAATGCCAGCAGTGCAACATGCAAGAAGATACTGGGTACAGTATGAGCTAATTCTGTGTAACATGGCAATAAATGCAGAGTATTTAGAGGGTGTGATTTTTTTTCTTCAAGGAATGCTTAAGCTATCTGGAAACTAGAAGGTATAGTGGTTCAAAAGCTGGCACGAGGCAGGTGTATGGATTAAGAAGAAGAGAATGCCATTAGGGACTGGATTACTAATCCTCAAGAGAAATATTTTGCTCTGTAACATCTGAAAATATCTCAGTTGTTTTCAGAGTTGGTTAAAATACTTCCAGTTGAAAATGTTCTTAGGATTGGTGTAGATGTCAGAGGTCTACTGGTGGCCTGGAGATAATACTATATCACTGTATCACATAGCTATTGCAATATTAACAATTGTAGATGCTGATTGGTATTATCAGTCTGAGCAGTTTTTGGGTTAAACTTTGGAGAATTTCATGTGACAAAGGAATACCATAGGAAAAATAGGATCTAGTTAGCTTTTTCAGTCTTTGTCCAGCAGATAGTATGCTTCATTTCTTATGCCGCTCCTGCCCTAATAAATGAATGAATTTCTAGTCAGGTACACAAAGGATGGACAAAATTCTTATCAAGACAAAATTACTGACATGTAAATGGCTAGTAGGTGTGCATTTAACAATTAGTAAACAGCAGTCTCGGTTCCACTATCCATTTTGAGGATTAATTTAGTCCTTGGACACATTGAAATGTCAGTGTCAGTAAAACATAATGCTAAAGACAAGAACAAACTGCATTTTGCACCAGCCTGTTGATGATGCTTTCAGCAGCTGAAGCACACTGTTGCAGTGTTGGGTGCTTCATGTACAAATTGTGCCAGTTTTATAGTGTATGCAAACAGAACAGGAGCTCCAGGTAATACATTTTCCCCTATGGCTCAAGAAAACTGCAGCACAGTTCTTTACATTCAGAAGAGGAGAAACATGGTGACAGACCTTGGTGCACTCACTTTCTGCACTGTGGAGTCACTCCTGTTCTAGGTCATTTGTGTCTGTGCCTTTCCTCAGGGTGGGTAGCACTGTACTGCCTCACCTAAGGCCAGCTTTTGGGAATGTGTCAGTCAAGCTTAGTCCTGTGAGTTTTGAAACTCTGTAACACAGCCAGGTGTATTTTGCCAATACGGCCTTCTATGTTGTAACCTCATCTTTGTGTGGATGATACAGTGGCATTAAAGTACTAACACATAGATGAGATAAAAAGAGAGGACATGAAGCCTGGTGGTAACTGGTGATGTCATGACATCTGCTTTTTCTGTCCTGAATAGTAAACTTGGAAACCATTAGTAGGTGTGATGACGTGTGGTGCTCAAGTAATGTCCTCTGAATAGGAATCAGAAATCTCTAACGGTGCAGACAGTGTCTAGACTTTGCCCAGACTCCAGGAATATCAGATATTTAGGGTGTAGTAGGAAGGAAGTCTCATAGGTGAACAATTTGGGTTAAACAATAGTTAAAAGGCCAGCTGTGTCTTTATGGGTTTCCAGAAACCAGCTTTTAACAGCCTAATTTTACTATGAATCAATATTTTAAATCATCATTGCCACAAGAAAGAGTAGTCTCATCCATATGGGTACACCCCCTTATTCACCAGTTTTCACCATGCAGTTGAATCCCTGCACTCAGTGGAGTGGGAAACTGCTAATGTGAATTAAAACCAGCCAGTGGGATAGGCTTTCAGATGGATGCTTTCCAAAGTTGTCATCGCACCTGCATGGACTTCTGTGCCGGTGTGAAGAGTCTGGGAATAAGAATGAGCAACCAGTGGAAAAAAAAAAAAAAAAAAAAAAAAACAGTCCAGAAATGTTTTTTTTAACTGTTCTGTCAGTTTAGGTCCTCATGTAACAACAGCCACGTTGTATTTACTGCTGCATGAACTTAAGCAGGAATAGTGTTAGCCTTATTACATCTTCTGTAAATGCAGCCTAACTTTTCACTTTATTCCTAATCATATGTGCCTTAATTGAGATACAGATTTTTGGAAAATATTTAAACTGGTGTTATAGCTAAATGTTAGTTGATTTACTATAGGTGTTAAAACAATGACTTTCTTTGATGGATCCTGGAACAGTTCTAAGCTTAGGTTCCAAACCTTATTAAGCAATTTGAAAACATAAATTACTGTTAAGGACCAAAAGTCCTATTTTTTTATTTCAAAAACACTTGAAAAGCAATTCAAGGATCCCCCCTGAAACAGTATATATACAGTGTCACCCCAGGACACAGAGGAATCTATTTGATAAATTATACTGAAAAAAAAAAAAAAAGAAGCTACATTTTAAAATGGTTAGAAGAAAATAAAGTTGTTTAAACAATTTGGGTTCCTACTAGGTATTCTTAAATGCCTCAAAACTTCAAAAATTCCATCAGTGTCCATAAAGAAGTGGATAATTTATAACCAGCATGTTGGCCTCAGTGAATGAGTCATGGAATATGTTAGTTCTGGAGCAGGTAATACGTCCGGTATCGAGTACCAAAGATACTATATGGAATTTTGATATGGGAAATCAATAGGCTTTGCATGTTAGCTTGGAAATGTTATGTGATTATGTTGTTTCTTTCAGAATGGACAGAAACTATCTTGTCCCCATACAAAATAGTCAGAGTCTATCTTATACTATTGCTTTGGCTATATTTCTTTCTCAATACCTGAGTTATAAAGCAGATGCTCAAAGAAGGCATTAATTTTGATAGCAAGATGATACCCTGTAATAATCTATGCTTTCCAGCATTGTTGCATCCAGTCACATCAGGAGCTGAAGATGTACAATCTATGTAAATTTGTCTTGCGAAGTGTTTCAGGAAGAGGTCTTGCATAGTAATATTGTTGAATGTGTTCAGATAAAGATGTCTTGCAGCAAATTCATTGAAAGCATGAAAGAGTGCTTGCTAAAAATTAGTGATGCAGTGCTACAAAATACACTAGTACTATATCCTGAAACTAGTCTTACTTTGCAGTTGTGTTTCAGGAAAGATCTACTTGCTTAAGGTACTTCTTTCCCGATGACTGTTTTCTCATTGCAGCTGAGAAAACACTAACACAAAGCAAACACGGGATTGCTCACAAACCTTACATATCAAATTCTAGGCTGAAATTCACTATTTCTTATTATTATTTAATAATTTATGTTATGGTAATATCTACAAGTGTCAACTCTGATGAGCTTCTCAACTCACTACTTGCTGTCCAAGTGCACAAGTAACAGGCAATTCATATTGCACTGCTAGACATAGCAAAGAACAGAAAGAAGGCTAAGAGGAAGAGAAGTGAGATGATTTTCCAAAATTCAGAGGTCAGTCAGATTAGATTGGAAGTGTCCTGACTTCAGCTGCAGTTGACTGGGACAAGAATTTGATAAGTAACCACTTCATCTTAAGCATCATAATGCCTCAAGAAATAGTTTAAAATATTTCCATTTCCTCTGGGCTAAGCTATACTGTCATGCGTTCTTTTCAATTACTCTTGAGATGAAGCTTTTCCTCTGGTTTGCATGACTCGGGGCAGGATGTTCATAAAAGAGTAAGGAGTTTCATGTTGCAGTTAAATGGAGCATGTTTATGCTCCATTTAACTGTAACATGAAACTGTTTAAATTTTTTTTTCAATGCATTTGCTTCAGTGACTTTGTTATTGACTGCATAAGATGTAAATGAAAGGTTTAATTTGTTTACCCAAAGCAATGACATAATTGTACACAAGTAAGAAGAGCTATTCATGTATATATTTTCCAAAAACAATGGAATTTGCTTAATTTCATTTTTTTCTCCATTGGAAATTACAAATATGTTTTTGAATAAATTTTCATCTTGGATTTAGAACAAAACATCCATAATTTGTACATTTTAATGGCTATCTATTATAATTCTGTACAAGATAGAGTGTGATAAAGATGAATGGCATTATGTCAGAGCATATTGTATTTTAATTATGATAATGATAAGAAACGTACACTAAGCAATGGAAAATCTGAAAAATTCAAATTGCCCTTAAATGCTCATTATTTTATTTTCTGTTTGCCATTTCTAAAGAATTATTAGCAGGAATTTTGGAGGCAGTACACTGGTTTGTCTGCAGAGGATTTGGGCCTCATTTTGTTCCACAACATATAAGAAGTGGATATAAGATGGGTGTACTTAAGAGGAAGTTTGAGGGAGTCACTGGTTAGTCAAACAAAAAAGAAGAGGCAGACTGCTCTGTAACCCATTGCTAACAGATATAATTCCCAGGAGCAGCTTCACAAGTCTTGTGAGTTAGAAGGACCTTGCCATGTACATTATAGACCTTTACCTGTGTCAGTATTCTTGGCAGCACATGGTTGAAGCATACTTTAGCACAAAAATCAAAGTGATCAAAAATAGATAAAAAGTTTATGATGTGAGGAATATAAGTGACTTTGTTTTATAAAATATTATGAAAGAAAATACCATTTTCCTCTCTCTGATTTAATTTGTGAAAAATTCACTGTCCTTGCTTTTTGCTATTTGAATAATACATTCGAATATTGCAAATGGTCTGTAGTGCACAATCACCTACACAAAGCCAAAGCATATTTATCCTGAAAGTTATTGGAAGAAGTATCCTGCCTGTTTTTTATTTTCTCTCTTTCCTCATTCAGTTTTTCTCTCCCAGAGGAAATGAGTCAGAGGACTCTCAATTTCTCATTCTGTGTGTCTCTTTTCCTTGTTAGTGTTCTTGCACAGACTTCATAAAAATTTTCCCTCAACTCATCTCCAAGTATCTCTATGACCAGGGAAGAGTCTCTCCTTCTAATATATTTTCAGAGTTTTTATTGCACAAGTCATAAATATAAATTTCTGCACGTTGTCCTTAACTCCTGCTTGTGCAAGACCCTCAAAAGAGGATTCATCTTGGGGCAGCTTCCATTCCTTACATTTTTCAAGAAAATAGATTGATGCAGAAATGAGAAAAATCAGATAGTATCTCTGACTGTTCTGCTTCATTCTGCTATAAGCATTTCACCCAGTAATTTTAGTGGTTGGTTTGCCTAAATATAAGCATCAAGACTCCCTTACAAACTGTTTTTAAGGTCAGAAAACAATAGGAAATGTTCTAGAATTTGTGGAAGGTGTTTCATACAAGGTAAGTTTGTGAAGCTCTGATAATAGCTGAAAGGCTGGGGTTTTTTCACATTTCTTGGAAAATAAAAAGCTCTTCTGGACCTAAAATAAAGACCTTTTTGTCACTAAGTATTAGAAATAAAATATTTAATTTTAGCTTTCTGCATCTTATTTTTTTCCTAAGGAGATCTTAAATCTATGATTACAGAGTATGTTGTAATCTGATGGAGGTTTCTGGATGCAACCTGAGGGTCATTACTGAAAAGCAGTAAGTGTAAAATGCTGAAAATATTTAAACTCTTGTTATTCCTTTTATGAATTCTTTTTGCCCTCTGTTTGGTTTGAAGTTCTCTTTGTAAACCTGACTAGCAGCTGTAATATCCTAAATTGGTTGCTTGTGACTTTTTGCAAACATATCAAACTTCTTGAGGTTTTTTGGTTTGCTTCTTGAAAGATCATTATCAATTGCCGGGAAAAAAATAATAGATCACTCAACATTCTTTAAGTGAAGTTTGGGTTTTTTCTGAATAAATACTCTCTGACAGTTCTTGTCCACCAAAGCTTTAATGCAAGTGTTAAAAGCCTCCAGGACAATGTAAGTTACAACCCTTTACAAATATAGTTTCCAGGACAACCAAAGGGCCTGCTGTTTCACAAACTCTGTTTTCTCAAGCAGAAGCATTTGTCTGTCTGCTGGAAGATTATTTCACACTTCAGCATGTTAATTTCAAAATAATATTACCCCCATATGAAACCATACCACTATCATCTTCATTCATACTTGGACTATTTGAAAGTAAGGCATGGAAATATATGGTACAACTGCACTTGTGAGGTTTGGGCTGTAAATATGACTGGTGTGATATAAGAGACCTGTCAGAGTTCCTTGTGTGCTGCAGCAGTAGCCTTCCTTTATCACCCCGCCAGGGACTGACACACAGCTCCTTCTCAGTGGAATGTGCTTTACCCGTCCTGTCTGTTGGGAGATCACTGCTGAAACTCACAACAGCTTTGGATTGCCATTCAGTTGTGGAAAAGGGGATTTGTTTGCTTAACAGAATGTATTTGGGCTTTGGTTATGAAAAAGTGTATGCTTTGTTACTGAATTCAACACACATACTTTCTGTGGGAAAGAGGTGATTGTGTTAATGACCTTTTTCACAATCTCCATGTGCACTCATACAGCACTTGACTAACATCCTCTTTGAACAATTTAATTGTTTGCGAGACCTTTGGGGTCTGAATCCTTTGTTGTAGTTCTGCCTTTTTGTGACATACTACTCCATGTGATAACAGCATTACAAGCTTGGCTTTTGCATGACTAATTAAATATTACTACAGGGTGTAGAAATTCTACTCTTCGTATATGGTGCAATCAATGTAGCATATGAGCGGTGTATTAATTGACTCAACTGGACTTTAATGATAGACTAAAATATGATAGATTAAAAGTCAAGACCAAAAGAGAGATAAAACACTCTATATGAGTGGCTTTCTAATTGTGCTTTGGGTAATGTATTTCCAGTACTTGCAGTGTGATTAGTCTTGGTAAGATTTAGGGAACATAAAAACTTTGGTAACTTTATTATTATTTTTTTGTGCAACTAAATAGGCCTTTTAGGCACAGTAGTTTTGGGAAATTAAGCAGATCTTGTCCTCAGCTATATTTGCATAACTCTTTCTGATTTCTGCACCAAATGCATTCATGCATATCCAAGTACTATACAAAACAATGACCTAGATTAGAAGGTTCTTTTAATTATGTATACTTGTTAGTAAATTTTAAAGAGTTACTTCATCTTTTTGTTAATTTCCACTTTAATTTTGTTAAAGTGAGGTGAGAACTTATTTGTTAAGACAGCTGCCTCAAATGAAGTTAGTTCACACAGGTTTAGAGACTCCACTGTTTTCTCATTATTTTCTATCTGTCTATCCATCCATTTCTTGCTTTCTTTAGGTTTTTGTTTGTTTGTTTTTAATCTTTCTTCCTCCTCACTTTTTCTTACTTTGATTCCCCTTTTCATATTTATCTCCTCTCCTCCCCCTACCTCACATGGTGATCGGGGAAAGAAAAAAACCATTAGCTATTGCCTTCATTTATTTTCTTCCCTGAGTACAAATGTTGATTTCACTCTGTTCATACACACTGCTCTTATGGTGATTAAAACAAGATGGCACATTGGAAAATCTGTAGAAAATTGTACAGAGCTAGACTCTGTGACCTTCTCTAGGAATGTTTTCTGTGTTATGGATTTTGACTAGAAAAGCCTAAGGAAAAGTAAAGTACATATTTCAATAATTGCTTTTTTGGCTGCAGTATTTCATGGATTAAAGTATTTTAATTTCTGAGTCTTGAAACAAATTCTTTGGTTCTTTTCTCACAGAGAGGCAGACCCCTGCTCAGGTTTTATCACCAAACTAGTCAGTAAATCTAAAAACATTTAAGCATAAATTTGTAAAAGTATCCTCTACTCACTCTTATGAAGGCTAAATATCCCTTTAGAAATAATTTAAGACATGACACTAACTACATCATATATTGAATACTGCATTATTCATATATTCAATGAGACTTAGACTGCAAGGCACAGGTTAAGGCCCCTATGTGATCTTGAGACAATTAGGCACCCAATGGCATGTGTGGTTTTGCACCCAAGTCAGCACATGGCTGACTGCTTTCAGCTGGTTCACACAACTTCCCCATGATCAGGTCTTTACTAGCAGACAATTAGAAAACCTTGGATAATGATGGAAACTGGTTCACATGGAAGCAAATGCCAAGAATAGGCAGGAAATCACTTTTTAATTCATTTTAATTTAATTTGATTTAAAATTTTCATTTTTAAATTTTTAATTTAAAAATTTCATTTTTCAGTAGTCAGAAATCACCCGCTATTTCTCAGACTCCACATCAGAAGGGACACATAAAAGCTGTGTAGTACAAATGGATGATGGTAGAAATGGTCCAGTGTCCCATTACAGAGGGCATATAATGGGCATAGCAATGCAAAGGTGGTTAAACCCTGACAAATGGATTTGATTGCCTTTCCACTGCAGAAGGAGGTCCAACTCTCCCTGTTCCATGCCAAAAAAAAAGTTGGGCTTCCTACTTGCACCTGAGGTGGATACCCTTGGATCACTTGTGCCACAGAAGCTGTGTTACAATAATGCTCTAGCTGTGCCAGGAGCACCTTTCAGAACTGGACACTGAAGAAGTCTTGCCTGTGGAATTCAATTAGGCCAAAACATCCAAAAGATACCTCATCATGCACTCCCCATGTCCTTGGTAGAATTAAGCCTTTAACTCTAGGCATCAGTTTTTGAAATTGGATATATGCTGCATTGCCATTTGGGCCACACTGCAGCCCCCACAGGTGTCTCTGTAAGCGCCACAGGCTGGTGATTCCCTTAATGTGAACATGAACACCAGCTGTGCACTGTGGAACTACTGAATTTGTGATTAGCCTTTGTTAATTATTAGACTATAGTAAGATGATGTGTTTCAAAGGTCAAGACAGGGAACCCTGGTACCAAACAATCAGACATGTATATTGAAATGGTACCAGCATAATTGAGCAACTGTTTGCTCAGGCAGCGATAGTAAAAACATAGTGATAGGTTCTTCATTAATTGTGAGACCCTATTGAAATAGAGAAAGGTATTATGCATTGTATAATGAGGCATTTACCTTTATTTCCTGATCCAGTGTACACTTACCCCCATAGTTCCAGAGACATTAGCTCTGTGTTTGATTGAAACTATTTACCAAGTATCCCCAGAATACACTGAATTAGTACACTGAAAATATTTTTAAAGACTTTTTTTCTGGATATATTTTTTTCTGATGAGGTCATACAGAGAGGAAAGAAATATTTTGTCAAAGAGAATCACACAGATAAGTACTGTCTTTTCTATCAAGAGAGATTGTGACTGCGCTGTCATGTGATTGCAACTGCACAGCTTATTCTTTTCTTCTTAATCACACTAATGAGTATAAACAATACAGCATCAGGGCCAGGGCCATTTCCAGAGCATTAAAAATGGACAGAAGACAGAGCATATGAGAAGTACATGCTAAGATTTTGTGCTAAAAAATCAGACACTATGGTGGGAACTGAATGTCTGGATGAGTTAAGTTGGTATGAAGGTGTTTCCCCTTTAGAAAAAGAGAAAAAATTATTCTAAAATTTTGTTTGGCTCCACTTGGAAGCAGCATTAGAACCTGTATGCTCCTGAAAGGAGAAGGTTTCTCAAACTATGATAGAGGAAAGACAACATGGATGGTAGATTATTTTAAAATAAATAGAGGCTGTTCCTTAGTTGTGTCCCACTCGAGTGTATATAGCACCACCCCTCATTTAGTAACCCCTATGACAATAAATGCCAGGAAGAAAAATAAAAGGGGAAGAGAAGGTTAGACAGACCTTAATCAGATAGAAAAAAACAATACCCACAAAAACCTACTCTAACAAATTATCATGATATTTGCATCATTAATGCATCCATGTTTCCTTAAGGTATGTACACGTAGAATGGAACTGATTTCACAGAAGGAAGGAACTGTTCCATCTAATCAAAACCTTCCTGTATCTTCTGGAAATAATCCTTTTTTCATTTTTTTAATCAGTCACTGTAACACCATGTCCTTCACCTTCCTCTGAAGGTATGCTTTTGATAGTGAGCACTTAAGCAGAGCACTGATAGTTTTGCTGAAGGGTTTGCTCCATGTGTATCTCTCTGGCACTGATCTGCTACAGGAAAAAGACTTCTCTTCGCAGCTCAAGGAATGGTTGCAGCTGCCAAAGTACAAAGATTTATGAAGCAGAAAGTGAGGCCAAATAGAGTGTAGAAGGACTGTAGCAGAAAGAAGGAAGGCTGATCTCAAACTGGGTGGTGTAAGGGAAGCATCCAATAATCCAGATGATTTAGGGGATGACTGCAGTGCTCTGCTGTTTTTCTGTTTGGAATGAAGTGAACCTCACCTCAGGTATTTAAACTGCATGCGACAGCTGAGGGAGATCTTTACTCATGTCTTAGAGAACAGGAAGCTGTACTTTCTCTGTGTGTCAGTATTCTTTGGATATGTGTTTGGATATCTGGAATTTCATATCACAGTTACCGTCATGGAGATTATGGTCAAGAATATGGTACATTTAACTATTAAAGAAACTCTTATTTTATGGCCTATTACCCACTCGCAATTTTGTGCTTGCTTCACCATGCCTGGTATTGGGTGAATCACAGAATCCCAGAATCAAAGAATCACTAGGTTGGAAGAGACCTTTAAGATCATTCAGTTCAAACCATGCCCTAGCACCTCAACTAAACCATGGCATTGAGTCCCACATCCAATTTTTTTTAAACACATGTTTTTAAACAGAGTGTTGTTTTTGATAGAGCTTTTTCCTAGGTATTTTACTGATATCCATACTCCTGGTAGCAGGTTTTGGAAATTGCTTCCCACTCCCTTCCTTTTTTTTCTCTTTTCCTCTTCTCTCTACATAATAGTGGGATAATCTGTCAATGAAATTCATACAAGTCCTTGGAATTATGTCAGGCTGGGGCAAATCTTTGACTTTGATCTACCACAGCAGCAAAATCTAGATGCAGTTATGATTCTGTGTATTAAATAGCAAGAAATGATAGGCTTAGTGATAATCTTGCCCATAATCATCACCAAGTGACCATGTGCTGTGTATGTATGTATGTATGACTGTATGTGCTGGCCATACAGTTCAGTAATTAAAATGAAGTGTCATTCCCCTTGCAGACTGGCCACACTGGTGCTGGTAGTGGCAGGGTGAGCAGGGCAGAGCAGGACTACCCTTGGCTGCATCAAAAGCAGTGTGTCCAGTCGAGGAGGTGATTCTGCCTCTCTGCTCTGCTCTGGTGAAACTTCACCTACAGAATAGCATTCAGCTATTCTAACTTCAGCTCTGGAGTCCCCAGCACAGGAAGGATATCAACCTTCGAGGGAGTCCAGCAGAGGCCACCAAGATGATTAGAGGGATAGAGCATGTCTCCTATATAAAGGCTGAGAAAGTTGGGATTGGAGAAGAGAAGGCTTCTGGGTAAACTAATTTCAGCCTTCCAGTTCCTGAACAGATCCTGCAAGAAAGATGGAGAGAAACTTTTTGCAAGGGCATGTAGCAACAGGACAAGGGGCAATGCTTTTAAACTGAAGAAAGGCTGGTTTAGATTTAGATGTTAGGAAGAAATTCTTTACTGTGAGGGTGGTAAGACTGGAACAAGATTGCTAGAGAAGCTGTAGATGCCTGTCATGGTTTAGGAATCTCCAATTTAATACTTCCACTAAAATGACCACAAGTTGCTCCCCTTTCCCCTCCCTCCAATGTGAGGAACACAAAACAAAGATCACTAGTTGAGCTAACAATAACTTAGTGGAAACAGCAATGAGGTAAGAAAATGAGCAGCAACAGTATTAGCAGCAAAACACATAAGACAAAGAAATAATTTAATGCAAAATAAAACATTACTGAACTGTTTCACTCACCATGTTTTTTTCCCACCAGAAGGAATGCCTTTCTCCTCCCCTAGCAATGACAGGAGGAGGTATCAAATAACATCTGGGGCCTGGCCATGCCCCCTCAGCCATGCCCAGCTGCTCCCAGCTACTGCAAAAAATTAACCCTGTACTGAACAAAACTAGGACAATTCCCAGAGGTGTTCCAATCCAGTTTTGGTGGGGTTCTGTGCAACCTGGTCTAGTTAAAGGTCTCCCTGCCCACTGCAGTAGTTGGTAGTAGATGTTTAACATCCCTTCCAACCCAAGCCATTCTGTGATTCCATGATTCTGTGATTCCATGATCAGAGCCATGGTGCCACATTGCTCACCACAGTCATTACTGCCCCTGAGATGGGAGGTCAGTGGTGGGTTAGATACTGTCTTTGTCCTATAGTGGTTCAGCTTCAAGGACTACCAAAAGAACTCATATTTTCAATATTCTGTGAACTTAGATTTTTGCACTGTGAATTGTATTCTGTTCTAGTTCAGAAGTTCTTAGAAGGACCAACACCACATGCAACAACCTCAAAGTGGATAGTACACTGTGGACAATTCTGCAATGCTACTCTCTTCACCCTGACTAGACATCCTCTGGTTTCTTATGTTAGAAGCAAGGGTAGAATTCAAGAGTCATGGTTCATTAGAATGAGTGAATGATTGCTGTATAAAAATTGGACTTTTTTAAATAGTGAGTGCATCATAAATCCCTTGGCAATGGGTATATTTTTTAGTAAGTGTTTAAACCAGAATTGTGTTAAAATTGTAGATTTACATGTCTTCTATTTCTATTTTGGCAAACACTGCTCTTATTTCGCCTATTTTTAATTAATACTGGACAAAGAAATGTTGACAAAAATGGTAAACCCCTGTTGTAAAAATTTAAATCCTTTCTGATTAATACCATCTGCATTTAGGAGCATAGCATGTATATTTCCAGGAAGGTGAGAATCATTTGCAGGAGTAGGGAATCATGATGTACACTCACATTAACATATTACATGTGTTCCTATTGCTGCATGGATTGGCTAAGCACTTAAATAGAAAACCAAATAAAGCATGTCAAAATGTATTGTATACGAATGCATTAGCATCTCTCACTCACTTGCAAATCTGTAAAACACTGGGCAATATGGCAGGGCAGCATGAAAATTTGGGTTGAATTGTAATCAAAAGTAATTAGAAGTAATCAAGGGCTATTGCACTGATGGTTTTATTTTATATGTTGATTTTATGATAATATTTGGAATGTCATGCTAAATTGGAGTTATGAATGTATAGATATATATACACATATATAAAAAATACATTTATGTATAACATACACAGAACACAGAGTTACACAGAGACATATCATTTTTCAATGAATGACTTTGGAAGTAAGTTTAAATTTGAACTCCTTTAAGTAGGTTAAGATATTTCAGTTATCTGATCAGTGAAATACAGTGACTGACCTACATTTGTGAGGAAATAATTTTTCTGAAAATGCTGTTCTGACTTTAAAAGGATCATTAGTGGAACATATCTGGCAGTCTAATTTCCATTTTAGATAACTCAGAATTATTAATTCACATATTATACCCAGGCAGACTTCTAATTTCTGCAGAGAAGTGTCAAGGCCTTCACAGCTTGAAAGGCGATAGCCAAAACCAACTATGTAACAAGGGATAACTGTATGGGATAAAAGGGATTTGCACTCCTATGGATTTCCTACTGTGCTGTTTCAAATCGCTTGACAGAGTTACAGGTCTCGGTTAATTTCTTTCTCCCTGATCTCTTTTTGGTGTTGGTCTTGATAATTTCCCATGTAGCATCTCACAGTGTATTTCACGATTCCATCATATATTTGTATATATGAAAACATCAGGTTGGGTGTACAAAACACTGTGAAACCACACTTGTTTTTTCTGAGTAGTACCCCACACCTCTGCGCAGTGAAACACAGACTGGATGAATTCAGCTACTAGTGTGCATTAGCCACTACTTGCATCACCAGATCAGCCAACAGCTTGTGCAATAGCTTTAATGCCACAGTTGATGGACTTGACATTAACATTCTGAATACTTCCAAGCCACGCTCTGTTTCACAACATATCTGAATTCCTCACAAGGTTTGCCAGAGTGCTGCTGCATGGTAAAAATTTTCTGAGCAAACTGCTGTTTGATGAAGAAAGCTGGAGATGTGGAAAAAAGTGAGGATTTTTTTTTAATAAAAGTTTTGCAGAAGTTGAATTAAATATTGCTGAATTGGAACTGTATGACATAGCTTTGCAAGAGACATTTGATTTTTGTACTCTTCTCCTGGGGTGCTTATTTAAATAGAAAAATGTCATCAAAATACTGCATGATACTCATAACCTTCAGCAACTGCTAAAAACATAGATTTTGAGCTTTGATCTTTTGTGAAGAATTATTCCATCTGGGAGCTGTGGGTTTGACTGTTTCACTTCTTAACTCTTTGTGGGATCTCTGCAGTGATTAGGTGTCTGTCAAAATGTACTGCAGTTAGTTGGTCTTCTGCTGAGTTCTGTCAGTCCTAGGGGCTGGTTTGCCCAGTTTCCTAACTGGCTGATACTGATACTGTTTCCATCATCTACATTAGATGGTTGATTTATGGGTTTTGGATTTTAGTTACCTGATTGGGGTTTGTTTTTTTTTTTTTTCAAATGAACACTGCTGACTGGCAGTATCCCAGTTAGCCGTGTTGGGAGCTCTTGTCCACCTGTCTTTAGGTCTTAGGAGTGGGCAGGCTGTCTATTGCTTGTCTGTCTATCTATGCTTAGAGCAAGGACAGGAACATTTTTTGATTATAACCATCTCTTTTACTTTTTTTACTTGTGGCTTCATGACTGCAGATGTGATGGCAGTCTCTGTAGCTTTCAAATACATTGGGCCCAACTGTATTCTCTGTTGAAATCTAGTAATAAAATTCCCTTTGCTTTCAGCTAGGATAAAAGGAAAAAAACAAACAAAAAGAAATTTGGACAGACTAACAAAAAAGTCCCCCACAAACTAAAAACTTAACATTCTTCTTGGAGCTTCCTTCCCAGAAACATCTACATTTTTGTTAGGAAATCTAAGTTTTTCTACCTTGTACCCTTAGTTCCGTGTCATTTCCCAAAGCTTTCCTCTATAGCATTCAGACTGCACTTCTGATACAAGTTGTTAATTCTCTTTGTAGTTAGCTATTTTCCATTCTGTGAGTCTGTGATTCTGGCATATTATGATCTTTCCAGAGAGCCTTTAGAACTTTTCAGAATGTAGATCCAGTGCAGTTGATCCAAAACTTTCCTAGTCCATAGACAACATAGTAGCAGGAGACAGTTACTGTACTTAATCCATAATTGGTGTATTTTGGAGACTGGAGGTATATTTACCTTTTTCTACTTGGTCAGCATAGATGAGAGCTGTGTAGTCAGGGAACCACATGTCTAAGAAATCCCTGCCAGGTTCAGAATGTGGGTTTATTATTGATTCAAGATACTCTGGACTATTCTCCTGAAGAAGACTTTCTTTCTAAGCTGAGGCTTAGCAAAGGCTATTCATTCCACTCTTCTATTTTGCACCTGTACTGTTTAATAAACCAGACATTTGAAGCCCTTTTCTAGGCTCTTTTACCACTGCAACTAACTTAAATACATAATCTTTAAAGTCAGCATCTTCATCACTGTTACCAGCCTCCCTGTGGAAATAACCATGGCCAATATTTTATGATTTAATAGCAATATCTGTGGCATCTTGCTTAATTAATTTTGTTTAGCTGGAACATATTTTCATGCAGTGGTGATTCTCATGTTGCTAACTGTTGAAAAGAATGTGATCCCTCAAGGGGTACAACTTGGAAAAATAAGATTATTTGTACATAGTGGGTTGGTTTTAGTCAGGTGAGTTCTCCAAGCCGATTAAACTTGTGATTGCTGACTCAGGACAGGAACAAGAGCCAGTAGAAAGTAGCATCAGGGCAGTCTCTGCTTCAGCTGGTTCACATTGCCTTTGTGCCTCCCCCCACTCACTCCCCATTTCATGTGTTTATAGCAGTACTAATGAGGATGTAGCTTGAAGAATCTGTTCAAACACTGAAACTAGAAGCAATATGAACACAGGACTGCACCTGGAAGGATAAACTCGCATAAGAGAGTGTTTCAAGTCTCTCAGGCAGAGAGACTGCATTTCCGTGGATAGAGTTTTTCAGAGCTCAGAGGGTATTGTCTTTGTAGCACTGTGCTATTCTCAGGAGACATACAACCAGTGTTCAAGCTTTTGACGTGCACCTTTGAAGGCAGCTGGCGAATGGCTCTCTTGACTGTGCAAGGTCCTAAGTCCCTAAATAAACTGATTCATTTTTGCTAAAATGTTGCTTTACTAGATCAAATTATTGTTTGACTTATGCTTGTATCCTACTTCTATCAGTAGTCTTGTCTTGATTACTCAAAATGCTATGCCACATTGTGCATTCACTGCTTACTAAAAAAACCCCAAAGAACTGGTGGTGTTCCCTACCTCAAAGGATAGCAGTTTTAAGTTGGTACTGCATAGTGTATTACTGGAGCCAGCAACCACTATGTTTCATTAATTGTGCAGTTATACAGGTGATGAGTTAGATATATTGGTCCATTTGATAGCATTGAGACTTTACAGATTTAGAGGAGTTATTTTGCCTAGTGCATTGCTGAAAAGCTGCTACTTGAGGTGAAACACAGTAGCTGCTTAGCAGCTGGCAGATTCCTAAAATCCACTGACCCTACAGGGGAAATTTAGGCAGGCAAAAATGTAATTACTTGGTGTATTTTTTACACTGAATTCATTTACACAATGCCTTACCATGGAAATATATCTCACTCAATGTCTCTATTAGCACAGGTCTTCAAGGGTGGAATTGTACATAATTTATGTAATCTGAAGACAATTACAGACATATTAACATGAATAAAGTTATTTAGAGTTCTCTTTAAAACTTGAATCTTAGTTCTTGTGCTTAGTTAATTATATCAAAATAGACCCATTAGTTACTCAATATAAAAATTTGCCTCTTTTAATTAAATGTGTTCAGGGTTTTTTTCAACATAGCAAATGCAATATAGCAAGGCAACATAGCAAATGCAACATAATAAAAGCCAGAATTTAAAATAACTTTCAAAATGTTAGAGACACGTAGATAGCCTGGTAATAATAACATAGCTATAATAACTAAATTTTTAGAATACAGTGTGGAAAGCTAAGCTATTAAAGCAGAAAGCCTGCTATCATTCTGGCTTTCATGTAGATGCAAAAGTGAACAAGATCATGTGAAGTGATTACTGTCAAAATTTAGTTTATTATAGACTATTTAGTTGATTATAGACTGTGCATTTGGGGTTTTATTAAAATTAATTGCACTGGGGCAATTGTTATTTATGTAATGTAAGGCATAGGGTCATATTTCTAAAATTGATAGAACTTTGTGTGAACATCATGGATTTCATCTCTGACTAGTTTTTTAGCTGGCATTTGGACTTAATGAAAGATACTCTAACTTCTAAATGGAGCTAGAAGTTGTTGGAGATGCCTAAAAGTGAACAGAAGTAGTCACCCTGTGATTTGCACGAGTGTTAGTTCAGATTAATTTTTAAATAAAAATACTACAGAGACAGACTTCATGTTCACAGACACAACTTTCCTTTAAGCATTTCATTGGCTTTTCCCTGACTGCTTTTCCTGCAGATTCAGTTGTTCTTCACAGTTTTTTGCCACTTTTTCCTCTATAAAACCAATAATAATACACTTCTGCCTTCTAATGTCATCTTTCTTAGTTGGTTTTAATTCATCCCAGTTCCCCATTCTGTATTGGCATGCAAGCATACATCCATTTGGTCTGACTACCTACTTTCTACACTGTTTAGTTGGAATTTAGCTGGTTCAAGCTATTGGTTTTATTGTTTCATTTGCTTCATTGTTTCTCCCTGCAACTCTTCTTATTCTAAGTAATCTGTTGTTACTTCATCTGCTAAGGATGTGTACTCTTGAGCTGTGTGGTCTTCGATGCTGTCAAAATTCCTCGGTTCTTTTGTTTTGTTTTCACTCCTCTTTTATTTCTTTGAGGTTCATCCCGTTTGCAAAAACTCATCCTGTTTCAAAATCACTAACTCAACACCTCCAGTTTTTATGGAGGTGTAACTTGAACTTACACTATCTTCTCAGCTTCAGGTACTGCATGATTCAATGTTTGATGCTCTTTTAAGAAGTACTTCAGGTGATTTCATTGAGGAAATTAGGATCAGATCACTGTTATTTACCTCTGAAGGTAGGAAAACTATCACTAATGAATCTGTGTAAATTAGGATCTCTCACAGAAGGGTTCATGGACTGTTAAAGTGGATACTTTGTCAGACCATTGGGACAATCACACAAGAAAACTTTTGAAGGTTTTGATATAAAACATTTTAAAAATTAGTTTTAATTTCACGTCAAAATATACATAAAAATAGTCTGTTAATGATAACAATAAAGCAGAGTCGTCATTAGACTAATATGCACAATTCTTTTCAGTGTCATAAAAAATAATGTAAATAATATGCAGTCGCTGCAAGGATGTATGATTCACATATATTTTTATTCTTCAGTACAGAAAGGAAAAGAAAAAATAAAAAATGAAGAGTCACTTATTTACTGCGAAATTATATTTACTTATTTACATTTCTGGTCTAAAATATTCTTAATGTCTGCAAAATTATAATGAAGCTTTACTTCAGTATCACATACCTTTCCTAAATCCCCTATTGCACACTTGTAATTTCCAGGATTGTTTCTGGCAGCATCATATAATGATTTAGGAACTACTTATTTCAGGAGTCTACTGTTATCAGCAGACATTAGAAAATATTAAAATGGTTGACAAGTTTTTGAATGACTAGGTAAGAAGTATTTTAATCTTCCTTTAGGCATCAAGTCTTTCTCATGGAGTAATTAACATCTCTCAGGTTCTTCTGTATATTGTAGGTTTCTCATACACACATAGTATAGCCAACAGTTTTATATTTGCTTTTATTATTAACTCCTCTTAAACACATTTACATTAGCATGATTCAGCACATAGCTTTGTGATGTGTCATCTTTTTCTCTACCTGTGCAGTCTTTATGATACAAGTCCTTTGAGAACTGTAGGGCAGTGGATCTTTTAAAAAAGTGATCTCTACTTTTTGCTGTATTGGAAGGGGGTGAAGAAAAAGCCAAATCTCTTTATTCTGGTAATGCATCTTATGTCTTTATGAGCAGAGACTGCAGTGGAAACTGGGCAAACTAGAGCTGGTCCAAAGTAACCTCTTCCAAAATGCACCTATTTTGGGCATCCTGAGCACCTCCTCTTTCCAATTGCACACCTGTTGGGCATTTTGCTTGCTGTTGTAAACATAGCCAAATACAGTCCTGGATTTATTCTGCCACTTTGAGATCAGACAACAAGCAGACCTGATACCAAAAGAAGGCAAAAGTACAGCAGCACTGTGGAGTACCTGTCCTATTCTAGACTTATTATTTCTTTATTTGTGCAATAAAGACAGCAAACAGCAAGAGGGGATTTGTGTACAGTTAAGGAAGATATAATATGACATATTACAATAGTTGCAATTGACTTTTACTGTTTTGTTACCAGTGTTCAGCTTGCTTTGGGGCTTAACATATTATGTCTCTTTTCTCATTTGTTTTGGAGCAGAAAAAGAAATATTCAGAATACTCAAAAACTCAATTAAATGCCACTCTTTTCCAGGGCATAAAATTTTGCTGTTTGCATTCTTTTATAATATGTTGATGGAAATAACACCATTTCTCTTAAGACCGTACAATCCTAATTTGATGGACAACCTTAAGCTGACCAGAACTGAAAACACATTCAAAGCAGAAAAGAGACCCACCAGAGAGTTTTTAAGCAGGAGGAAATTAAATGAAAGTTGGGATGAGTTATCGAGTATTTTGATAGCTATAAAAGCCCAAGGAATCCAAACCAGAAAGGCATCTTGTTCAGAATTCAAAGAATAACATTCTGTGTTCTTTACCTGTTTTTTTCATTTAAACAAAAGATAACCCAAACCCCTCTCTTACAAGGCAGACCAAAATATGACATCAACAAAAAACCCCCAAAATTAAAATAACCCACATCAAAC
Organism: Onychostruthus taczanowskii; assembly: GCF_017590055.1. Taxonomy (NCBI): domain Eukaryota; kingdom Metazoa; phylum Chordata; class Aves; order Passeriformes; family Passeridae; genus Onychostruthus; species Onychostruthus taczanowskii. Next base: position 424,412 of record NW_024498829.1, read on the forward strand.
AGAAGAAAAAGAAAAAATCCCCACAGTCTTAAAGACGGTGCTGATTTGGCATATCTCTCATTTTAGCCCCCTTATTATTCTTCTACTCTTCTATACAGAGTAGGCATGTTTTAGTTCCACTTCATTGTTTTACTTTTTCCTTTTTTTATTTTGTTTTTTTCTGCTATTTCATCCTCTTTCTCCCAAAAACCCCTTGATTTATAGCCTGTTACGCCTTCAAGTTTTTGAGTTAATACTTTAATTTATTTCCACCATTCAACGCCATGTTTTTATATGACTGGCATTCACAATATTCTGACTTTTTCCCAGAACTTTTTTTTTTTTTTTTTTTGCATTTAAATGATACTACATTAAAACAGAACCAGAACATGCACACACAACAAGACAATCATGTAATGCAATAATTTATTAGTCTTGTGCCCTTATGGTGCATCTTTCAAAACACTGTTGATCACAAAATTGGCAGACTCTTATTTCTAAGGTCCTGATCCAGCAATGAGGTTTGTATAAATCAGTTTGGAATGCTACCCGTACTCCCAACCATGGAATCATGCCTCCATTTTTTAAGCACACACAGACTATTTTTAATCATTACCATACAGAGGTTCCAGCAATAAACTTGATTTTTAGGATCAGTAACTGAAAATCAGTAGGATTTGGTCCTTTAATCCTAAATATTTAGAATTTATTTGGCTTCTCTTGAAAAAAATTGACTGATTGATTAAATTGTTAATTACAATAATTAAACAGAGGAATATTCTCTTGTGGTCCTAATCAGTCTGTCCATCAAGTACAAATGTGACCAGAATTTGTTTTGTTAAATCTCCTATCAATCCCTTGTTTAATCAGTTTCTTAGTGACATATGGTATAGCTGGCTTCTCATTGCAAAAATAATTTTCAAAGTTGAACAAGAAAATGGCTAACATTCACCATCTCTTCTTAAGCTGCTCCTTTAACTCTCACAGTATTAAAGCTCTCAAATGCCAACAGTGACAGAAGACACTGTAGCTTAAATGACCCTGCAGAGTAAAAAATCTTATTATCTGTAAAAACAGCTCTTGCAAGTTGTAAAGCACAATGGGAAGAAAAGTAACTGGGCTCTGTGTAATAGAACATGATTTCCTCAAGGCAAGCATTTTCATCTTTTCAGGACAATTGACCAGAAATGACATCATTCACCAACTGCATCAAATGTCTGCATGGAGACAAAAAAAAAGTTATACAAGAGGACAGTTGTCAGGTCTAGCAGGCAATCTTTTTGGTGCAAGGGGAAACTGACTGAGATTAGTTTAGAACTGATATAGTCATGTTTTCATTTTAACAGTGCACAGAGAGTCAGGGCAACAGGACATGCACTTTTCCCTCTCTTTATCTCCATCTGGCTTCATTCATCTGGTAAAGGACCAGGTGTTTTGCCAGTGAGGGAGAACCAAGTCCTCATAGTTTAGTCATTCAACTTAACTTCAAGGTAATTTGTTAGAAGACTTCTGTATACTTCTGGACATTTTGGGAGCAAACCTTTTTTAGTGGCATGAAATAAATGTGAAGTTTCATACTTGATAGGGAACTGTCTACCTGACACTGCTTGGGTCACCAAAAATTACTTGAATTTGTTATATGGGATCTTAAGTAAATAATTTCAGCATGATTTCTCAAAAGTGACTTCATTACAGTGTAATATTTGGACAGCTTCTTGAGTTGAATCTGTGTTTACTTTCTCATCTGCAATATGTCCGTGATTATACCTAACTGACACACACTGACTTGGGAACCTGATTGTATCCATGGCTGTCTCCCAGACCTTGAAAAAGTACCATGAAGTTAAATTCAAGAAAGGCACTTAGAGATTTTAGGGATTGATGTTGCATGTCCCAGGTTTTATGCACCCAACTTTCCAGTTGCAAAATTCAAGTCCTCTTTGGAAATAGCCTGTGTACAGCACAGAGCACCATTTCAGCACCAGATAGATGGTTCAGTGGCTGTGCAGCACACAGAGTAAGCCTGGGGATAGTATTTCATCCCCAGCAGCACAGTTCCTAGGCTTGACAAGTCCAAGCTTGAACACTAGAGAACAGAGCTCAGACTCAGAAAACTCATGTTTTCTCACCAGCTCTATCACTGGCTGGCAAAATAGCCCTCTGCCCCAGCAAGAGTTGTTGGCAAAACTTCATGTAGCACTTTTGAGTTTTCACAGAAAATGCTGTTGACTGAGAGGGCCTAAGTGAAAAGCTGGAAGTGTGCTCCAGCTGTCAGAACATACACGGAAAGGCAGGCCCTGCAAGGGGGACATTGTGCAGTATATTTTAGGTGTGTAATCAGATCATGCCACAGCAGCATGAGGTGACAGTGAGCTCACTCCACGTGTGGCACACAATGGGCTGAGAAGGGTGCATGGCATGGAGCCCAGGAAGGAGGCTGTCCCACTCAGACTGGGCAGTCATCCCCTTTGGGTTGTTACAGGCGCAATCTAAAAATGAGTCTGCCCTTGCTGAGCAGAAACCATGGCCTCATTCTGCATCTGTAGTCTAAGAGCTGTACTCTAGATAAGAAATGCTTCCTGTCTGCAGCATCCAGGCGCCAGACTGAGGCCACTACCTGCTGTTTCTCAACCATGCACAGGACTCAAATGAAAAAAACTTCACTTATGATCTGAACATCCAGTCACCTAGCAACTGTGGTACCATTAAAGGTTTCTAAAAGCTTGGATTATATATCCCCACAAAATTGATGTATTTAGTTACTGCAGCTTAAAAAAAGAGATGATTGATTCTTGTGGGGGAAAGGAACCACGTATTCCATATAGCAAAGCTGAGAATTTGGGCTGGTATAGAATAACTTCAGAGGCTGGTGATCTGTGAAGTTAATAGCATGCATAAATAAATAAAAATATTGGCCACAATATCTCTAGAAATTATTTGTAATGGCTTTGGAAACATATTCCAAGTATTTTGTGATAGATAGCAGCTATTCATCATGCTTGGGAGCAATTGCAATGTCCAAAAACCCCAAACCCATAGAAAACTTCCCAGTGTACAGAAGTGTATACTAGTACACTTGCAGTATACTGAAGAACTAAGGGCTTATTTGTTCTATGACGGCTTAAAATATACTGCAAAAGAATGCAACAGCTAAATCAAGAAAGAAATATAAGTAACTGCCCTGGTTCCAGCTAGGAAAGGGTTAACGTTTGCAGTAGCCACAAGAAGTTATCCTATACCACCTCCCATCATTGCCAGGGGCAGGAGTATTCCCATACTCAGGGTATTGCTGGTAGTGAAAATTGTGTCTGAATCATTTACCTCTCCTGTGCACTCTGTCAGTGATATTGCTGCTGTTACCATCCTTATTTCATTGCTGTTTCTGGTAAATTGTTCTTATCTCCACCAATGATCTTTGCTTTTTCTCCCTCCAATTCTTCTCTCCAGTTCTGTAGGAGGACAGGGAGGGGAAAGAAGGAGTGAGAGAGTTTGCACATGTCTTGGAGTATTTTTACTTGGTTTGGAGTTTTTCAGCGAGAACACTAAATTGATGAATACCATTCCTAAACCATGTCAGTAACATTTGCCTGTATCTTCTCAGGACTAAGAAATACATGGGATGCGACACATAAGGCTTTAGCAAGAATATGTTGGTGTTTTTCTGGGTAGCTCATTGTGTCATCTTTCCACAGATGGAAATGACTGAGACCATATTATTGTGTTTGAGGTAGGTGTTCTGTGAACCTGTTACACTCCGGAGTGCAGTACACAATAAGAGCAAGAGAAAGCTGTAGCTGAGGTATTATATCTTCTCTGAGAGGCATTCATAGCCTCTCATATACTGAAAAACTGTGGAAAACCAGTTCCTCCTGTACACCCAGAAAGTAATATGGATGACTAGGAAATTTTTTTTCCCTCACAGGTAATATTCTTCAGATTTTCTCTTCTGAATAGCGACACTTCTGTAGGCTTTGGAGAGAGTTTTTGCTTTAACTAGAAGTAACCTCCAGTTATCTATCTGAAGTTCTAGTTTGATATATGGGAAGATTGTTCATACTAACATCAGTTGGGCTTGTGCACAGAAATATGAGACCAAGAGACCATAAGTGCTGCTTTCTGTCCTTCTAATAAGAAAATAACAAAATTAAACAACCCCCCAAGAAACAACAAATTACAAAAACCCCCCAAAAATAAACAAAAAAATAACCAAACAAAAACAAAACAAAAAAACCCCAAACCAACAAAAAACAAACAACAAGAAAACCGCAACCCAAACCCGGAAGTCTTGATACACCAAAACAAATATTTAATTTATTGGTATTGGGAAAGGCATAAATGATGGGATTGTGAGTTCCTTTCAGAAATTCCCTAAGAAAGGCACAGAATTTAAGAATCTCAAAAAAAGGGGCCCAAATTAATGCCATAGATTCACATCATATACTTGAGTGAGGTATTGATGAGGAGAAAGCTGCCATTTTGCAACTTCATCAATTTGGTATCTTGCATAGTCATAGTTACATTTATCAGTTACATTTATCAGATTTTTTTTAAGTTTCAGTGCTGCATAAGGTGTAGGAATAAAAATTTGTGATTCAATCAGCTCTACTTCTGCTATTCCATCATAAGTCTCTGCTACCCAATCTCAGAGGTAAATGCTTTGGGCAGGATAAACAGCAAACAGTCTATAATGTGGGAGGGAGGTACACTAACTTTTCTCCCAGAGCATGCTTCCAAACTAAAAGGGCATATCCTTTGGAGAATGATGGAACAAGTGAAATTTTTAAGACTGGCGTGTTTGATGGCTCTCAGTGACTCTGCTTTTGTAGAGGGAACTTTTTTACAAAGGTGTATGGCATGTACTTTAAACAATTTTTAAAAATTGTGTCTTTTACTTTGATCAAACAGGATGCAAACAGAGGGGGAGACAAAAAGTAGATTTCTGCAATTACACATTGTGTGTACACACTTCAGAAAAACTGGCTGTGATTAGTGTGTTTAGCATCCTTGAAATTTTAATAATTTCCCTTTACTTGTATGGTTATAGACATCCCAGTGCTACTGTCTTTTCCTTAACAGTGACACCTGCACTCATTATCACTGAAATAACTGTTCACTAATCACCTCTTAGAGTATGTTGTAGATTCACAAGGTTACAAATGAACACAGAAACCATGTGAATAGCACAGCAGAACAGCATTTCCTTAGCATATGACATAAGCCAGCTGGAACCAAAACTTTGCCAAAATAATAGAGGGATGTTTATTAAAATGGGAATACATTTATTTGGAGAAAAATAGTTCAGCTGTCTCCTCTGGTGGGAGAGTGTTCTTTTTTGGAAATTGTCAGGAACTAGGGAGAAGTTCTCTTTCCTCTCTTACACTACTTCAGCAATTAGAGGAAGCAGATTTAGTAATTAAGCATGCTCAAAATGTTTCAAAATGATTTGAATAAATGAATTTCTAAACTTAACAACACCATGTCAGAATCAAGAGCTGGTTGTGCATTCTCCCCTGTACAGCCTAACACTGTAAATAAAGCACTGCTCTAATGGTAGTATTTTCCATAAGAGGAGAAACTATTTTTTGTTTAAACTCTTGTTCGTGATACCAACAATTTTCATAAAGAGCAGTCTTGCCTTGCTTTTCAATGGTTTTAATGATAGAAGCACTAACTAATTTTTGTAAGCTGTTCATGTCTCCTTCTTTAGAGACATTCCACACAATAGACATTCATATTTTAAAATAAAGCATTGCATTGCAGTATCTTAGAAGATTTTGACAGAATGAGTAAATGTTACATTATCAAAGGACTTTGACAGAATGCGTAAATATTATATTATCCTAACAGGAACAACAATAGCACCCAGAAATCACTTGCAGTAAAATTCAATTAATGGAGAAAACTGGAAGTAGAATTTAGACATACCATACCTCCCATCAAGTATCTAAGGATTAAGATATACAGAAATTGCACTGATTTCTTCCTTTTCCAGCAAATTTCAATTTTCATATGGAGATGCTGGCCATATCTCCTACATGTTCCACTCTACTTCAGGAGTTGTCATGAGAACTCATGCTTCTGAGAATAAATGAAATATTGATATTAGCTACTAAATTATACCTCTGGGAGTGGTAACTATTGAAGTCCTACTTAGACCACAAGTCCACCTTTTAGAAAGCACAATGGAATTCTGAGGGAGTCTCTTCAAGTTTCCTTTTTTTTATTATTTAGCCTATGACAATTTGGGCACTTCAATAACCATCCATATGAATACCACTTTGTAAAAAGGTTTTCTGTGATCCAGAAGTCACTTACATCTTTTTGAAACAGCCACATTTTTCTGAGATAATTTTGTAATAGAAACAGAAAGCTAATGTGCAGTGAAAACCAGCTTTAATTTTGAACCATCTATTATGCAACTCAACCTGAGAACAGAATGTCTGCTGAGTAAACAGAGTCCTCTCAAAAGAAAAATAATAATTTGTAGAAGAATTTTTCACCATTTAATTGAGAAAGAGCAAGTGCACCCATGAAAGCACATATGAGCATTCTTGCTTTGAAAGAAAAAGGAGAGAATAAATCCTATCTGGAGTAGGGAAAAATGTTTCAAAAGACTCTTCAAAGAGTCTCTCAACTAATCCTGTGGGAGACTCAAGAAGAGGGAGATGAATCTGGGGAATAAAAAGGAGATCTTTAATTAAACTCCTCAAGCTCTGTGTATGCATATGTGTTTTACATATGTCTACTGCTAGAATTATTTGCTCACTCCTTGATGGGTGTTGCTATATTGCACTGTTCAAGTTCCCTTCCAAAAGTGAGTTGAGACCCAAAAAATGGAATGGAGAAATAAAAAAGAGAGAGAGAAAGAAAGACATTTGGTTGTAACATCTGCTGGAGGTTCCAACCTCTAGGCAACCCATAAAGATTAGATTTATTGGAAGTCTGCCTTTGATAACACCCTCACACAAGTGACGATGCCAGAATTCATCTGCTAGCAGGGAGTGTAACCAACTAAGAACCAGAGAATATTAAAGCTGAGAATGTTCATACTGAAATGCTGCAATAGGCAGAATGTATGACACAAGATTCACTGACAGTGACAAAAAAAAATTTGGAAACATGCTTTCATGACCCTGTTAACCTTTGTGTATTCTGGCTGATCTGTAATCTCATTATGGATTGAAAGAATAACATAGTTTTAAAGTTTGCAGCATAAAATTATCTTCAAACCATTTTGTGTTGCATCAAGGAAAATAGGTTTTTGGTAGTTCTATAAATAAAAAGTGATGGTGAAACCTGAAGACCACTAAGCAGTAGTATAGTAAATAATGTAGGAATAACCTAAAATGAAAATCCTTCATATTTCAGCAGTTTTGAATGCTGTAGTACCTTTTCAATGTTCCTTAGTTTTAACAGCAAGTCTCACAATCTTTTCTGGAATTATGGGACATAATGTATTTTATATTTATAATATATAAATATAAATAAATATATATTAAAATATATCTAAAATATATAAAAATATATATGCATATATGTGTATAGATAAGGAGGTACATATTAAAATGAAAGGACTGGAAAATGGTGCACATTTGAGAAACCTAGAGAGAAAGACTAGTATTTCATTGCAATTGGGAGAAAAATAGTAATTAAGTAAAAACAGGTTGTGGAGGAAAGGAATTCTTACCTCAGGAGACAATCTGCCCTACTTTCTTTTCTCACATTTTGAAATCTATAAATCTTTTACTTGCTTTATCACTTTCCTGGTTCCCTGCAGGCCAGAGCTGACAGCTAAGCCTCTGTTTTATCATAAACTGTTCAAAGTATGCCAGAAAATTACTTACCCTGCTGAGCTTGAAAGTGGCAGGAACCCACCTACTGGTTGCCCCTAGACCAGGTGATCACTGTTGCTTGAGTGAAATTGTAATGATAGTCCCAGAACAGTTGGCAGATTGTTATAATATTATGATCTTTTACTGCTTCCAGTTGAAATCCAGAAACTGAGTGGACTTTTTTTTTTAATTATTATTGTCTGTAGAGGTAATTATTTGTGTGTTGAGCCACTCTGATATCAGTACAAAAAGATAGCTTTTCACCCTGTGTTATTACCAGCTCTTTTGTATATGGACAGGGTCAAGTAGTTGCACTGCCTGTAACTGTCAGCTCTGTTCATTCTGTGGGCTCTCTTCACTGTCTTTGGATACAACATTTAAAAATCCTTTCTATTTTTATACCATTGCACTTGAAGAATTAGTGTTTAAAATACACTACACTTTGGCATGATAAAATGCAAGGATAAGGTGAGTGTGGTCATAACCATTTCTCCAAAAATAGGATTCCACTGGAATTTCTACAGTTATTTCATTTTAGTAGGCGCTAACTTGTGATAAAATATTTATGTACCTCAAACCTGATCACCTCTGTGATCAAGCAAAATGAAGCAGAATGGGAATTGCAGACTATTTATGTTCAGCCTGTATCATGAAATAATATGCTCATGTACTGCATTTCATCTTCAAATTCTACTATCTGTATTGTCATCTGAAATAGCATATAACTAAGTGGTATATGAGATTGTGATGTTAAAATTAATCTGAATGCAGATGAACCTGCATTTTGCAATTCTCAGGACGAAGTTATAGCACCATTCTTCACTGCTTTTACCTCTTGTGAGATAATTGTATCTTTTTTGATAACTAAGGGGAAAAGTACCACTAATGCTAGGCACAGCTCCTTTTATTGAGACAGGTTATCTTTGGATTTTGTGCTGGTGAGAATATTTGCAGGGAATTCGTTGTTGATGTCCCGTTAACTAACAACAACCAAGTTTGAAGGTAAAAGTTAGAGGACTTGTGAATCCATGAAGGTCTATAAAACTAACCCAGAATGAGTTTTTCAATTCTTCCCACTATTCTGAGTTAAGAGGTAGGATGTTTATTACCTTTAGTTCTGCACATCAGAAATATCCTGCTTATTTGTGCAGAGTGGAACATTTCCCAAAGTCTCTCCAAAAATATCAGGGATGTCATTTTGAGTCTTTGTTTATCACATTAGCTTACCATAAAGCCTTCAGCCCTAGTCTTGTTAAGGAAGCATTCTCTGCAACAATATCAGTGATTTTATTTTTCTTAAAATTTGATTATATTGTTGGTACCCTTTGACTCATTATACTGTGCAAACAAAAGAAATGGTCTCCTCTCCAGTTTATGCTGGTAGATCATGCAACAGCAGAGGTGCACTACCTTGAAATGTGTACTTTGAAAAAGGAAAAAAATGTCAGTTATATGGTCTTTTTCAACTATTTTAGGTGCATAGGAACTTAACATGAATTGTGTTACTTGTTGTAATATCTTTCTTTGCTCCTATTTTGCTCACTCTTGGCCAGTTTAAATGCCAGCTCATTTCTGATTTTTGGGAATTTGTGAGTCCCATGAATCCTTATCATGATGTTGTAGGCTTTAGGGTATATAAGGATACTGGGGCTGAAAAGACACTGGGAAAAAGCACTACTTCCTCCTGACTAAATAGACATTGCATTGCAGAAATTATAATCTGAAGACATGTTTCAGAGGTGTGGTAAGAAACTTGGACAGAATTGCCTTTGATGTGGAGGTTGTGTACAAACCACTGTTCAGTTATTTATGTTAGTTAAGTAACTTTATCACATATTGTTAAAACATTTAAAAAACACAGAAAGGCAGTTGAGTCATTTTTGTGTCCTTCACAAAAACACTGTTTATAGAAGTAGTTCCAAAGTACAGTGGTCGCTGATTATTGCGTAGTGGTGGGCCTTGGGTTGTGCTGAGGGCCATCATCTGAAAGGACTCAGCACCTCCTGAGAGATCTGCTGCAGGATAGCATCAACGATATTTTGGATGATTTCTCAAATAGTACAATATGGTTGCTAACAGTGAATAGGGGAAGAGAAACAGATTTTCCAAATGCAAACCACACAATGTGAAAGCTTGGGGTATCTAGGCACACATTTTTTCAGTCACAGGTTTGTCAGTCTCTGTCTTCTCCACTATTAAAAAAGAGACCAATAATATCTTTACTTTATAAAGGTATTGGAAAACAATTTCAGTTTTCAGGGTATATTTGAACAAATTTTGATGACATTGCTCTCTTTATTAGACGGACAGATCTGCCAATGGGCTGATGAAAGAAATTATGATTAACCAAGATGACAAGCTAGAAGAAATTAACTCCAGCAGATGCAAAATTCTGTATTATGCAATATTGCTTGTCCAGATTTGTGATAGCTGCTGTAATTGTTTCACTGCAGGAAGGCATATCAGTGATGTGGCTAGCAAGGCACAGTTTTCAGCGAGTATTTTAATGTATGTTTGCTAAGCAGAAATGTGAAATAAAAATCTGTATTTTAAAATATTCATATATTTTTCTTTCTTTCTTACAGCTTGTGGCCAATGCAATCCTTTTTGTCAGTGTAAATTTGTATGGGGTCTTTGTGAGAATTTTGACAGAAAGGGCTCAGAGGAAGGCATTCCTTCAGGCCAGGAACTGCATTGAGGACAGGCTGAGACTGGAGGATGAAAATGAAAAACAGGTCAGTTTCTAAGCCTTATTTATTTTTCTCTCTTTCTCCTGATGACTGTAGTTATGTGAGCCACAGGTTAGGACATTGTTGCCAAATGCATGCTAGGGCATGTGTGCATTTCTACTGCACAGGAAGTGCTGTCTTCCCCCATCTGCTTCAGGTCTTCTTCCCCAGAGGATGCACACTCTTCACTCTTCATCTGCAGAGCTCAGAGAAGGTACAGGCTGACTCCACAGCTACTGTCAGCTCCACTGCCAGAGGGGATCTATTTTAGGTCTGAGTCAAAGCCAACGTACTTTTGTAATATAAGAGTGTGGTTATTTATCTGTATGGATGTTTTTGGGTGGGGGTTCGATGCACTGTAAATACTTTTCTTCTCGCTGAGTATTCTATAACCTGTTTGCCTTCATGACACTGATAAAAAAAAGTCAACATTTTGGGCACAAGGACCTGCACTGCTAACTGAATAAGTATAATTGATTACAAGAATGAATATATTATATTTTTGTACAACTAATAATAAGAATAACTGTAATAGCAATCAGTATTTCTTCTCAAAAACCACCTCAGTTATTTGATAGTTTATTTCATACAATTTTATCAGTCAGCCTTCCAAGCATATTTGGAAACAATAGACAAAGAAAATGCTTTATTGTGGACCTTGCTGTTGTTACTCACAAATCTTGATGCCATTTGGGTTTCCCTTTTGTTTCCCTCTATATGTTCTCTGTATTCTTCACACATATATTTGTAACTCTGTCACCTATTGTATTAGTAGCTACTTTTCCATGGCCTTTCCCTAAGCAGAAAGACAAAACAAATGCCAGAGCTCCAAACCCTGGGGGATACAAGGCTCCAAGCTATCTTGGTTGTTCCTGGGAACCAAGACTCAGAATAACTCTTTGAGATACATTTCATGGACAAAGTACAACTAGTGCTGAAGGGGGGCTCCAGAGAAGGGGCTTGAACTCGGGAGGGAATTGCATCACCACTTGTCCTCATAATTGGTGTTTTTATAAATTATGCTAATTTTCTGAACCTATAAAAATGTACTTACCCCTGGGGAGGGATGAGCTTTTGTGGACATCTTTCCAAAACTGCCTTTGAAGGCCTTCAAATAAAGTTCCGCTTTTATATTACCTCCTTACTAAAATTATCTCAAGTTTCATTTCCAGGTTGGGAAAAAGAACAACAATCTTTGTCTTTTATAGCTTAAACCTGTCATAGCTTAAACCTGCTATTATCTGTTGGTGTGTAAGGTTTGGACTAGCTTTTTCTTTCTGTATAGGTGATAAAAGAGAGTTACACTGGAATACCTCTGTGGCATGGTGGTTACTTACACCAAACAAGATGGCAGGGTCCTCAAAGCTTCTGTACCTCACACAATTTTACTGCCCCTCATTTGCAATCTCTTTAGCAAGTCTGTTTCTACATGTGGAGTAACACAGGTCCATAAGTACTTTCTGTTATGAGTTAAGTGAATTTGTGAGCTGAACATACTCTGTAATAAATAGACATCTCTTTGAACACTGCATGTCTTTGCTGGCTGTGTAAAAATGGCATTAGGATCAAAGCCTTTAGATTTAATTCTGGTCTTTTGTAATCCAAAGCTGCAGATTTTTTAAAGGTGTAAATGTATCATGAGTGAATTTCCATGGGATTTAAACAAGCCTGCCATTTCTGTCTTTGAAAACCTAATTCTGGGATCCAGCATGAAACCAAAATTGATTTTTTGTGTTTCTCTTGTTAACATATTAGCAATCTGTCATATATATTATCCATTCATATAGAAACACAACAAAAGCAATAACATTACACATAAATGCCATTATTGTTGATGGTATACCTAGATAATCCTGCAGATGTTTTTCCAATGCAGTGAAAAGGTCAGGGAAGAGAATAAACTTTTCTCTTACACTTGTGAAATTAATTTTATGCATTACAGTGTAAAACTCAGTGCAGTTGTGAAATATGCTAATTAGCTGTCACAAGTACCACCAAAATACTTTACGTGGCTGATCTCACACTATATTAACATAGCTCTAGAACCAGAGTGAGAATTAAAGCATGATTACAGGCTACAAAATTATTCTGCAGTTGTGGCATAACATACTCTGAGTTTCCAGCTGGCAGCACTCAAGAGTGTTTTGAGAGAAGAATGCTGCTTGCCTAGTTCAATTTTTGTGATCAGTCCTGTAATTTTGTTCTCTGAAGTATCAACATTACATGTTAAAAAGGACTGAATGTTTTCATCAGACTTTCTTGTCTCATCCAAATGCTCTGCCCTAGAAAACATAGCCCTTTAACACTGAGAATTGTAACCCAAAATGGTAAAATTATTCCCTGATATTTCTGTGCAAGTCTCTTAATGGAAAGGAAAGAACATGGTCTTGACTTTTGAACAGACACAGTTTTCTGGAGTTAAAGTATTGACTGTGTGAAACAGACACCACAGATGAAACTGTAAGTGAGATTTCTTCCTCTGTGTCCTACTTACAGTGAATTCTCCTCATGGGATGTGTTTGTAGTAATAGCCCCACAGGATAATTTTGATAAAACTATTTTTGTGAGCAAGAGCAAATATCTTGTGTTGGCGCATATTTTTGGATTCATGCAAACAGCCTTGGAAGTGTTGCTGGGGAGAAAGGGAGCAAACAGATTCTGTTTATTTTAAAATTCAGTGTAATGCTCACTCTGTTATCTGTTATCTGTGGTCACAATGAATAACTGGCCTTCATGGCAGCACCATCCATTTGTTGCATTGCTGAATGTTAGATTGCAATTCCACCAGAAGCGAAGGCCAAGAACCAAGTTTTAGATAATGAGCAAATAGTTAGTTACAATCATCCACTTGGGATAGGCTTTTTCTCTTGTCATCTATAAGTCTCAGCAGCAAGCTATCCTCTGAAGGGCAAACAGCTAGGAATAATTATTGTGAAGTGGGTCCCTTTCCCTGTTTTTTCTGTTTTTTTCTGTTCATGCTCTTGCATGTGAGCACTTCCCCTCACTCCCACTGCACCATGTCTCTGTGTCCACTTCCTTAATTCCAGATAATCCTCTGCCCATACAGCAAAAAAAGCATTGTCACCCAGCTCCCTGAGGGAGTCCTGGTCTTAAGACATCCCATCTGTTCTTCCAGCAATACTTCACCCCTTCCCAAGTATGAAAGGAGCAAGTAGGGATTGGGAATGGGGGATGTATTCAACACAGAAAAAGAAGGAGTCTGCTGCTGATGGAACTGATTGCCATCTGATTAAAAGGGGATATGAGTAAGGAAGATGTGGCTCACCATGTGTTAATTGCAAGTGTAGTAGCTCCTGAAGTGGAGCTGTGCTTCAAGGCAGAGATATGATTGTTCTTCTGAGGCCATCTTAATTTGAAAAACAACTGGACCACTGTCTTTAATAACCTGCAGGCTCTCATTTTCCAAGTGTCTCTTTCAGCATCTTTATAGTTTTGTTTTCCCCACAGTTTTGTGGTCATTACTGTAACCGGGTACTAATTAATATTCTAAGTATGCGCTGTGTGAAACAACTACCTTTTATTTGTCATAGACTTGTTGTCTGATGAATTAATTTCGTGCTTTCCAGCTCTTGTTTTGTGACATTGGGAATCATCCTACAGTAACTTCTTCCTTACCACTCACAACACTGTAGACTTTCATAACCCTGCTCATCTCTCTTTCCATGCCTGTCATCTCTTTGGTCTCCTGATGTATGGAAGCTATATCCTAGCCCAGTCTTGCCAGCCTTGTAATGAAAGTTAATCACATTCCCTCCTTTTCTTTCTCTGCAAATAAGAATATTTTTATGCATATTCATACACTACATTGGGGGATAAAACACATAATTTTCCTTGGTGAAATGCACTTGTTGTAGCACAGGTTGATATGAAAAGTGCCTGTTGCTTTCATATAAGGCAGGCTGGAAAAACATTTGACTTCATGCAAACCTTCAAAGCCCACAAAACTGCCTTAAATATCTTCACCGATTATTTAATTTTGTAAGTACATGCAAGTATGTTTGCAAAATAAAGCCTTCTTTCAAATCATTTGTTTAGATTTTTCCTTCCCTCCTAAATGTTACTTTTGTACTTCCTCACAATTACAACTGACAGTGGAAAATCAACTGGAAAAAGTAAAAGTATCCAGAACGGGTGAATTCCTATTTTGAAAACTAATTATGAAATCAAATCTAGTTTTTCAAACCTTTGGGAAGGGAGAAATGTATTTATTAATGGCACCTGTCTTCCAAGAAATAGTTGCGTACTTCACTACAATGCATGAAATTTTTATCTATTTAATATAAGAAACTGAAAGAAGCACTTAAAAATAACTGGGAATTAGGAAGCATGGGGCTGACAGAGACAGCTGTGTGTCTGGCTTCAGGACCACAAGACTGTCACTCCAGCTAGACTAAACAGATTTGCTGAAGTATTGTTCAACACCATTCTACTGCAGTAACGCTGGTTCTGGGAGACAGACTTTGGTGGTGGCCATACAAGTTCAGCAGATAACATGCAGCTAAATTTTCCTTATGCAATGCTGAATTGTGTGTGCAAATATCTGCATGCATATGTGTCTGCATTCCAAGTTTCTTCTGCAATTTACGGCAATGTCCTTAATGTTGCATGTAGTAACTGGGTCACCACTGAGTCAGAGATTTGATTAATAACTGTTCATAGAAATGGAAAAGGTGTTAACGAAAGATACCATGACTCTCACTGCCAAATGCTTTGAACTACTGCTTAGGGTGTCTTACTTTCAAATTCTCTGCTGCATTCAGATTGTCCTTTAAAACAATTTGATCTAGACATCTTGCATTTTGGATGTGTGTACTGCCTCCTGTATATTTGAGTAAAAAAATGACTCCTACAGAAACCCTCCAGTGGTTTTGTCTGTTGTGTTTAATTTCAAACCCTTATGAAGAAAGGGAAAAAATTACATTAAATTTGAATAAAGCAAATCATGTTGGATTTTGTTTTGGTAGTGGATAACAGTTTGCTGAGGTTTTTAGCCTTTCAGTACAGCAAACAAACTAAGGAATTAGGTATTTGCACAGCCCCAGGCAGAAGCGATTTCAAGAGTGCCTGACAACATGCTTATCAGGCTCTCCTCATGTTTCCCATACTTTTTATTCTCAGAATCTTGCATATTTTTTTCAGCGCAGAAGAATATATGAAATTTATCATTAATAGAGGGCTTATTTCCATAACCATTCATACTGGCAGAATGCATCAGCAAACTGCCCTGCAGCAAAAATTTCATATGGATCCTGTGTGGATGCAAAACCATATTCTTGTCAAATTATCTACTGTGCAGCAGGGAAGTGATACTAATTTTGCACAAAGTGCAAGGTATGTGGTGGTACTTGGTCCTCTACAAAAGCTAGCCAGTGTGATCTTTGAAAAACATAGGTGTGTAAGAGCCTAAATGAGAGATGCGGGACTCCAGGCGGCTCTTCCAAATGCAGTTTATTACATCCAAGAGGTTACAGCAGTCCAGGGTCATGGGCAACAGAGCCTGTGCCTGGCAGCTGTCAGCTGCGGCTGCAGGCAGGCCTGGAGACCCTTAGTTTAGGATACAAACGCATTATATACTTTTCTTTCCTGAGCATCTTAATACAGTAGAACCAATCTATACCTTAACTTTTATCATAACTACAGCCTATCATAACTACTACATAATAACAGCCTATCATAACTACTATAATTAGCATATTCATGTTACTATTCTCCAGTCGCTAAAAGTTAGTACATTACAGTTTAAGCTAGAAGTTGTTTTTCAGTTTTCTTGCAGTGGAAAATTCTGAGACCTTTTTTCTACTTACAACATCTGCTGACTTGTTTGCCTGTGCTATCTTTCTGCTTGGTAAAAGCATCTTCTTGTTTGATATGGGTTTATCCTTTGCTCTAAGTCATAAAAACCCCCTTCTAACTAACATACCCTTTGTCTCCTTGGTTATCTAGTAAGACTAGCTCAGCAATTCCTTTCTTCTATATCAAAACTTTCTCCCATTTCTATTCCTTCCTCAGCTTCTACATTCAAAAATCTTACTGCTAAGCATACATATCTGTGAGACTTCCTTGTCAAACTTTCATCCTTCCCAAGATAGGTAGACTAATTATAGCTAGCAGGGTGAGCCTGTACAACATTACCACTATGTTCTATGTTACAGGGCAGCTTAAAATTGTATCTATTCCATCATCAAATTACAGTCTTACACAGGAAATTCTATCTTCAAAATTCTATTTGTTCTTTACTAGGATCAGGCAAAACAGGAAATAAGAAGTGTTGTAATTTGAGGCTGTCGGTTTGAATTACTGGACTTCAGGCCCACTTGTGCAGGCTGAGCACCAGTGTCTCTTAGCCAAATCAGAGATTAGAAATCGTCTTGGTGTCTGCTTCATTTGCCCCATTTGGCTGCTTAGATCCTTACACAGAAAAAAAAAAATACATGGCATCCCTGGTCCATCTTACACCTTTCTCAGGTAAAAAGATATATGGAGGCACATTCCTCTCTCCCACACAGCAATAATTGCCCAGAAGATTTCTACTGACCAGCACCTGTTAGTCTCCAGTCCTGCAATAATCATGCATGTGTCTATCCTTCACAGAACAAATAATAAAACTGAGGGCTACTCAGATGAAATAAAAACATCCAGGTAGAAGGCTTCAGCTTCAACCTGAAGTCATTAGGAGTTGCTTGTAACCTCCTGCAAGGACAGGTATAGCAAACAAATAAATGTATTTTAATGTTACAGATCTAGTGCACTTCTTGGTTTGCAGAATAAACATCTCTGAACTGAGTTAGTGCAAGAAGCTACACTGCTTGGCATACCACCAGGACTCCTCTTGCCTGACTTTGGCCAAGTAAAAGTGAGGCTTGTAGTCTAACCCTTTAACCTAC
This sequence comes from Onychostruthus taczanowskii, assembly GCF_017590055.1. Lineage (NCBI taxonomy): Eukaryota > Metazoa > Chordata > Aves > Passeriformes > Passeridae > Onychostruthus > Onychostruthus taczanowskii. Next base: position 441,857 of record NW_024498829.1, read on the forward strand.
AGGCAGTAATCCCTAATAGTAACAGGCACATCCAAGGGTAGTTCAACCCTTCCATCCTGAACTCTTTGTTAAACATAAGATGAGGTTTTTCTTTGGGAGTGGTTGCAAGTGGACACCTCAACTTAGGGCTGCACAGCTGCAGGATAAGAGAGAGATGCACCTTGCTACTAGACTTGCAATTCCAAAATGAAGAAACATGTAAAGTGGGTAACATATGATAAAAATTTACACACTTGTAAATCATATAAAGTTAATATATTTTAGTTGCCTTGTAATTTTATTACTCTAGCTGCATGCCTTTACTTTACAAAATGAAACTCAAGAAAAGTCTATAAAACATTTAAAAAAAAACCAGGCTAGATCATTACTATAACTATTTAGTTGAACTTTATTTCATCCCCTGAAAGTTTTCTGATGTTAGTGAATGTTGTGGTTTAACCCCAAACACAACTAAGCACCACATAGCTCCTCCTTCACTCTCTCCCTCCATGGTAGGATGGGGAGAGAACAGAAAGAACAAAGGTGGGAAAGTTCATGGGTTGAGATAAAGATGCTTTAATAGCTAAAGCAAAAACTGTGCATGCAAGCAAAACAAAACAAGAAATTAAGTCACTGCTTCCCATTGGCAGGTTGGTGTTCAGCCATTCTTGGGATAGAGTTTCATCACATGTAATGGTCACTTCGGAAGACCAATTCCATTACTCTGAATATTATTATCCCCCTTCCTCTTTTTTTCCACCAAGTTATATGCTGATCATGACACCATATGTTATGGAAAATCCCTTTGGTTGGTTGGGGTCACGTGTCCCAGCTCTGTCCCCTCCCAGATTCTTGTGCATATAAAGCCTCCTCATTGGCAGGATGGTGTGAGAGGCAGAAAATCCCTTGGCTCTGAGTAAACTCTGATCAGCAATAACTGAAACATCCCTATGTTATTAACACTGTTTCAGCACAAATCCAAAACACAGCACCCTACTAGCTTCTTCTAGTGTGAAGAAAATTAACTCTATCAATTCTGTGTTGAAAAAAAAAAAAAAAAGAAAATTAAATATATAAATTAAAGTGGTTACCAGCCATTCCATTTTATGTCATGATATAAAAAATTATAGATTTATAAATTTAAATACTTATTTGTAAAGATTTATTGTATATTTATAAAGATAAAATAGGGCACATTAATTTTGTTTTCCAGTACACATGTATTTACTCATGTTCAGGCTAAGCAGGAAGATATCTTGGACTGTTGTTTGTTGCAGTTTTATTTTTTCTTATATATGTATGCATGTTAGACAGTCATGCCACCCATGTTAAGCTCTTACAGGTAATGTATGCTGGCTTACTTTGAGTAGAATAGATAAATTTTTGGGTGGGAGTATTGACCTGCTAGAGAATGGGAGGTATCTGCAGGGGTATCTGGACAGGTTTCATTGATGGATTAAAGTTCAACAAGGCCAAGTGCCAGGACCTGCCCTTGCAGTGGTTACAGAATTGGGAGAGAGTGATTGAAAAGCTGTCTGGTGAAAAAGACCCAGGCTTGCTGTCAGCAGCTGAATATGAGCCAGATTGTGCCCAGGAGGCCAAAAACGGCAGTGGCATCCTGGCCTGTATCAGCAAAAGTGTGGCCAGCAGGACCGGGGAAGTGAATGTCCCCAAGTACTGGGCGCTGGTCAGGCCACATTTTGAATCCTGTGTTCAGTTTTGGGCTCCTCACTGCAAGAAAGCCATTGAGGGTCTGGAGCATGTCCAGAGAAGGGCAGTCATGCTGGGGAAGGGTCTGGAGAGTAAGTCCTGTGAGGAGGTGTTGAGAGAGCTGGGCTTTAGCCTGGAGAAAAGGAGGCTCTACAACTGCATGAAAGGAGGTTGTAGCCAAGTGGGGGTCAGTCTCTTCTCCCAGGTAACATGTGATGAGAGGACATGGCCTCAAACTCCACTAAGGGAGGTTCAAGTTGGACCTTAGGAAGAATCTCTTCAAGGAAAGGGCTGTCAAGCATAGGAATGGGCTGCCCAGGAAGGTGGTGGAGTCTCCATCATTGGATGTGCTCAAACAAACCAACTGTACGTGGCACTCAATGCCATGAAGTTGTTGACAAGGGGGTGCCTGGCCAGAGGTTGGACTTGATGATCTCAGAGGCCTTTTCCAATCTAGATGATTCTGCAATAAATTGGTAACTTAAAAATTGGTGGTTATATAATTCTAAACCTGTTAATACTTTGGCTGTTAGGAGTTTTGGAATAAATAATGGAAAATTTATAATATGTTCTCTTTCAATCAACTGTCAATCAAATATGCTAGTGTTTGACTCTGATTTTTTCAGTTTATTTTTCCTTTCATTGTGTAGCTTCAATTAGAGAGAATGAAGGAGGAGAGGTGAACAGGCTCACACAAACCTGTCCTTATTAGATGACTAAAGACACACAACCATACAGTCTTAAGCAGATAACAGTTTTCAGTAGATAACATCATGGATGACAGTTGCCAAGGCAAGTTATCATAATTAGGCACACTGGCTACAGTGCATCAGATGCTGAAGTTCGGTTGTAAGACAAATAATTCAAAATAGTTTTTTAGAGTTGATTTCTAAATTTAGAGTAATATCCATGACAGAAATGTGGTGTGAACACTAATAAAATGTTGTTATGCATTTTACTAGGATGCCATATTGTGAAGTAAAGCAACCTCAATAGTGAATACTGATTTTCTTCCTGCAGCAGCAGAAATTCATAGAAATCTTTAAAATGTCATTAGAAAAGTCCTCTTACATGTATTTTTATTGTTGTTCATAATATTGTTTTCACTTCTAGAACAGTCTTGACCATAATAAAAAATTTATCTAACATGTTAGATAAATTTGACACTTGTCCTGTGCCAGTCTTCAAACACAGGGTGGTTCCACCATAGACCATAAACTGTTGTGTCGCCTAGGTGTTCCATGTCCCAGCTGCTGGCACTGCCACATGTGCAGTTTGCCACATGATATGTTACCACTTAAGCACAGGTTATGTCCTTGAACAGAATACTGAGCTGGGCGCTTTACTTTCATTCCAATATATGAAAAAGTATATGCTGCTGGCACACATGTTCTTAAGGTTTTTTTGCCTGTTTCCTTTTGGCCAGCTGTCTATGGAGGGAAAGAGCTACACCCCATTAACTGGCAAAATAAATACATTCTAAGGTAGTATTTTTGTCAGGTTTGCCATTCTAAATTAACTTCAGTCTGTCATGTGATTTAAATTCTTTCCAAGGTTTCTGTTCCCCATTACCTCTTCAATACAAACTTATTTCATTTGGAGTTCAGCTCCCCTTCATTCACATTTGATTAGGAATTTCCCAGTTTGACAAGGAAATAATGAACTAAATCTGAGTCACACTTGCTATTTTAAGTGTGTGACTACACTCTGCTTCCTTAGCATATTGGTCCTTGTTCTTCTACTCTGGAAAGCAATGAGATTTTCTCCTATGGGTTAGACTCACTTCCCTGCTCTGTAAAGAGACAAAATGAGGCAAAGGAAAAAGCTTTTAGGTTTTCCTAATCTAAATTAGAAAAACATCTAGATTTTTCAAAGCAAACCATATTTATATCTTAGTCTTTGGAGATTCAGACATCTATTCCATTTTACTGTTTTATGCTATGATTTTCTTTCCTATTGCTATAATGAAGGCATTTATGGTTTTTGAAAAAGGAAATGCTAACTGCTTGTCACTGAATATGTCTTTCTTAGGTTCTAAAATTACTTTTATTGACTAGAGGTTCCTGGGGTTTTTTTTATTCCTTAGTTTGCTTACATCCACTAGTGGGCTCAGCATCTATCAATAGCAATCAAAAAGCTTAACTTTACTGAAGATTTTTCTGCCACCAGCAGAGATCCGTACTAAAAAAGAGCATGCTCTTATACTGAGTCACTGCCGCAACTCTAAATGAAAGTGTGTGATGCTGTATCAGACAGTAGCAGTGGTGTGAAGCGTTGGTACTAGCACAGAACTGTGTCCTCAAAGTTCCACTAATTCTGGACTCTCAGCTGCAGATTGTGTTGGCTCCAGCAGCAAGAACAGAAGACTGGAGATGTTAGTGGCCTTTCTCTCGCTGCTTCCCTATGTTGGCTCCATTCCTCAACCAGGTGCCAGAGGAGACCACAGAAATTTGCCAGTTATCTATGTAGAGTTGGTGGAGATATGTAGGTTTTGGAGGAGTGTGGGGAAGGAGAATGTCATAACTCATGTGTCACAGTAGAGAGTCACAAGTCCTCCACAATAGCCAGTCTTTATTCTTCACAGCTCATATTTATATAGTTTTCTAAAGGCATTGTGTTTAATTCTAATTGGTTAGTTACTTATGGTTCATTAGTTAGTAGTTGCTAGTGTTATGTGTCTGTCAAAGCTTTCCTCTTTAATGATGTTTACATTCTTTTTTTGTGGGTACAGAATCATTCTCACAGCTAGAAGACTCTATTTTTTACAGGTGCATATTCCTTTCTCATGGGAACTTGTTAGGCTAGCTGTTAGCTGTACTTAGCCAAAGTAGAAGGCCTGAGGCATGATTTTACAAGGGTAACAAGGTTCTTATTTTATAAGGCTTTACCTATATGCAACACTCATGGGATGGAGGAAAGTCAGAGAATGACACAGTCCCAGAAGCAGCTTGAGTTGTAACATGTAGCATGTTCTTCAAGAAAAATTCTACTAGTTGAGGGTTGGAGCATTAATGAGGGCAGAAGAGGGGGATGTGTCCATCTTGCCAAAGGTTGAGCTCTCTGACATTCCCTTCCTGAGGAATACATCCTTGCCTAATCAAGATATTCAATGTTACATTGGTGGAACAAACCAGACACAGATGTGGAATGGAAAGACATTTTCTAACTGTAGAGGAAACTTAGTACACCATGGGTAAGCCAGTAAAAATCTGTCTGCTCTTCCATTTACCATGGAAAGGGTAACATTGGTAAAGCTGACACCGCTTGTGAGTCCATTTGCCTGACATTTTGGAATAAGAAATACAATAACAGGATTGTTGTCCCAGTCCTGTTCATGATGGAACACAGGACGGTGTGTGGCACTTAAGCCTCTAACAAACCTGAGTTCACAAATGTCCCATCTGCAGGCCAGTTTAGGAATTGCATTAGTACTTCTGTGTTCCCTCTGATCTCGACATTAGCAGATGATTAGTGCTCTTTGTGATAATTTTTAAGACCTCTCTTTATTTGAATCAGAAAATAGTTTCAATGAATAAATTATAATTTTTGAATTTGTGCTTTAAGTGTGCCTTTTTTGTTTTTAACATATATACTCAAACTACCTGTGCATACAGTCAGCGCTACCATGAAGGGATCTTTTCACTGGATATGAAAACTAGCCTTCCTGACTCTGCAGGACAAGGGGCAAAATGTTTTCTTTCCACATAGGAAGATTTAGAAAAGTATGTTCAGTGACTCTTCTGTGCCACACAAAGTTGCATCTTCATTGATATACCCTTAAGAACCTACTTATTAAAATCCTGGTGAAGCATGATTGAAACAAAGGTGTTTGTTAAGCTAACACTGCTGGAGTTGAGAAATACCTATCCCTGGCAATGTACTGCAGAAATGCTTTTCCTCCTTTCCTGCCAAGAATAAGAGAGCTTTCAAATTATCTGCTCTAGAGAGTGGTCTGATTATATATGTATGGCTACTTGCCTGCACTAAAATGAGGCAAATAAATATGCCTTAACTATAAAGGCACTATTTTTTTCCTCTCTCTCAAGTTCACTTCCAGTAGGAAGATTTCTATTAACTGAAATGAGTATAATTTTTTCCTGTCAAGTTTCTATAATAGTTTTGTGGACACATTGGATATTGTCAGTGACTTTTCAGAGGGAGTAAATATTAAAGATAAAAGATGAAAGTAAAAAGACTAACAGTAGTTTGGATACCGCATGATTTATTCATTGCCAGTTTGTATCTGGTATCAACTGTTAGCTAGCCTTTCTGATGATTGATCTTTATTAATGTATTTCTAGAGCACTCTGATTTAATAGATATGAGGATAACTAGGAAGATAGCTTGTGCTTTTTATGCTTTCAGTTTTCTCGTTTATTCTCTTAACCCTTCTCAGCTCTTGTTCCTATTTGAACAAGATTTGTGGAGCTGATCTCTACTTAGCCTACTATTAATCTTCTAGTCCTTTCAGGAATCACACTTGCCTTTTTAGGATAGTGTCATTCCATAGATATTCCATAGAAATTTTGTGATTAGGGAGTATCTGGCATTTCTTTATATGCAGAGGTTTCCAACTTATTGTTACAGTCCAGTTTTAATATTATTAGAAATGCTTTTGCCTGAATTAAGGTACAAACAAGACCCTATGTCAAACTAAATAGTATGGATTTTATTTGATAGCAAATATGAGAGAGAGAGAGACCGAGTGAGAGAGAGAAAAGAAGAGAAAGAAATAGAAAAGAGGTGGGGGGACAGAAAGAGTGACAGAGAGAGAATAAAGAAAATATCACCACTCTCTGGATCCCACCGTCATCCCACTGATCCTCTCCAGCTGGTCTTTTTGGTGGTGAAGGTCCCCCTGAAAAGCACAGAATCTGATGAATTAAAGTATGCTCATGCCAGGTGGGAATGCCCAGGTACCTCCCCTCTGGTACCTGGGGGGCAGTTTTATGCAGTCTCTTGCAGCAGACTCTGGATCGGTTGCATCACTTTGCATCACGTGTAGTCCTGTGGTGCAAGGCCTCAGGAATAAGTCTAGGGAGTGCCTTGGCGGCGGGGGGATCTTTGATGGATTATGACACCCCTTAGTTTCCTCTTACATGAATGTCCTGGGCATATGGCCTGTGGGGGTTTCACAGCTGGGCCAATTCGTGTAAGGGAGGATGGGTGTTCAGTGCCTTCTGAGCAGAGGTTATGCCATGCACCTGAAACCTCTTTCCCCAACCTCAGTTGCAGGAGGAGTCTGTGTAAACCTCTGTGGGCTGGTTCTCCACCCCAAACTCAGAGAGAGATGATTGTCAGGGCAGCTGCTGGGTTTGGCTTTCTTGTGGATATATTCCTCTCCCTCAGCCTGAGATGATTGAACAGTAGTGTCCCCTTTATCTTATCTGGGCAGCTTAACTCACAGTCCAGTCAGGAATCTTGAAGGAGGGGATTCTGTGATTCTGGCTTCTTTATATAGTTTTTTGCTATAATGGGTAAAACTCCTTTATAGCAATATTTAAGGCATTAACTACTTCACATGCTCATGTGTTTTTCTATATGGTACCCACCAAGTACAATGGCCAAGTTTTTTCTCATTCTTATCATGCTACTTCTTGAATGCTGTCTTGTGGACTTTATACATTCGAGCAGTTTTATGATTTCCTTATGCCCACTCTCCATCCCAGTGTTTCTGCACTCCATGCAGCCCATTGCCTTCTGTTTTAGCCAAGACTTCATGTTCTCCTAATTCTTTCCCGAGGCCTTACCATCTCCATTGTGACTAACAAGGTTCCATGTGGAAACTATCAATGCCTCATTAAACACTATTGTGCTGATGAATCCTTCCTTTCCATTATTTAAACAAAAATAATAACCATAGAAAGATGTCAAATTGGTCTGGTATAGGAGTATTCAGACTGAATGCATCATGCAGATTATACAGTGTATTGGTCATCTACCATAACTGTGTTGCTAGCCATTCTCTTACTACTCAGAATTTGTGCATTAGGTATCTTGGTTTTTTAGGGATGGTCTTTTATGGTTATGATTGTAGTAATGATTTGCTGATAAATAGAATTTTCCAAGAAATCTCAGGACTGTTCTGAAACATTGCCACCTTGTGGCATCTGAAGTTCACCATCTTTAACAGTACTTAGGTGGAAGAAAGGGCATAGTGTAGCTGAATTTCCAATAATTCACTGAATGAAATCTGCTGTCTATGTTTTTCAGCTTACAAAAAGTATGAATGAATCCTAATAGTTGTACACAACTGTTCTTCCATGCATTGCATTAAGCTTCTTTTCACTCTCCTTTTTTTTTTTTTTTTTGCTTTTCCTTAGAGGGAATTAAAATGGCTGTGTAGTATAATATAAGGCTGACAGATTGTGAACTCACTAAGATGTAACTTTTAAAATTATACAAAATTGAGCATGGTATAATGATAATATTATGTAGGAGGGGGTAATATTTAGGATGTACTTTGGAGTCCCTGCTGACTAACTAGAAACTGAATCTCAAAATTATATAGATGAGTTGACCCTGAAATAGTCTCATTACTGTTTTACTTGCATGTCTGATGCTTGTCTTCTCTAGGGAGAAAAATTTGTTTTAAAATATGGTGGCACTTTCCTCTTAAGTATAGCAATAACAAAAGAAGGTCTGTGATAGACTGCAAAAATTGTTGGGTTAGATTTCATATTCCAAATTGTAAAGGAATTTTGTAGAGTAGATGATCAAAATCTTCTTTCTATTTTGAGCTCCTTTTCCTATGTGTCATTATTGTTGGACCATTACTATAGAAAACAAACATATTAATGTTTTTTTCAGCCAAGAAACAAATATGTCAAACCTGGTTTTGTCACATGTTATTTTTTTTTTTTTTTTTACTTTCTTCCTTCCTAAAGTTGCTATGAAAATGCAAAAAAAAGAACATGGGCATGAAGAATATCCTGAATAATGTGGTTCAGTGCTAGGGAGGGTGAAAAGAGACCAGGATCTGGAGTACTGTGCAGACTTATTGCTTTCCCCAGCACAAAATTGGGAACCTCCAAGTCCCATTTAGAGCAAATTCCACTAGACAGAGCTCTCTGCCATCCAGGTGTGGGGCTCAGACTCCCTGAGGGGTGAAGGCAGTGCCAGCATGCTGGATGGAGGGAGCAGTTCAGGAGGAATTTAATGAAGCTGGCTGAAAGAGATGGAGCTGTATCCATCACAGTCCTGCTCTCATGGGATTGAAAAGCATGCAAAGCAATACAGTTTTCTACATGGCCCTTCCAGACTGTATCTTCATTCTCAAAATGAATTCCAGCAGATGTGCATGTACAGTAGGATGAGGGGACAATGAGCAATGAGATTCAAGGAACCAGAGAAACACAAGAGCCTGCAGCTCTGAGGCAATGCTACAGTTTCCTTGGTTGCTTCTCTCAGCTTGGTTGCTTATCTCAGAAAAAAAATGACAGCTGTTTCCTTTGATAAAGTAGTCTGCAGTGACTATAAATAGTATTTCCATTTTATTTTCTTTATCTCACATGATCAACTACAGGAATACAACTTAGCATGGGGAAGCACAGTCAGTTTTTGGATAGAAATTTGTGAGGATGTTGGCTAGGAACATTTAAGATATTAATGTGCTTTTGAGCCTTCTTTTCTGATGAAGGGAGTATGGATTCATTTACAGCTTGCTGAAAGAAATTGAAAATGTGTCAGAGTAATTTCCCATACAGATGTCAAAACAAGTAATTTTGTACAATAGGAATAACTGCATAATATTTGGACAACAGCATGGAATGATTCTAAATCAAGGAGAAAATTTTAAAGGACTTTGAGTAACTTATAAGTGTTTGGAATGAGAATTAAAATGAGAAAAGAGTATGATTTTAAAAATGGGAGTGGAACAGACATCATCTTTTGGAGGCAGGCATGAGAAATGTGTTAGGAATACACACTGGGGACTCCCATAAAAGCACAGCCAGGAGAGCAGAGCCGGGATGCTTGTGGGAGAGGCATTGTCCAGGGCAGGGATGGGGATAGAGGAGGGAATTGTGGTGAGAAGCCTCCAAATTGGAGAAAGCTGAAGAGAGTGTTGGGGCAGAATAGAGCATGCAGATGATGGGGGCTTTTTTCTTCAATAGTGTCTGCTTGCTTCTTTCCCTTCTCAGAAATGAGAAATCACACAACTCCTGGAGGATGCTGAGATTTGAGCTCCTATTCTGTTTTAGAAGACCCAGTTGTGTGTGGTGAGACAGCAAGATGGCTTCAGGGCTCCTCAGGAGGCTTCAGGCACCCACTTCTCCTGGTTGCTGTGTACCAGTGGAGATACCTTGATACACAGTGGTCAAAGCAGACTTCTGGACATCATTGAGTCCAACCATTCCTTCACAGCAGGATTGCCAGTGACACCATTCTGGTCAACTCAGGCTTTGTCTAGTCAAGTCTTGAATAACTATTAAAGTTTTTTCTTGGGTCCAACCCGAAAAGAAAGTTGCAGTCCAGGGCTATGTACTTGTAAATAGGGTTGGGGATGTTCCAAGCAGTAACGCTGGGTCTTTTTGTCCATTAACAATGGGAAATGTTGTGAACTCCCCATGTGTGGAGACGCGAGGCTTGACTCCATGTTTTCAGAAGGCTGATTTATTATCTTATGATATATATTATATTAAAATACTACATTAAAACTATTCTAAAAGAATAGAGAGAAAAGATCATCAGAAGGCTTGAAAGAACAAGAATAGAATGAAGAACAAAATCTTGTGACTCTCAGAGTCCGAGCCATCTGCATCTGTGATTGGCCATTAATTAGAAACAACCAACATGCCCCAATCACAGATGCACCTGTTGCATTCCACAGCAGCAGACAGTTGTTTACATTTCTTTCCTGAGGCACTCAGCTCCTCAGGAGGGAAAAATCCTAGCAAAGGATTTTTCATAAAATATCATGGCTACATGGGAAACACTTTTTTCTTATCCATTTCTCTGCCTTGGCATATTTTCATTCTTTGTCACATGCATAATGGTACTAGATGTTGAATAGGGCCAAGGTAACACTGAGCAATTCCTAATTGTTTTGGTATGCACATTTTGACTTGCCTTGGGGGCAAAATGAATGTTTGTGCCTCCTCTGTTTTCTAGTGATACTCCATTGCTGGAGAGAGAATTTGAATGTTTTTCTAAATTGATTGTCCTTTTCAAAAATAGCTGTCTTTATTAGTAGAGCAGTAATCATTATTAATCCGTATGATACCATTGGCAGAGGCAGCTAAATTTGGCATTTGAAATTCCAGAACAGGAGTGAGTGTAAAAGGTTGTGAATGAAGGAGATGTATGTCCTCATCTACCATTTTCTTTTCTTAGTGAGATTTCTGCAGGGAGTGCAAAACCACTGACTGACAATTAGTCTCTGAAAGTAATTTTTTTTTCAGCATGTGATATCACTTTAGACCATTTTAATGCTGAGTAAAGATGTACAGCACGAGAAGAGAGTACAAATTCCTAAAATAGTGTAAGTTGGTTGTGTGGCCAAAATTTAATGTTCTGAAAACAGCTGTAATAATCCTAAAAAAACATTGTGAATCATTGAGAAAGAATAAAATGTAGAAACATTTTGTTTCTACTAGACCTTGTATTTAGGAATATGTCACATGTTGAGGCTACCTCAACACAAAATAATTTGCGACCAATTGGAAGGTTTGCAACATGAGTGTTGTTTTATTTTGGTAAAAGTTGTTGCTAATTGATTAGTGCTCCCTGCTCCACTCTTTCTATTTTTTCCTGTCATCACCCACCCCTGTTGGCGGCAACAACCACTCAAGCATGAATGTCCCATAAATGTGAATGGTCTTCCATTGGTTTTGCCATTTGTTCCATTCAATGCACTATCCCACACACCTAGTTTTCCTTTTAGCCTGGTTTCCAGATTATTTTTGTAATCAGATCAGCCATATAGGAGCAAATGAAAAAACTGGACAAAAATTGTAGGACTTACTGAATAGAAATCTAGGCAGAGGCCCTTCCCAAACCTACCAACAGCTATATATTGTGTTCATGAATTCACTCTTGCTGCTCCAAAACTCTGAGTCCTTCAGCATTCCTTAGGCTGACCTGAAGGGCAATACTGCTTTGCTTGACAGATGAGATTTTGGTGTAAATAGAAGTGACTTTTCTTATATTCTTTCTAGGGAGCTGAAAACTTTCAGTGTTTTGATGCTTTGCATTGCAGGGTTATTTCTTACATTTTCCAGTCTTCCCTTCAGGGACAAATCATGCAGTCATGCTGCTTACAGTCATGCTGCTTCTTCCCTTCTTGGTCTGAAAGGTCAGCAGTGGTTGCCCATTGAGAAAGCCGTAACTGAGTCTTTCCTCACTTGGTGAGGAATCTTATCCCTAATCTCATCTCTGTCTCACTCTCATCTCTAATGAAAAAAGCAAGTCATCATAATTTGATAGAGGATTTTCATGTGCTCCCTTCAGCTCTTGCTGTAGTCAACCTAACGTGTATAAAAATCATTATTTTTGTAGCCTCCCTTAATACATCTGATATCTGCACTTTTCAGTGCTGTTAGGTGCTGCATCCTACAACTCTCCAATGCTGCTTTCACATTAATGATTCTTATTGCTTCCCTGTATTGCATGTTATTTGCCATGCACTGCAGACATTTATCTGTGAGCTTTTTATTCACATATTGTAATTGTGTTTGCAGGCTATAGGAGAACTATTCAGTTAGCACTGTTCTTTGGAAGAGTCTGTCAGTATAATTTTTGTTTGCTTGTTTGTCTGGTTGTTTGACTTTCTAGGAAACAGAAGTCTAAACCCAGTCTCTCCTTAACAGTTTTGGAATTTATTAATCCATTTCAGCAAAATGGTGAAGATTTTTTTTAATGTGTTCAATGCAAGAGAAGCTCCAGAGAACAATTAGTCCTTATCAGACATTGTAAATTTCTCATCCAGAGCAATACTTATGAAATTCCAGCATCACTTTTGCCATCTTAAGCATCAGAGAATTTAACCATCAGTCCAAATTCCTGTCTTGTATGGGTTCTCTATTGCCTGAGAGCTGGTCATCTCCTTTCATAACCTCAGTTTATTTCTCTTAACACAGTAAATCAACTTTAGGACACAAGTAGCAGTCAACAGAGCTTCGTAAGATCCACTGTGGACAAAATACTTGTTTTGGATTGTAACCCAAAATTTGGGTTACCCAAATACAATACTGCTGCAGAAATATAAGTATACTTAATTAAATCAACATAAAATTTAGAGTGAATAACCATTTTTTAGTCATGTGAGACACTTTGGTTAATTGGAAGTGGCTATATGTGTAAAGTGTCAACAAATATTGAAGTCCATAATATTCGTTGCAATGTTCTTGGTGTACATTGTTACAAATATAGAGGAGAGCTTAAGTCCTGTCTTTGACTCAGATTTCTGGCAGTAGGACTGTTGCGGGTAGCCTGCAGCCCACATCACTCTCACTCACAGGTTCTTAATAATAGTCAATTAGGTCTATTACAAAATGAATTATTTATTTAATTAACACAAATTTAACAGACATAAGACTTTAACAGATGACATACCACACAGGATAAATGAAAGAAACACTACTACAAGATAACACGTAGTGCACAACTGAGGTACCTAATATCACAGCTAGTAAAGAAATAGTGTAGATTAGGATTCCATGTAGCTTACCATCCGATTGCTGATGGGGAACACATAGGATCCTTCCTCTCAATTCCCTGGAACGTAACTGCAGAACTTGCATCCGAACTCATGGGAGAAGTCATGCACCTTTCCAGGGTGTGTGTAAGACACTTCTACCTCCATAAAAATTTGTTTAGCTTTTATAATTAGTAAAGTAATGTGTCTCACAGTCGGGAATTCCTAGCTTATCTCCCTACATCTTGCGTCAAGGTGAGATATTTATTGTCAGCTGGGGATCTCGCCTCCCTGGTGCCAGAGATAACTCACAGCTCAACATCTGTCCAGCCTGGGTTATGTCACCAGTTCTTGCAGGGGCAGAATGTCCGGAGCTATGCACCAGCTGATGAACATAGCAGATAAGCTCTTCTGTGGCAGGAGGGAATGTTCTGCTATATATATATATAACAAGAGTAGAAAATAGAGTTAGCTAACAGTCCGTAGCCTCAAGACAATTTAACCACCACAAACTCAGGACAGAACTTTAGTCTAAAGTTCACCAGGGCAGTTCTGCAAAGTTTAACTTATTATTTCTTTCAATGTGTCTTCCAGAAGAAACTGTTAAAAACCCTTTGCATAAACTTTGAGTATTATTTAATGGCTTTATCTAGTGAATGTGTGCATGTTAGCAGCATAATAGCACTTGCTGATACCCTCTTTGCAGTGTTAATTTTTGCTCCTTATTTATTTACTATTGATTAAAGAAAAGAGGATAAGGTTCAGCCAAAATATGCACTTCGCTGACATCTTGCAGCTGCCATTACAGTGGCTCTCAATTGTCAGATAACAGAATCACAGACTAGTTGAGGCAGGAAGGGCACACTGGAAGTCATCTGGTCTAACCACCTTGGTTTCCAGGATGAGATCCTTCATCACTTTCAGGACCCAAAGTGAAACTGACTGGTCTGCAGTTCCCTGTGCCCTCCTTCTTGCACTTGGCTAGAGAAGTGACCTTTTCTTTCTGCAGTCTTGCATCACTTCTCCCAGTCACCATGTTTAACTGTTAGGTGACTGTTCTCCCAGTCACCATGTTTAACTGTTACAGTAGCATCAGACAGCACACTCAGTGAGCTTGTGCATGTGTCCTGTCAGGGCCTATGGACTTACATCTATCCAGTTTGCTTAATTATTCCCTGACCTAATCCTGTTCCACCAAGGGTACACCTTCCTTGCTCCTAGCCTCATCCATTGTTGTCTGGAACCTGAGATTCCTGAATCAGATCAGATGTGGTTATGTGAATTCATTCAGACTGTTGCCATGGCTGAAACTAGCAAGTCTGATGGATAAATATGGAAATGCATTTTAAATGGCAAGCATTTTCTGTGTGAAAACACAACTTGAGTAGGTATCTAATGACACATTACAACACCTAAGAACAGCAGTTGCAGATTTTCCAAATGGTACCTGTGAATAGGCCAGAATATGTGAAAAAAGTACACGGGTCTTTATAGTCAATACTGACAAGATCCATAATATTAGAGACTCTTTTTATGCTGGTCAGTGACCCATGGTAAAAATTTCTCTTTGAGTATAGCAAGAAGATGTGTTTAGCCAGGGTTTTGTACTGATGCAGTTCATTAAAGACATTGCCACACTGGCTAAGATGCCATTAAAACTGTGCTTACTGTTCCACTGAATTTGACAGTGGCTAAATCCACTCTTACTGCTTAATAATCAGCTGTCATAGTCCTTGTAATGTAACACTTTCATTATATCCAGGAAGAAATAGAACACACAAAAGGATAGCAAATGATCCTGGGAAGTATTTCTCAGACAGATAAATGCAGCCAAGAATATAGCAGGTTGCTATTATTAGAACTGTAATGTTAATCAAAAATATGGACAGTTATACACTCTTGAAGTTGGCTTTTTGGTTTGTTTTTTTTCTGATTCATTGTGGGGGTTTGTTTTTTGGTTTTTTAGTGTTTTGTTTTTTGGTTATTTTTTAGTGCAGAAAAGTTAAAAAATTACACCCACACAGTTTGCAGGAGTTTGAGAGAAATGTTTCGTATTATTTATGCAGCAGACATTTTAAGGAAGCAGATTAAGAGAAGATTGTCCAGTTTGCTAGTTTAAAACTTTGAAAAATGGTCACACACTATACCATAAAACTAATGTTGCTTATGTTTTCTATTAGGAACGTCTCCTGATGAGCCTTTTGCCCAGGAATGTTGCAATGGAAATGAAGGAAGACTTCCTGAAGCCTCCAGAAAGGATTTTCCACAAGATTTACATTCAAAGGCATGACAATGTTAGGTAGGATTGATGCAGCCCATGAAATAAACTAAAGAACTAAGAATATTTAGTACAAGAACAGTGATGTATAATTGCACTCAGGTTTCAGAGGAAAAAACCTAGCAATAAAATGAAGATTTATCATTTATACAGAGTAGAAGAATGGGTGCACTAGGAAGATTTAATAATCTTCTCAGGAGATTAGTCTGAATCAATAAATGTCTTAGAATAGTAGTTCTGGGAGACTGACAGCTTTTTCCAAATGACTAGCCATTGGTTTTGTACTGTATTATGTTTTGGGTGAACAGGAATATTTATTCTGCATGGTAGTTTTTGCATTTTTTTTAATAGTAAGATTAATTACTTCTAAATTAACAGATTTTCCTGGGTAATAGCATGGAAACACCAAAAGAAAGTGTGATGCAAACGTAAAGAAATGTGTATTTGTCCACATCACATGAGCATTACCCCCCAGAGATTATTGACTAAGGCTCAGTTCTGCTTCTTGCTCTTGTTCAATGGTTGACTGTGTGCAAGTATATACTGCTTTTTCTTGAAGTGCGTTCTTATTTTTTATTCTTCTTTGCCTCCCGAACAAATTCCTTAAAGACCTTGTCTGTGTTTTATCACACTACTGCCAAGTGCCTTGCTTCCACATCAAAAATAGCATCAAAGAAGTTCAGTTGGTGTCACCCTTTTACTAAACAAGGTGCAGTGTTAGTAAGTGATGCCACAGATCTGCCTTGATTTGCATGGTATACTCATGTAGCAAAGGAGTAAACTTCAGCACCTCCTCCTCTCCCTCCTCCACTGCTAAATTTCTTCTCTCAAGATATAGTCTATCTCCCATTGAGCTGGCTTTAATATATGCAAGGACCACTTCCTAGTGACTAAGTTGTTGCAACTAAAAGCATTTCTGTCACTAAGGGAATCAGAGATGTCCGTGATGGGAGTGTTCAGAAGACTGACAAATTAGGTCAGTTTTACGCTGTAAAATTTAACATTACTGAATCAAAAATTAGTAGTTTACTTCATGTTAATGGTTAAATCTTGCATAATATTAATCTCATCAGTTTGCTTACAAAACTTCATCTTTAACAATCAGTTTAAAATTGGTTCTACATGCACACTACCCCAAAGCTGATGCTGAAAATGATGATGTTGTTTGCAGTATCTGATGGCTCTCAATTGTCAGTTTGACTTGAGAGCTCCTGAAGGACACATTCAAAATCTAAGTGAGTTATCTTACTCCTTCACTTTCCCTTTTTTATGTCACATGGTTTTATTCTGTTGCACTCTTCACCAGCACCATTTGCACTTTTTTTCTTTTTCTTGCCAGTCTTCCATCTTTGAATGATAACCTGTCTGTCTATTTGCAGTCAGTTTTTCTAATCAGTCTCAGGTATGCCAGGTTTTGATGCTTGGGTGTCTTCTACGTTGACCCTTTGGTGATCACATTCCTTAATATACTTACAAAAATTGTGTTTAAAA
This sequence comes from Onychostruthus taczanowskii, assembly GCF_017590055.1. NCBI lineage: Eukaryota > Metazoa > Chordata > Aves > Passeriformes > Passeridae > Onychostruthus > Onychostruthus taczanowskii. The sequence goes on from NW_024498829.1 coordinate 458,950, forward strand.
ATTATGTCCTCACAGTGCTATGAAACACATGTATGCTACTGTTAGTTGCCCTTATATTCACAGTCAAGGCAAGACTAATAATTATATCATGATTAGTATATTTATATCTTGTATGTGTCATAAGTCTCTGCATTCATTACACTGTTTAGAGTCATCTTAGAAAGCATTGCTTTGCAGTTAATTATAGTGTTTCTGAGTCCTCCCTTTTGCTAAGATCTTTTTGAAATGTAACCTCAGGAGTAGTTCTTTTTCCTACATGACCTTTTTTTCACATAACTGCTAAAACTTTTGTGGCTTATTCACTGCTCTGATGTGGAGTTCATAAAAGTCTTTGAATCAAAACACCCTGTCTGGAGAGGTGGTCTGACATTAAGAAGGCACTTCTGGGGCAAATGAAGCCCAAGTAATATGGGGTCATTTTAGTGTCATAGGTAAGATCCTCAGGGAAAAGAACTGAATATAGCAGACCTCCCTTCACTATCTGTACTTATAAGAAACTCTATTGGCTTTTATTTCAGTAATGCAACTATTCTATAATTATAATAACAATTAAAAAGTGGGTTGAAACTGTGTCCAATAAATACCCAGCAGTCTGTGGCTAGCACATCCCAATAGGCCAGAGTTTCATCCCAGAAGTTTCGTGACTGTGTAGATCTTAAGGATGAAGGGGAACTCCCAGCAGGTGCCACTCTGACACCAATGACACCAAGAACAGCATTACAACATACCTTTGGCAGGGCTGCTGGTGGTCAGTGCCAATAATAAGTGTTTGATTTACTTTCTTAAGGAGATGAAAACCACTTTATTTTTTTTTTCTTCTGGGTAGTGGCAGTTCAAGTGGCATAACAAGTAAACCTGAGAGATCATTCCTATATTCTTGTGAATTGTCCTCTTCATATCAAGTGTTCTGTAAAGTCCTGCTACTAAAACAAACTAACAAAAAGCCCCTCTATAATTCTATATTCCAGGGTTTTTTAACTCCAAAGCTACACAGGGGAAAATAGAAAATGTGCTACACTTTTCCTTTTGCAATGCTTTCTTTTTCTCCCTGCAAATACCTGGTAGTATCAGAGCATTATTCTGCAGAAAAGATAGTCTGAAGGAAGCAGGCATGCAATTAGTAGAGTACATGATTTTTCCATTCCTTATCTGTTGAAAAACTAACAGAAAAAAAAACCCCTCATAAGTATCACAAAGCATCTGTTTCAGTCTTCTAAATAGCTGCCTGAAAAAAGGGCAAAGAATATTTAATCTTACATGTAAAAAAAAGATTCATACAGCTACTTTCTTTACCTCCTCCCAGAAAAGCACGCTACAGTGGAGACCTCTGTAAGAAGTGAATGATGGACTGGGGAAAAGTACTGGCATATTTCAGATAACTATGGCAACTGCTCTGGTTTATAAATTAATTGGTGAATATTTTACCAACTACCCAATGACTGCCTGCAACTCACTGTGCTCTGGAGGGGAATGTGTCATGCTTTGATCAGCTCTTCCCAGATCTGTAGTACATCTGCTACCTTGTGAAGTTTTTGAACAGTATTGCTGTGCAGTAAGAAATGAGGGCATGTGTTTTAAATGGAGACCAATAACCTAATGCAAATGCACTATGCAAAACAAGATATGGAAATACACGTCTGATATAGCATTAGCCCAGTGAGGACAATAAACTCAACAATAAGAAAACTAAAAATAATTAATAAACTAAATAAATAAACTAAAAATAAACTAAAAAACTAAAATAATTACAGGTAATAAAGTGTCTATGGTTTATCAGAAGGAAATAATCTGTATACAGACCACAAGCTGTTACAGTACACAAGTACAGTACAAGTGGGTTTTTTTTTACTGGAGTAGTCCCAGACAAGGAAGGACACCATGAAAGATGTGGGAACCAGGTGTAAAGTTACATGTAAAGGCTACCCAACAGACCAGCTCTTCAGTGATGCTCAGAAATATGTTTTGTAACATGGAGACATGCTTTTTCTAAGATTAGGTTAAGAAATTTAAGATTCATATTTTCTTCTTGCCTTATTCATACAGGGCTGAGAAATATACAGATCACATACGTAGGTAGTGTCCATTGTAAAAACTCACTAGTCCTGACTGAATTTCTCCATAGACCCATAATTCAATTATGAAAATTTCAAATTGAGTTTCAGCTCAAATATATGCCCTGTGTGGAAACCTCAACACATTTTGTTGTCTGTCTCTTTTGGAATGGATGTTAGATATTTATGAAACTGTTTCAGCTCATGGATGAATAAGTATATGGCTGGCTTCCTATATTAACACACAACTTCTTGCTTCATTCTATGACTCAAACAATGTTGAAGAGACAATAAGAAAGTAAACTTTGAACAGCTAAAAATTTCTTGGGCCTCAGTTACAGCAGTCTCATTTAACCTTTTTTTTTTTCAAGCGTGAAATAGAACTGCATGCTTTGTAAGAAGAGATATTAATTTTAGGAAACACACTGCCTGATTTCAAAGCTACTAATAAAAAGATTCCTTGTAGCATTTTAGAGGTTCTTGAGACTAATTCTGAAGCCAGAACACAACCTGCACATATTTGTGAGCAAATATTTGTGGTCTGTCTTGTCTTTCAAAAAACATCAGACCTTAAATTATTTTTTAATTTAACTTAACCATTCCAACATTTTAAAAAGCTGTGATTGTGATGCCTATGGACAGACCTCTGTATCTAGACTTTCTGAACTTGTAAGACTTCACAGTGAACTAGTTTTCGTAAATTATTATTATGTAAAAAAACACAGCCTCCCTTTGTTTTTATTTTTAACAGCCCTCTTTACTTTTAGAGACCACTTTTTTCTTAAACATTGAAGTGAGTCACACATAAAATTATTAATAAACTTCCCTTGTGTTTCACCTTTGAGGCAAAAAGAGTCCTACAGTTTACCTTCTGAGGCACCATGTGCCATTAAAATACCATTTTTACTGTAAGTTGTACTTTAATTAAACAAATGGCCCAAATGAAAATAAAAAACAGGGCATACAACCCCTCCTTATTTTGTAAAGTACTTGTTTATGCAAGTGGCTCCATTGAAAACAGCAGGACTATTCAAGTGCACAAAGCACATGAATGAATACTGTTAAAACTGAACATTTACTACCTACAAGCTGTCAAATCTCTTGTGTAAGTTGGCAGGACTTCTCCTTCTGAATGACCCATAGAGTGGCATACAAAAGAGTTGCTCTGTCAATACTCACACTTGGGAAGCAGCTTAAATCTTTTAAACCAAGCCGCAAGCTTTCTGCACTCAGTTCTAGAAGGTGCAGCTGCTTCCTGCTGTGGTACAGGAAGGCTGCAGTCACTGTTCAGGTGCTGTCTATGCCTGCGTGCAGGGATCATGGCGGGAGAAAACAGGAATACAGAAGGGATTCAGAGTGATAACTCAGGTCTTGTTAACACAGAAATGTTTCAGATTGTCAAGGAGTACGAGATAATGATGTATGTAACTCATATACCAGTGCTGAACCTGTTTGTCTCTGTTGCAGAGGAGAGAAATGTCTGTTTATACTGTTTCCTTTCCTGAATTTCCTCACTGCACTGTTGCTTGGCTTTTGTTCAGATTTTATATACTAGAACAGGTTAGAAAGTGCTGTTGGTGTTTCAAACCAAATAGTCCAGGTAACTTAAAAAAAAAGTCCTCAGGAAACTTTCATTAAACATTGGAATCATGAAATCATAGCATGGTTTGAGTAGGACAGAGCCTTTAAAGATCTTCCAGTCCAGTCTCTGTGTCTGAATCAGGTTCATCTTTCACTACATAAGGTTGCTCAACAGCCTGACCAGCCCAAGCTAGAATATTTCCTGAGATGGAGTATCCACAGCTTCTCTATGAAACCTGTTCCACCCTCCTAGCGAAGAATTTCTTCCTTATATCTAATTAAAATCTACCCAGTTTTAATTTAAAACCACTCCCACTTGTCTTATCAGTAAAGGTCCTGATAAAAACTCCATCTCCAGCTCTGTTGTAATACCCCCTTTAGGCTCTGGAAGGCTGCTATGTCTCCCTGGAGCCCTCTCTTCTCCAGGCTGAACAACCACACTCTGACCAGTCTATGTGTTTCCTGTGCTGAAAATTCAGGTGGGGTCTCATGAGAGAACAGGATCACCTCCCTCCACCTGCTGGACACATTTCCTTTTATGTGTAATAGGATACATTTGGCTTTTTGGGCCACAAGCATACAGTGCTGACATATGTCCAATATTTCATCCACCAGTACCCCCAAGCCCTCCTTACCAGTGGTCTTAATCTGCTATTGCCTCAATTTGTATCCATGTTTGGGATTACCCCAACCCAGGTGCAGTTTACTGGCGGCTACCAGCCGGGCTATGGCCAGTGGGTTGCCTTGTCCGGATAGCTCAGTGGTGCTCAGCACAGCATGTCTGAGCTCCCACACAGCTGCTAGCTGCAGGCAACCTTAGCAAGGTTGTCAAGTGATATCAGTTCTTTGTGATTTCAGCTCTTTAGCTTGCTAGGTGCCACAGCAGCTGCCAGGAGAGAGAGGAGAAGTGCTGTTTAAGGTTCCAAAGAATTCTTTATTGGGGTCTTCCACGAAGGTTCTCAGTGACAGCTCTTCTACTGAACTGGCAGAATTAGGGGTTTATAAACCTTACAGGGGTTTTGGAAATTGTCCAACAGTAAGGGTCAAGGGAAAGTGATCTATAGGCTTACAGAGAGATAAGCAGGGTCCAAAGGCAGAAGAGAGGGGCTTCTAAGGTCCAGTCATCATGACTTGGCATTTCTTAGCTCAGGCTTCTGACCGGCAAGGAGCGATTGCAGGCCCTGTGCCTGCTACAGTGCAGGACCTTGCACATGGCCTTGTAGAACTTCATGGGGCTCTCTAGCCCATTCAGTCCCTTTGGATGGCATCCCTGCCCTCCAATGTTGTCAACCACACCACATAGCTAGGCGTCATTCACAAACTTGTAGATGGTGCACTAGCTCCCTGCCTGTGTCATTAGCAAAGAAGGAGTGGAATGAAAAGTCAAGAGAAAAACATTGCATTTCAATGATTACAAATCTATATTTATACATTATCTATCATATGGGCTTTGTTGCAGTAGTCTGTGGGGAATGCAGTTTTATGTCAATTTTAGTTTAGTTTATGTTTTAGTTTATATGTGTTTTCTGTGTGTAGTGTTTAGCAGGAGCTCTTCATTGGTAACTGTAAATGTAATTCCTTGTAACACTTTATTTGAAAGAACTGTCATTACAGTATTTCTTTTTAAAGGTTATGTTTTCAGAAATCTAGATGCATTTAATTAAGAAAGAAGAAGTATCATAAGATCAGAGGGACAGGTACCTTGCAAGATGAAATGTTCTGTAGCAAACTAAACTCCTCTGAAGAAATTTATTTGTAAAATTGTTGACTTTTGCAGTTCCATAATCCCCTTTTTCAGATTATGCATATTTCAAAATGTTGGGGTTATAATTATTTTAAGATAATTTTGGTTTTTTGATAACTAAAACAAGCGATTTATATATAAAATATTATTAATTTTAAAAATGGGTTGCTTTGTAGAAAATAAACTAATTTTCCTATGAAATGTAGAAGGTGAATGTAAAAACAGGCCAAATTTTTAATGGGGAGAATTTAAGCTACACTCTAGGAATCAGTTAAAATTGATCAAAAAATTATAACTAAATACTATCACACAAAGGAAACCTAAAAACTCCAGTAGTTTTACACTTCTTTTACTAGATGAGAGTAAGAGCTGTAAGACTGGAAAGTAAACATTCAGCCTTGCTATGGTTGTGCAGAAGAAGAAAGACAATACTAATCCATGTGTAGCTGTATCAACAAGTGGATATTGTGGTTATCTATGAGCAGAAGGTGTTAGAGGAGCAATGGAGATTTTAAGTCATGGAAAGAGTAACCATTTTACCTTGAGAGAGAAAGCCAGTAAAAAAAGTGTGCTTTGCATCTCAAGTAAAGCAATCAGAAGGAAATATTTCTAACTAGTCTCGTTCTGCTGCTCTCTGGCATTTCAGTAACACTCAGTATATGGTCTATCAGTCTTTGTAAGCAAGCAGGAAGCAACAGGAGCAAGCAAGCCTCTAACCCAAGACAGCACTGCTCCTGAAACACAACAGCATCCCACAGACTTTAAAATCAAGTGCACAGCAGAAATTTGAGGAAGCTCTGCTCAACAACTGGTTATTTTTCCCTCTAGGATATATTAGAATATTGATGTGCTGTTGCAACTTACAATTACTAACATCTTGTCTGTCTAAAAACCAAAGTAATTTCAGTTTTTACCAGATTAGCCAAACTTCCTAATCCTGTGAATTTACTGATAAAATCCTGATGTGATTGGTAAGTCATGGTTTTGCTTACTCAGACCATGGGACTCAGTTTGCCCGGCCTGGTTTTTCTAAGGGACTATAGGGCTCATCTGACAAAAAGATAAACTATCTTGGGTCAGGGACTTGCCAGACTAATGCAGGGAGCTTTAAATCAGATAGTCAGGGGACGGGGGCACCTATCCCTTCCAGTCCTGACATTCATGTGTCAACAATTCTAAGGGATGCCTGGAACAGTGCAAAGGCATTCCAGGTACTCCAGCCAGTGAGTCTGTTTTATCTGGATTCTGGCTCAGACACATCTCTACAAATGCACGTAGTATGGTGAAAAAACAAGAGGAACTATAAATGTGCACAGGCCTGTGTGGATATAATACCATGGGCATGATGGAGACGTGGCTGCTATGACTGGAGCTTTTAAATTGAAGGTTTTAGGCTTTTTAGCAAAGACAGGCAAGGGATATGAGAAGGGGATGTAGCCCCCATATCAAGAACCAGCTGGAGTGTATGGAACTCTGGGGAAGGATAAGGATTCCGCCAAGAAGAGCTTGTTGATGAAAAGTAGAGGGAGGGCAGGGACAGGGATGTTATAGGGGGGGTCTGCTACAGGCCACCCAATCAGGAGTATTTATGAAGCCCTCCATAGGCAAACAGAAATGGCTTCACGCTCACAAGCCGTGGTCCTTATGGGGGGGTTTTAACCACTGTGATATCTGTTGGAGGGACAGCACAGCAGGACATAATCCCTGAGGTTCCTCACATGTGTCAACAGCAATTTCTGTACACAAGCAATTGAAGACCCAGCAAGAAGGTGCTGTACTGGACCTTGTGCTCACCAAGAGGGAAGAGCTGGTGAGGAATGCGTGCTCCAAGGCAGCCTTGGCTACAGTGATCACAACATGGGGGGTTTCAAGAAACTCAAGGCAGTGAGGAGGGTACACAGCAAGCTCACTTCCCTGGCAGACTTTGGCCTCTTCAAGGACCTGCTGAGTACAGTCCCATGGGATAGAGCCTGAATCACAAAGGGTCCCAAGAAGGCTGGCTGAATTTCAAGGATCACCTAAGCTCAGGAAGAATGCATCCAAGAAAGAGGAAATCAGGCAAAAATGCTAGGAGGCCCTCATGGATGGATCAGGAGATGCTGAGCAAACCCAGAGCAAAAAAAGAATCTTTCAGGAAGTGAAAATGAGGACAGGTGGCCTGAGAAGGAAACAGGGGAATTGTACAGGAAGTTAGGGACAAGGTTAGGGAAGCCAAGGCCCACATAGAATTGGCCATGAATGTTGAGGATAATAGAAAGGGCTTTTATAGATATATTGCAAGCAAAAGAAAGACTAGGGATAACTTGGACTCTCTCCAATAGGAAATAGGAGACCTGGCTATCCTGGACAAAGTTCTCTTTTCTCAGCTAGGTTGAGGTTCTCAACAACTTCTACACCTCATTCTTCAACAGCAGGTGCCCCAGCCATGCCTCCCTGGTGAAAAAAGACAAATACAGAGACTGAGAGAATGAACACCTTGAGCCCACTGCAGGAGAGGATCAGGTTCAAGACCATCTAAGGAGCCTGAATGTGCACAAATCCATGGAACCTGAGTAGATTCATCTGTGAGCTCTAAGGGAACTGGCAGATAGTAGCTAAGTCACTATCTAACATATTTGAAAAGTCATGTCAGTGAGTTGAAGTGAGTGATTTGTAGTTCCCTATTTCCCTAATGACTGGAAATAGGGAACTACAACCCTGATTTTTAGAAAGGGGAAAGCAGAAAATATGGAGACCTATAGTCTAGTCAGTCTCATCTCTGTGCCATGCAAGATCATGGAGAATTGCTGAGCCCTGGGTTGTGAGGCAACACCAGCTGCAGCACTGTAAGAGCTACCTAGACCTCCTAACCATCACATCGCTTGTAAAGAAGAGCAGTGCTTGAATCACTATGGTGCTGAGTTAGCAGAGGTAACATTTGTTCTTTGTGTCTCATTTCTTTCCACTTGCATTTCTCTTCTTTCATTAATAGTTGTAGTTTAAAGGAGATTGGGGTTTTTTTTGTTTTTTCACCAAAGTGCCCAATGGAATTATTAATTCTGTGGAATCAAATTGTTTAATTGTGTGGAATTAAAGAAGGGACAGTTTCATCCCTGTATGGTCATTAAGAGAAACAATTGTTAATTGGTAGCTTCTCACTTCTTGTTTCTGTATATACCAGCATCTCCATTTTTAAAAATAAAATTACTTGGCAATCCATATGAAGTGTTCCTTTGTATACCATACAATTATGAGGAATCTTTCATGCATAAATAGTTTAGTCTAGTTTAATCTTCTCTGAGGATGTGAACCTCCATAGCAATTACAGATTAAGTTACTGTGAAGCAAGACTACTTTACTCTTGAATGAGTATATTTGGAGGAGTGATTAATGTGCTTTAACATTGATGTCACTCCTGTAGCTGCTTTAACTTTTCTGAGTATGTTAGACATGGTCTAAATTTAAAGCTTTCAGTATTTTTGTGTAAATAATATATCCAAAACAGAGGAAAGTGAATTTCAGTGCCAATGTGGAGACTTGGACTTTGAGAATATTTGAATACATTTGGCCATGGAAACAGTATGGGTTTATGACTAGATTTCTGGCACAGTATATCTTATAATTTCTCTCTTTATTACCATTATGATTTCATGGCCATAGCAAGAATTAAAATCTCATTTCTGTTGTCATTCCCTGACTGACTTTGCCATCTCCTCATAAAGGCCTTCTTGTCCTTTACTTCCCAAAAAACTGAGCAGAACATAAGAGAGGAAAAAAGGTTATTGCATCAGGTGGGTAATTTGACTCCCCATCACAGATCAAGATGTACTCTAATTTTTTTCAGATGTTGTACAATGAGTATGTGTTGGTGCTGCCCCACAATACTTGTAATACAAGTAGTATGGGAAGAGGCTATAGATGGACATAGATGGGTGAAGAAGTAGAAGAGATAATATTTCTCAGTTCACCAGCTAAAATAAAATTAATCAGCTATTGAGTTTCAATTCAATTTTTTTTGAATAGTAGAGCTCTGTGTGTGTGCGCGCTCTCCTCAGCACTGCCACCCCTGAGAACAGACAGTGGAAGAAGCAGGCTTGCAGTGCCAGTTGCACTTTGGGCAGGGAAATTCCCCGCTCCTCCATTGGCTGTTTCCTACCACTATTGCTGCAAAATCAGGTCTAGTCACTGGCATTTCAGCCTGCTTTCAAACAAAGTGCAGCAGTTACTATGATTGTAACATTACATGGTGGTAAAAAGGAGGAGATTTTTCATTAATAAAAGGCAGAACTTCTACTCACAGCATTTCCCCATCAGTGCCATGTCAAGACATGAGTTATACCTTGCATATTTTAAAAATATTGTATTAAAAGAGATGGGAATTTTGTAAAAACAAAAAAAGAAAGTGTGACAATGATCATGTTACCTAACCTATTCCATAAGCTTTAAAAGGTATACTGTTGTGCTTTGTTTTGTGGGGGGGGGCACCTCGGGGTGTCCCCAGAGGACTCCCTACACTGTGAGTTGGCTGACAGCAGCAGGCAGGCAAGGAGACTCCACACGGCTTCTGAGGGTGCTGATTAGATGAGGGTTTATTGGGAGTCCCATCGCCCGCAACAGCATGGCTACTGAGGGAGAAGGGGGAGGGGGAAGGAGGGAGAGGGCCTAGGTGATGGAAGGGCCAAGAGGGGGAGGAGAAGGGCTAAGAGAGGGGGGAAGGGCTAAGAGAGCGACTGGTCTCGCTAGCACAGTTTAAGAGGGAGATTGAAGTGGGCGTGGAATCAGACTTGGGCCAATGGGATGACAGATACAGGATGGTTCAGGGCAGGACCACAGGCTTGGGATATACCATACATTTCAGAGGGGTGAGACAGAGCATACCATTTAAATAAAATGCAATACTACATCTCACCCATTTTTTTTGTTAGAAAGATAAAGAGAAATATGATAATTAACAATTTGAAAAATGAAACAGTAGTTATACTGTTTTGTAACATTAAAATAAATACAATTGCAGTGAGGATTATGTTTTAAACAGTTCATTTGATTTGATGTTTGCTTTTGGTGGTAGGCAGCAAAGATAGAATGAGCATTTAATTGTAATAAACAGGTTATGTGGGTCCATATTGCAGATCCTAAGTGAATTTAAAGCATGGGCAAGTGCATAAAGGGCTTCAGCCTTTGGTGCTAAGCTCATATGAGAATTTTGGTATTGGCCTTTTCAGTGTGACTGGCCCAGCGGTGTCTAACCTTTTCCAACTGGCTTTTCGGACCACCACAGCCCCCAGTTTAGGCTGAGGCACCAACTTTGCTCCCCTGCTCAGAGCTTTCCAACTGGTTTAACCCAGAAGACCCCCGGTTTTAGGTTATTAAAAGAAAAACAGAAAAAAAAAGAAATTTGGCTTCAGCTACAACCTATACTCAGGGAGCATTCACCACAAAAAACATCAAAATACTTTCCTAGACGCCATTTTAGGTTATCAGTCACCCTCAGAACCTACTGAGGACAGCATAAACCCAACAGCGATTATGGTTCCGCAGTCTAATACTGTCTGAACCCTTGCTATTAAAGAAGCAATCAAAAACTGCTTCTCGTCAGATCTCCCCTTGTGACCTGACAGGCCCCTGCTTTCTAAAACTGAAAACAGGACAATCTGCAATATGAGCACACACAAACTACAAAAGCATAATTGTAAAAACTACTTCCTGGGGATGGGAAGGAGGTGGAGAGAGGACAGGTATTGGATAAGAATGATAATAAGGTCAGAGGGTTTTAGGATAAAAGTTCTAACTGACCAGGTCTTTTCAGCTAGAACAAGTGGATAGGGATTGGGAACTGGGGAGGTTATGGGGAGCCAGGGACTCTGAAAGAAAAACCTTTTTGGGATACCCTGCGCCTTCAAGTGGTTTGCTCCCAGTGATCTACCCAAAATAAGGAAAAAAGGGGTATGGTTTGCAGAGATGGATATCATCCTGCTCTTGGAGTAACAGGGGAAGGAGATCATAAAGTAGAATTTTCAATTCAGTGAAATGTTGAGGCTTAGCCATGTGGCTGCAGTGCCAGGTTTAGAAGGACAGAGTGGATTCCCGGGGGTTTAAGAAGAGGGTGGGTTGAGGATGGAGTTAGAGAGAAGGAGCAGCAAGGGGAGAGAAAGACCGAGGAAGGAGGTCAAAGAAATGAGGAAAAGAATTTTGGGAAGGTGCGGGGCTCAGGCAAAGCTGAAAACTGCATCTTGGTGGTCTGGTGTCTCAGCGAGCGGCTGCTCCGAGCAACCACATGGCGGCCACGTGGCGCGGTGCTGCGAACGGCGCGCTGGGTGCAGTCCATGCGGCTTCTCTGGGTGCTGGGGCAGCGGCGGGCTGGCGGCGGCGGGCTGGCGGCGGCGGGCTGGCAGTGCGGTGTCTCACAGGGTCTCTGCGCAGTGGTGGAGGGACCACCCGGGGCCATGGCTGCGGCCCAGTACTGCCGCCCCACAGTGCCGAAGGCAGCGGGGAAGCAGTGTTCAGCTGGGTTCTGCGCTGTGCTGGCACAGTCCATTTTTGTCTCAGGGCTGTCGGTGCTCTTGCCGAACATTGGGCGCCAGTATACATGTAGTTAACTACAGTATTAAAAAGTTCACAAGCATAATACAACGTCAGTCTCTCAGTATACAAGAATTACTTATTTTTACCTAGATTTTCAATGGCATGTTCAGTTCAGTATTGTGGGTGCTTGTACGGACTTCACATTTTTGTAGAATTACCAGTGTCTTGCATCAAGTGCTGAGGACTGAGTATTCTTTAAATGTTTAAAGCATTAGCAAGGTTCTCATACTGACCTACTAAGGTACCCATATGTAAAACAACTTTCTTCTTAACTGAATGATTATGTAGGAACCTGTTTCCTATTCTCTGTGTTTCACTAATAGAGAGGTTTTAATGTAAGTGTACATGTTAGTGATGTAATGATTGCTCTGTTACCTGTTAAGACATAGTTTTCACAAACACAGAGCATCTCTGGTTTGTATGTATATATGTATATATTATCTAAATACATACATACATCTATATACATACAAACATCTCTGGTTTGTATGTATATAGATGTTATCTCATTACCAAGGGCTAAAGCTCTTGGTAATGAGATAACATTGTTACAACCTTAAAGGCCTAACCCCCTCCCAATGCCATGGGTTTTTTGGGGTTTTTTTGCGGGTTGTTGGTGCTGGAAATATTACTGTTACTCTATGTGTGATTAAACAGTGAAAAAATGTGGACCGCCATATTTAAAATGGAAATAGAAAAGTTAAACCAATCAAAATGTAAAATGTGTAGAATAGATGAGCTGTAAAATGGCAGAGCAGCTATCAGACACTATTATTATAAAGTAACATCCATGCTCCCCCTCCATACTGATAGTATTGAATTAAAACCAGGAAACTACATGACATTCTGGATAGCAACAATTGTGTTTATTTTTCTTCTGTGCCTTTTTAAACTTTATAAGTTCTGATGTGAATTTAAGCCATAAAGAAAAACAGCCATAAAGCAAAATGTATGAAAGACATTGATGCACATTTAAGTGCTTTTGAAAATCTTCATGGAATTTAGATAATTCTGAATTTCCAGAAAGACCTAGGGCCATCAAACAACAAGGATGTCAATAAAGAATTAAGAGAATTAGTAGATCTTTCAGGGCAAACATACAGGTGTTATTGAACTCTGTTAATGCATTTTACTTTACCCATCACTTGACCAGTTCACTTTTTTCATAGCAGAGACGTGAATCAGTACAATTAAATAAATGCTGACTTTTTTATTGTAAGAAGCCTTTTTGTTATGTTTAAACATCATGGGAATGGAACAACTGTTTTTTTCTTGAACCAGGGCCATCTTGAGCAATGTTCTCATAAGGCATTCTCCAAGGAGTACTGAGTGGAGACACTGCCCCGAGGATTAAAATGACTATGTAAAGGCTTTGCTGGAAGACCAAAGTAATTGAACTTTGGATGAGTTGGTTTCGAACTGGGATATGCTCCTTACCTGCCATGGTGGACAAGGGGTTTAAACAACTGGGTTAAATGAAAGTATAGAAGTAGGGTTTGAGTCAGGAGTTGTATTTGCCTTTTTTGTAACATATTAGGAGTGTTGAGACTTCCTTATGAAGAATGGAAAACAGTAGACTTATTAGGCCTGCTTTTCTGGTATTACTTTTTTATCTTAAGAATGAAGCTTTGCTGAAGTGAATGGGAGTACATAATGTTTAATTCAATGTACAGTTAGCAAACTAAGTTTTACACTACATCAATTATACCTAGGCTATATATCATGGGATGGTTTATTAGTGCTTTCATAAATTATTTGACATTTCTAGTCTGGGTGTTGGAGATAAATGCAGTGTGTTCCTGCAGCTGATCCTGTGCTTCTATCAATGGAAGGAATCTAAAGATTTGGAAGGATCACAGCACCATACTCTCTTGAGTTTTGCGATTTACACAAGAATTTTTATTGTCTCAATCACAATGGTACCTGCACTTATTTCAAATATCTCCCTTGATCAACACTGACTAGCAGGGATTGTTAAAGCAGATTAAACTGTTGGACATTAAACCTTGCTAATGCTGATTAAAGCTGGACACTTACCTGAGCCAGGCAGCACAGTGCAGAGAATACTGACTTACATTGTGGATTCTAGCTCCACACAGGAAGCTACTGCATCATCCCAGACCACAAGGCCACATCACAGAACAACTGCACTGAAGTTATTAACCCCTGTCTTTCAGTACATAGTAAACCTCATGCAAGATTTATCTGTTTGGCTGTGGAACTCTAGCAGTGCAAAACTGTCTCTGAAACAAATTTAGCTGAGATCCTAGCTGCAAAGAGAATAAATTGTTCACCATGCTTCTAGAGCATTCATTGGACCCTATGAATGAGGTGCTTTGCCTCATCTGCCCCGTAGGTATGTAGCAATTGCAAGTGTCTGAGAGTTCTCTAAAGCAGTTGGCAGCACAAGCCTAATGCTTATTTTTCTGAGTATTTTCCTTTTTTTTTACAACTAGTACTTTGTTGATAATATTTCAGGAGTTTGTGCTTTGGGTAACATTTGTGCTGTGAAAGAGAGTAACAAGAATGGGAAGATCTCTACTAATTTATCTGTGTCTCTTCTTTACAGTATTTTATTTGCAGACATTGTGGGATTCACTAGTTTGGCATCACAGTGTACTGCCCAAGAGCTGGTGAAGCTGCTGAATGAACTTTTTGGTAAATTTGATGAATTAGCTACAGTAAGTACAACCCTGTTATTTCAATTTAATTTACATTTCCTTCTGAAAAATTATTAATGAGTTATACATGTTAGAAATCTGTAAGAGACTGATTTAGTCCCACATGTCTTGAATTTCTAAAGCTTCAATCTTTTTTTAATATTCTAGAGAAAAAACAATCTCTTTTAATGGTTTAGGAAAGAAGTGTGAGTGCTATTTTTAAATATACTTTTCTTCCCCTTTCATGCAGTCCATCAGTATCCTTCATTGGTTTTGTTTGTACAAAACAGAGAAAAATTTTCAATATTTACATTTTTATCCGTCATCCAAAAAAATCAGAACAATGGGAAATATGAATATTGGCAGTATGGCATAAAACTTTCTGTGATAATAGGAGGCTAGAGAGTAAAATTCATCCTTCACAGAGAGCACTCCTTAAAACAGAAATGATGGTAGCTTTTCAGAGTGGTTATTGTAGGCAAAATAGGATCCATATAATAAATTGATGCCTATGTTTTTGTTGTTGCACTTACATTGAGCTAGATTCCCCAAGGAAGAGAAAATGAGAGAAATGTTCCTTATCTATAACTCCAAGCAGCCTAATTTGACAAGAACTATTGGATGGGAAATGAGAGGAATTGCTGTGCCAGAAAAAGTCACACATCTTGTTTCAAATTACATTTAACAAGAGGTTGAAAATGTCTTCCCCTGAACAAAGCAAAACTTCATCAAATCTATCTTATTTGCCAGCTGTCCTTAAAACCTTCATTGCAGAGAAGTAACTCTTCCACATAAATTATACTCCTCTACTGTCTAGCTACTCTGTCTTCAGACTCCATGAAGCAGCCTAAAGAAAATATTTGTTTAGGTCCTCGACACAAATAGCATCCACATTTTTTTCAGTCCAAACTCACTTCTCCTTGATGCAGTCTTCCACATTAGAGACCCAAAGTATGTGAACATTTTGCATCTAAATCTCCCTCTTGATAAACAGCTCTTAAGAACCCCAAGGAGAAAGAAACCTTCTGCTCCACAAGGTCCTAGGGTTGAGAAAGACCTATTCTTAGTTAAGTGGGTTATCCTTTGATGGAGTGCTATGTTCTGATTTGCACTAGATGTTCAAGTCATAACAGAAAAAAACTTGTATGTTCCCTTTTTTCCAAGAAAAGCAGAAGATTAACTTAGATGCTTAGTAGAGGTGCAGTGGAATCCTAGGGGGTTTAGGGATGAATTTTTGAAAACAATTCATTACTGCAACTACTGGCAGTATCTCATAGAGAGCACAGGTCCTCAGTCTAGTGTACTTCACAGATTATGCCTTAGAAATAAAAATGAACTTCCTTTAGATAGTCATTTGCAAGAGCTTAAATAGTTTAAGTTCAAATATTCTCCTTACTTTGATTGCATTTTAATTATATGTCAACCAGACATCTAATAAGCTCTTTTAAAACTTACAGTGCGGTCATTTGTGGAGTCTTTATACCATGCAATACAGAGCCATGTAACAAAAGGGAAGTACTGTAATATAACACAAGATCACATATGTGCACACAGAAATACATAAGCCTATGATGTGTCATGGCCCTGAAGCCAGGAAAATGGCTGCCCTACCGTGGTTGCTCCCTTAGCCATGGCTGAATGCTGCCAGCTGAGGGTGTCAGTGACACCAGAAGGCAGGTACCAGGCAGATGCCAGCCTTTGGTGCAAGGTCGGTTGTTGGTCATGGAAGAAGCAGTTTGGAGATCACAGAAGAGAATAAAAAGACTTAGTTTTTCTGTTCAGCCTGCAAGGATTCTTTTTCAAATTTACAGAAAGAAATCTCACGGTTTCTTTCTGCTATGTGAGGAAGATTCGCTCCTTAGGAGTACTTCTAGTTTAGACTGTGCTTCGCTGAGGTGTGGTTAAGGACAGACATACAAGCTTTCCTTAGTGCCTTGTGATGTGATTGGGGGAGACCTGTAATTGTGTCTTCTGCAGTCAGAGAAATGTGCTGAGAAATACAGGTTTTCAGAAGGATTCTAATCTCTTGGTTAAAGCAGCTTCTAGGTATTCACTATTAGGTCAAAAGAGAGGACTGGGCTGATTTTAAAACTGTGCTGTGCTTGAGTATTCAGAATGATTAAGGAGGAAATTGCAGAGATTTTAAAGAGTGTAACAGTGATAGGTAGGGTCCCTGTGATTACTAAAGTGCAATCTGTGTGTGCCTGCTGCTGTTTGTATGCTGCTGTTTCTTGGGAAGCAATGCCAGGCGGAAGGTGCAGTTTATGACTACCTTTCTTGAAAAAATTGCCCTGTCTTAAAAGTATAAAGAAATTTAAAAGAATCCCCAATACCACTGTGGAAAGTGTAATAAGTATAAGTCAGCATATATTTGTTGGGGAGCCTCAAGATGGATCTTGACATTTTGACACATGGACACATTGTAGAAATAGTGAGTCTTTGCTCTTTGACAGTATAGTTCAGCTAAAATTTGTCTTTCTCGCATTTAGAAGCTGGTTTATGTTTTTTGTATTAGTAATTTCTCTCTTTCCATATGCTATTTCTTTGGATGTTTTTTTGTTTGTGGTTTTTGGGGTTTTGTTTTGTAAGGCACATAGTTTTGCTGTCTTTGAAATGCTACCTTTTTTTTTTTTTTAATCACAATAGCTTCAGATATAGTTACAACTCATGATAGGGAGTTCCGAAAGCGAACCTTAGGTTTCAGTATAAAGTCATTCAATTCTTTGAAAATATACTTTAGCATTCTGTTAGTAAAGAGGGGGAAAAAATCTTGATCTTACTATTTCCTCCTATAATTCATTTGTACTTTTTTCATGTCCTTTCATGTCTATTCACATCTAGAGAAAGTATGTTTTTTTAAACACTTATCTTGCATACATTATTTTACCTTGCAAATCACTGAGTCTTTGAGTGCTAGGGAAGAGACAAGCAGAGTGCAGTACATAAAAACATAAAATATCTTAAGCTGGCAGGGATCCATAGAGATTATCAAATCAAAAGCCCTGCTACTTCAGTACTACCTAAAACTAAACCACATGGTGAGCATTGTCCAGCTGCTCCCTGAAAATGATGGCATGATTTTTTGTTTTCTTTTTCATAATAGCATTGTTTGGCTTCTTACAGAAACAGTCTTAGGTAATCATATTTCATATAGGATTTGTGGTCTCCTCAGGAACTTTTGAGTCCTAATGCCAACTTCAATCACTTCAAAGGAATGCGAGTCTCAAAAATATAAACAAAAATGTGTGTCATTATATTAGTATCCTTGCAGGAGTGTGACTTCATCCTAGACCAACATCAGAGAACCCACATGGGAAGGTGCTATTATGAATACCTCAGAGTTCATTTGCATGTCTGCTTAATGATGTTTTGTAATGTGACTGTCTTTAGGTATTGATACAAGCATTTTTGGTAAGTTTGTCTGTGCGAGGATTCCCTTAGGACATAACTGTAACAAGGCACTTTCCTGAACATAGAGTTGGTGAAGTTTCTCATAAGGCCCATGAATAGTTCAGCTTGAAAGGATTGATTTCTATTGGATTTTTTCTGCTGCTCAGGTTTAATTTACTTAGTTCTGGCTGTTACTCTGAAGTTTTTTGGTTTCCTCCCATTAAACAAGAGTAGCTTTGTGCAGTCTCAGATTTGGCCCTGCTGATATCATCCTGCATTACATATTATTAATAAATGCTTCAAGCAATTGATTTTTCAATGAGGTCTTCAGATGCCTTGCAATCAAACTTTGATACTATAGCTAGCTTTCAGTTTGTCATTCTTCAGTTTACTTTTAAGAGTGACAAATTTTAATGAGATATAATCACTTGCATTATGCTGTCATGGTCAAAGCTCTATTAAGTTTTGATGCAGTTTAGATATGTCCCAAATATTTTACTTGTAATATGTCATCTTAATAGAAAAGAGGAGGCAGTTCTATAGCATCCTGAATTTTAATGAAAAAGGTTTGATTTTCAGAGAAGTTTCTATTTTCTTTAATTGCTTTTTTCTCTGGTGTATTTTTTTCACATACTTCCTGCATCTAGTATACATGGAGAATTAATTGTTTGTCTTTAGAGATTCAGATATTTCCCTTTAAGCATCCTTCTTTCTGCATCTTGGAATTCGAAGACTTTTCATTTACAAGCTGACAAGGATAAAAGAATTTTAGGTGCGTTTCACAGGACATCACTAGAAGAGGGTTTTAATATTCTGAATGAAAGTTCTTATTTCTTCACACTACTTTTGATATCTCATCTATTAAGCAGACTGATACCACTTCCTTGTTCTTTTGCATTACAGTTATGTATACCTCCAGGCTTTGTCAGGCTGAATCTATTTTTATTTCTTTCCATTTTAATTTAGTATCTTTCCCTGATTGTCTTCTTAGCATTTAACAATTTTTACTTTGCATATTTCAACATTACTGAAGTGTCTCTTGCTACCAGTTCAAGCTCAAAGGTACTGAACTGAAAAAAACTTTTTCTGAGCCGTAGGAAAAGAATCAGTAGATAATATTTTTAATCAGCTTGTGTGTCAAGAACAGTTAGTTCTTTGCTGAGCATTGAACTAGATTTTCCTAGAAGTAATCACTCTAAAAAATTGTTTATATTGCATCTGTAGAATGCTTTTAATTTATATTAAGATAATTATGATGTATTTTTAAAATACAAAATAAACTGTATTTTGTGGACTGTTTAAGATGGGAAAATTAGTGCTGGAAAGCATAAGTATAAACTTAGAGCATGTAAGTTATGCCTTATGCCTTCTTTGTGAAAATTTCTGGGCACTGGGAGGCAAGATACTTATAAAGGCTAATTTTAAGAAGAGTTGTCTCAGTTTCTCTTGAAAGTCAGCACAGACACAGGATCCGACTGAGGCAGATCACCACATAAGTTTAAATCCAGTTCTG
This sequence comes from Onychostruthus taczanowskii, assembly GCF_017590055.1. NCBI lineage: Eukaryota > Metazoa > Chordata > Aves > Passeriformes > Passeridae > Onychostruthus > Onychostruthus taczanowskii. The sequence continues at coordinate 478,450 of NW_024498829.1, forward strand.
AACAGCCAACTGGAGATGTCTCCTGGAGAGATCTAAGGAAGTAAACTTTCTTAAAGGAAAGTGTTCTTAATCAATATGCCTTAATGCTATCGGATCAGGGAATAATGATGTGTGCATGAAGTAAGTGTTTGGGAACAATTTTCAAGCAAAAAAAATTGACATTGCACACTTTAAGTACAGTAGGAACATAGAGATAGGCAAATACCCCAGAGAGTAGGTCTTGCCTATTATACAGTTTATTTTAGATAAGAGGATATTGTGCTTGGTATGCTAATTCTTTGTCACAATTCTTATCATAATTTGTATGCTTGTAGTAAATTACCAAATTGTTTCTGAGTTTGTATACTGCAAATCTGAAATTTGCATATTTGTACAGGACTGTATTGGGTTGTTCCAATCAGTCTCAGGTGCTTGAAGTGTAGGCATATGTACTGACACGTATTGTTTTGACCTGTTGTGCAGTTAGCATAGAGAAAACTGTTTCTGGAATCTGGAAAAATAACCATTTCCTGAAATTTAGAGCTTAATTTTTCAGCATTTTATAGTGTATTTGTTTTAGGCTTGCTTCTCCTGGAGTGTATCTTCATCAAAAGACAGAATCTGAAAGGATAATGGAACCTAGGAAGGAGACAAGCATGTGTGTCAGTCATGATGATTGTATAAAATATTCTTGCTAAAATCCTTTTTCATTTCCAAGTAAATTAATATATATGATTGTTGCACAGGTTTTCACTCTCGAGAATGAAAAACATTTTAATATTCTAGTTTTGTAAAATTATACTCAATGTGAAGTAAGGAAAGAATTTATTGTAGGAATGAAAATGCAGACAAAATTTAGGTCATTTTAGATCAGCATATATAATTACCAGTAAAATTGAGGGAAAGCATTTGAAACTAATGTTGTCCTTTTTATAGCTGTCCTGAATAATTCTACATTTGTTCATGCATAATGTGACTCCAGTGATGGTAGATAATTTTAAATGACTTCACAAACACATTACTAAATTAAAAGCTTATAAATGCTCACCTGGGGATGGACAGCTTTCCCCAGTCAGAGCCTATCAAGTAATTTTCTGTGGTACTTCCTATACTTCCTATGCGTCATTTATTTTCTTTTCATATTTTCTGTCACTGTAGAAACTCTTCTTTCTAAATCCATGCTAACCCTTATTGCAATAAGTATGTCTCCATTACTCTGCTAAATTCAGCTCTGTGGAGTATTGCAGTTAGCTCATTCTCAAGACTTTTCATGTTGGGACTAGCAGATGTAAAAGAGCTAGTGTTATTTATAAAGCTACTATTTGCAGGATTTGTTAAATTAAAAGGTTATTAAAATAGTTGTTTCAGCTTTTAAACATACACTTCAAAACCTGAGGGGAAAATGCTAAAATATGTATGTAGTAATTTAGAGGGTTCAATGGAATTTTCTAATAGGCTGGACAGCTTTCATAAGTATATTATTACTATTGACACACTGCAGTAATAGAGCTGGTGGTAATGTCCTTGTCCCTTCATTACACTTAGGATTTGACTATGAAGTTTATGGGAGAAGATGGCTTCAATAATCTCTCACATTGCGGCCCACATTAATATACTTATTAAAATAGATTTGGATGCTACTCAGAGAAACCATGTTACTAGATCTCTTTTGTTTTACTGACAAAAAATGAAATATGACAAGTGAAATTCTCTGTCATTAATGGAAGTTGCAGATGGTAACTGCAGATGAGTAAACTGCATCCAGCTTGGGGGCTCTCAGCACAAGAGAGACCAGGATCTCTTAGAGTGGGTCCAGTAGACGGTAACAAAAATGATCAGAGGACTGGAATATCTCTTCTGTGAAGAAAGACTGGGAGCATTCCCTGGAGAAGAAGGCTCCAGGGAGATCTTAATGTAGCCTTTCAATATATAAAAGGGGGCTTATAAAAAAAGTCAGCAAGGACTTTATCAGGGTCTGTAGGACAAAGGAGGAAAAAGGTTTTAAACTAAAGTTTAAAAGTTTTAAACTAAAAGTTTCAAAGGGGTATAGAGGAAGAGTTCTAAAGAGTTTTTCATGCCAATCTAAACCCATGTTTTCCTCTTTTTCTGCACCTAGCTGTGTCTTTTGAGAATACTGCTACAGTCTAGGAGACATTCACTCAGTTGTAATTTCCATGGAATGCTTTTAGTTTTGTTTTTCTCTAAAGCTCTTTGATGCACAAAACTGTTACAGCTGAGGGAGAAGAAATATAATTTTTTTTTATGTTTCACTTAACTTTAGAAGAGAATGAAATACATTAAAAAAGTGTAAACGACAAAAAGTGATTACTTACAAAGAACCTCTTCCTGTCATCATGTGCTGAACTCAATAAATTGGTACAGCATTGCTTAGTTACATTATATAGCCTTCCAACTAACACAATTTCTTTTAAGACCTTGGAAAAGGGTGAATTGTCCTTCACAATTTCCAAAACAGCCAAACACTATGCTATGTTCTCCCAAAGGCACTTGGAGCAGTAAGTCAGTCACTATATCTCTGCTTAAAGGAAGGAGTGGAGTAGTGATGCCAGAAATAGTTATCAACACCCAGATATTTTCTACCAGTCTCCATTCAAATCTTCTGGAGAGGGGGAGTTCAAAACTAGTGTCTGGCCTACAGCTACCTGGCTGAGCCACTTTGGTTAGTACTGCAGAGAATGAATATTAAAATTTGCCTTTTCCCATGTGCTGTGTATATATGCAAGATGGTGTAGGTAAATTTGCAGAACTGTGTGTCTGCATGTCATACGTGCACATCTTCACATATGTATGGACGGATGCGTATATGATAGCTAACATATAGGCTTTTATGATTTTGTTCCAACCTAATAAACAACTGTAATGGAATTGAATAGAGACATAATTTCATCTTCAGAGGATGTAGCAGAAGATATAATTTCTGCAAGTCTTTTGCATGTGCACACACATATGTAGTAAATGATAATTTCTAGAGTGATTCAAAGCTTTCTAATCCAATTTTCTACTGAGATTAATAGCATTTTGGCAGAAAGTGCTAAAAATACTAAATATGCTGCACATGCTATAACATTGGAAATAAGATGCAGTAGTAACAGTGGTAAATCCTATTTTGTCCTCTCTCAAGACCACTTAGGAAGCAGAATGAAGTTCTAGGTTTGTGAAGAGAGATAAATGAGGATTGCATTTTTCATCATTCTTTTTTGTCTTCAGGGAGCTTTAGATATGCTTTGAGTATTTTCCCCCAGTAGTCATTTTATGCAGCAGTAACTAAGAAAGGTCTGTAACTGTCAGGTGGTTAGCCTGGATTACTGAGTTGTGTCTTGGGTCCCTGAGGATAAGAGGGACAGCTGGTGTAAATGTGTGTAGTTCCCCTGAAACACATAACGCGTGTTGATTAATATGGACTGAAAATTTGATCCCCTGTGCCTACCTGATAAAGACAATTCAGAGGATTCCTCCAACAAAGGATGCTGTTGGAACGGGGCTTTCTAAATGAAAGTGACTGATAATCCTAGAAGAAGGAAATAGAGAAGACAAATATGAAAGGAAAAAACCCCACGAAGGCTTCCATGAAGGCTCCTTTCCTGAGAGTCTCTGATATTCCTTTTGTCTCATTGAACCTCTGTAAGGGAAGGCGACCATGCCCCTCTGTGGCATTACCTGGCCCTAATTATGAAGTTCTTGACAGCAGAGCTAAAAGAGTCATCTGTGTTCCTTCTTCAGCCCTCATAGTTCACCATTTTGCCCCAGAGTTTATTCTACTTCAGTGAAAACTGAGCCATCAGAAATTTGTATTTAGTGGTTTCCCTCTATCTGCGACTTCTCTTCAATATGTGAAGAAAATATTGAGCTAGCAAAAATTTTTTCAGGGAGTAGGACAATGTTTTTCCCCCCACAGAGGCATGCTGGGGTTTTGAGCTCCAAAACTGTTTCCTGTGCTGCCAGTGCATACATCTCATTCCACTTTTCTGCTGCATGTAGGGCTGCTCCTGTACTAATTTGCAGTTATGCCTAATCAATATCCAGAGATCTCACCACAGCTGAAGTCTGACATAATAGTGAGGATGTCAAAGCCTTCGCTAAAACCATAAAGCCATCTGTAAGTCCAGGCCTAATAAATCTCCTCCCTTTTCCCCCAGCATTTAAATAGTGAACCTGAACATGTATGGGCTTTGGTTTTGTATTTTCTTTTTTTTTTTTTTCTTTAAGACTCTAACTTTGCAATCACTAAGCATTGTAGGTAGTGATCAAACTTCTGTTCGCATTTATGCAGGCTGAGCAAAACAAAATATTACTATTTCTAAAGTCCATAGCATTATGAGGGATTGCAAGTCTGGTAGGGTCTGAGTTGGGGGAAATGGGAAACACCACTTATGCATTTCTTTGTAGGCATTATTAATCCTTTCTCTTACTTTGCAAAGTATAACCAAACCCACATTGGCTGGATATGGCAAAGAAACTTTTTAAACCTTAGATGGTGCAGATTTACTAAGAATAGCAAAAAAAAAGTCTTTCTGATTTATGGATCATTAAAGTCACACCTGCTCACAGGATGTTAGGACAATAAAAGTGAAAAGCATACCTGCAGATCAGGTTGCTGTCAGACTTTTAGACAAAGAAATGGATGAATATAATAAGCATAAAATATACTGCAATTAAGTTACATGGGGTCAGACTCAGCCTTGGCACAATTCCACTGCAGTCAATGGAGTTACAAGACAGAGTTCAATGTTTATGCTTTTAAAATCTTGTGTTTTAAAATTGTAGTCTATCTGACCTTCCTCTTTGGCTTATGCCATGATGACACATGACTATGTACAAATACATATATTGTTGCAATGACAGAAGGAAGACCAGGGACTCATTCCAGCATTAGCGACTCCCATCTTCAAAATAAGTAAGAGTTTTAAAGAAATTCTTCTCCTACCAGACAGAGTTACAAGCAACAAAAATTGATCCTGATTTTGAATCTCTTCACATAATAAGTACTTACTTGGATAGCCTATTAATAAAAACAAAGTTCCAGCAGTGATAATAAGGATTGTTGCAATCTGACATGTGAGAAAGATCCTTCTTTAAAAGACTTTGCACTTATTCAGTACAATCTCTTTGTCCTAGAGAACATCTGACTGTCATTCTTACGGGTTTTTCTGGGAGGAGTCTGACACCTTCTTTATTGTTTCTTTGAGACAACATATATAAGTATTATGTATAAGCTTTTTTTTTACAAACTGTAAAATCTTTTCCCTTTTTATTAAAAAATAACCTTATCCTGGGTATATCAAAGATTTGTCTTGTATGGCACAAGAATGTGAAGTTAATGTTCTGAATTTTCAGTTTTTCAGTCTGAGTTGACAGACTTCACTCTTTAGGCAAAATGTATTAAATAAAGAACCACAACAACAACAAAACCTCACAGTTGTTTGCAACAAAGTTGCAAGGCCCCCTCACCCCTCCCCGGTTTTACATGACAGATAGATAGAATAAACTGCTTTATGAAGTGCTTTCCTGAAAGTGTGAAAAAAGCTCTTAGTAACTTCATAGTCCTGTGCTTTCTGCTTTGGGCTTCCACTACACACTGCCTGACCTGTGACTGACAGTTGTGCCCGAGGGATTTCTGCCGATCCACTTGGAAATGTCTTAGTAAGGCACCACAGGTGGGCAAGCTGCCTGCCTAATGCAGTGCTGGCAATCTCTAGTGCTTTTTATCATGTCCATAAAACCAAAGTATCTGTTGTTTCTAAAATGACATTGCTTGTGTCAGTTGTGACTGGAATTTGTAACTATCACACATGAATTCATCAGCGTCACAAATGTAAAAAATATTGACAAGAGAAGGATTTTTTGGAAGTTGCTGAGAAAATATAACAAAGACAGAGGAGTTTTTTTGGGGTTTTTTTATTGATTTGCATATCAGTCCTTAAAAAGATGGCTTTTTCGAAGCTGCACTGTGGGTCTCTCCTGGAAGTTTACCTCACATGTCAAGAAAAAGAAAACAACAATTTTTCTAGAGATTACTGTATATTAATTGATAAAGCAGGACAGTGAGGATAATATCTGATAAGGAAAAAACAGGCTAGTGATTTCAAAACCAGAAGGTGATTTAGCCATATGTCTTCCATCAAGATAAATATATCTCCAGAAAATACTGTTGCACTTATTTTCTTCTTCCTTTATTTTTCTCCTGCACAAATAAGAAATTGACTTAGAAAAGTGGCAATGGAGTAAACTCTGTTTTGTTTTGTTTTTTTTTTAAATTTTATTTCTTTAACTGTCTACCAGGTTGTTATCAAGTCATTAGAAATGAGCCCTTTGTGAGGTAGACGCTAATAGGAGAGATGGATTAACATTTATGTGTTGTTCACCCCAGATTACTGAAATGGCTTTTCTGAATAGCTTTCCTAAGGGTCAAATAACCATTGTCTGGCCACAAATCATGCATACCAAACTGGAATATGAAAAGGACCTTATAGAAGATTTTGAAGTATGGGCCAAACCTGAATTTGTTTTGGAAAGCAAGCTTCAGCTTTAAATACTGAGTATACTCTAGTGCTTCAAGATCTGCCCAAAATTGAGGGGGGATGGGGGAAGCCATTTTTGAGAGTATAATCTAGTGGTATCTAGTAAAAAACTCTGTGTTTTCCATTAAAAGATATAGTGATTAGTGTCCAAATACCTTGAATTAAAAGGACTGTTCTGTATCAAAGAAGATTTTGAGATATGCATATTATTTTGTGCGCATCAATAATTTTTTACTTATATAACAGCATTTAGCAAAGGATTTCAAAAAGGTCTGAGCAAAATTGGTGAGGCATTTTTGGCTATAGGCTGCAGAAATACTGTTAGGGCCCTGGTGATAATCCATCTAAAAGAATTATGCTTGTATTCATTAAAATATATATTACTAATGATAATTAGTGGAATATTTAAAATCCTGATGTACAGAAGAGCAAATGTCAAGTAGTCACAAATGGAAAAGCCTTTTCTTCTACTTAAGCATACCAAAAAAACCAGGTCTTCTCTTTGATTTGAGGTCTGAATTTGCAGTTTAATTTATAAAAAGAAGTTGACAAGCCAACTTTCCCAAACTGTGCCTTCTTCCATGTGTGAACAGAGGTAGTTCTTATTTATACTACTTTTTCAATACTGAGTACTATTTACAAAGTAGAGAGGCATGGGCATGCCTGCAGCAGGAAGTGTGTGCAGCAACAAGCCCCAGATGGTGGTGCACACAGTGACATGTCAGAGGGAAAAGGATCACTGTAGGCATAATCATTGCTGCTGAGCTGGATTGTGGGTAATGATGTGATCAACTCAGGAAGGCTTTAATTCTTGTAGGCAGGAGACTGGATGAAAATATATGTCTGCATGAGGAGCTGAATGAGTATGATTCTATGATTAGGGGGTTTTTTTCCAGAAATTTTAAATTCCATCATCACCGCCCTCTCCTTTTTTTTCCCTTCCTGTGTTGCCAAAGTCTATATTGCACACTGCTGGGAAAAGAGTCAGACTTTTGTGGATCCACTCCCATCATATTCACAACAGTTAATTTTTCATGGTGCTTACTGGAATAATCCCAGCTTTGTAAGGTGGATTCATTTAATCAGATTCCTTACTTTTCTGTGCCAAACTCTAAATGGGTAGAAGTTGCCAGAGTCTAGTTACAAAAGATACCATCATCTCTTCATGTCTCCTCATAGTTTATTAGTTAAAGGTACTGCTCTTTTAAAGGCATTTTTTATACGCTCTCTGTTTAGAAATTAACTTTCTGCTCAGATGGATGTAGCAATTATCACATGCCATAATTTTATTTTTTTTTTTTTATGAGAGAGTTTTTACCAGAGTTCTTTGGCCGTAGAAATTAAACTTCATACAAATAGGAGATAAATTTGATTGTAATGCAAACTGACTAGCTTCTCATCTGCAAGTCTGTCATACTGATTATGCTGTATTGCAAACTGTGGTTTATGAATAGGTAATGCAAACATGTGTGTACCTTTACAGATAAATAAATAATCTTTCCTGGTGAATTTGAACTGAGTTTGAAACAAAAGCTTCTCAGAATGCAAGCATTTCCCAATATCCAGCCGTAGTTTGGCCTCAGTCCTTTGGTTTGGTTTCATATAGAAATGAAGTCTCATTGCAAATCTTGAATTCATATTAACCTAGCATGAGGGCAAGGCAATAATATTTGTTCAGAACTATATCTTTAAGCAGTGTTAACCCATGTGTGTTGAACAATGCAGGGCTGATGTCCAGTTTATATGTATCTATTTATAAATAAATAAACAAATGTGTGTCAGCTGTTGTGTACTGGGAACACAGATTTCATGAACTGTAAATTACCTCATTTGATCACAAAAAGATTCTCTGAATAATTGCATGGTATTGGAGAAGATTTTTACCCTGTTAGTATTGAAATATTTATATAAATGGTAAAACTTTTCCCCTTCTGGTTTTTTTTTGAAAGGAAAATCATTGCAGAAGAATAAAAATCCTAGGGGACTGTTACTACTGTGTATCAGGATTGACCCAGCCCAAAACAGATCATGCCCATTGTTGTGTTGAAATGGGACTGGATATGATTGACACCATCACGTAAGTACCATGCGTGGTGAACCCAGACAGGAGTGCTGTAACAGCTCCTGTGTGGTGTTCAGTAAGTGTGCTCTTAGAAGAATGTCAATGCCTGCTAGCACTACTCACCTAGCAAGGCACACTCTTGCATGTACGCCACAGGACCCTGATTTCAGAAACAGCCACTCTAGACATTGATTTTCCACTCCATTTAATCACTGTAAGAAGTAAGTGTGCAAATTGAGTATATAGAGGCACATACATGTACTGAATAGGTGGCAGAAAGATAATTGGAAATAAGAAAATATACCCTATTGCCTATTGCCACAACAAAATGAGTCAAATGTGTTGCTTTTGATAAAGCAACACACTTGTGTTAAACAAATAACATTGCGCATTTTGCACACCAGTATGTAAAGTCAAAACCAGTCCTGATGTATGCCTGTTGTATATGTGTTTGAAGTCTCAGAATCATAGCCTGTTGATTATTCCATTTTAATGTAATGTTTAAACCTTTCATTTATTCTGCTTTTCAGAAATGTAACATGAAATTTACTTTGCTGCTCAGATTTTTGTTTATGTTTGAGAGGTCTACATTGATCATCATTTTGCCAAGGCAAAAATATGGATGTGAGAGAAGTGTGAATGAGCTTTTTGCTGCAGCTGGAGATCTATTTTATTACGTAGGAGGGAAAGGATAAAGATGGAACATTTCTTCACTACTGTATTGCCCACTTCTCCTTTTTATTTGCTAAACATACTACAAAATCTCTCAGAGTGTGAAAAGTTTGGTAAATTAATTCATTTTCTCCCTTATTCAATGCAAGTTCATCACATTTGTAAGCATTGTGAAATTGATAAAACACTTTTTAATCTCTTACTCTATAATTTATGATAGTCTATGATAATATAAAACCCTAAAAGAATATGTGTATTTTTTCAGCAGTATATGCATTCTCCATTTTTAAGGAAGTCCTGACCTTTGAAAAAATAATTAGATGTACAGGTCTTGTGCACATTTTTCAAAAGCCTTTTGGTTTTTCTGGGTTTCTTTAAATCCCTGGAAAGCAATAGATGATGCTGTCACCCTCTTTTAAACCTACCATTGAGCTTTAATTAGTTAGTTGTGCTGTATATTTCATGTATACAAAGGTATTAGTATAACTGTTGGAACTTTCCTCTTTAGAATATTTCCGTTTTAGTATTAGAAATGAACATATTCCCTTTTTAGGGTATATTTTACTGGCTACTGACATGATAATGTAAACTTGGAAAAGGAGTTGAATTAGAAAAGAATAAACTGGGGCTGTTCAGCCTGCAGAAGAGAAGGCTTAGAGGGATTTTTATCAATGCAGATAAATACCTAGAGTGGGGGAGTAAAGAGGACAAAGCCAAACTTTTCTCAGTGACATCCAGTGCCAGCACAAGAGGAAATGGGCATAAACTGAAATGTAAGAAATTCAATTTCATTAGAAGAAAAACTTTTTTTTTACTGTGCAGGTAGTCAGATACTGGAGAGGTTCCACTGAAAAGTTGTGGCATTTGTGCCCTTGGAGAGATTTAAACCCAGCTGGGCACCATTCTGGACAAACTTCGGTAGCTGGCTGTTCTCTGAGCAAGTGCATTGGTCTAGATGATTTCCAGAGCCCCTTGCAGCATCAGCAACTTCGCAGTTTTATGTGGATGAGCTGTAGTATGTTATCTAGGCATGTTTAGTCACAGGTTATAGTAGAAAATAACTGGCCATTTCAGGATTTAATTTTTTTAAGAATTCATAAATTGTAGGTCTTTTGTGTAGTTAGTGGTCAGAGCGTGGTGAGAGAGCAAGATCGGCAAGAGGCAAGGTTTCAAGATAATGCCAGATCTACTCAAGGCTGTTTGATACCTAGGGATATATTCTGCATTCTTTGTACATAAGCACAATTAGTCTCTGTCCTTCACAGAAACCAAAGTTAGAAGATAGATTTCCCAGACTAATTTCTTTTAAAGTGTGTTTAGTAAATGAAAAGGGGAAATCGGGACCTTCTGATAGTGAAGTTGGAATGCAGCATTTTATATTGTATTGGTATGATTATTGAGCTTTGCTTATCAGTTCCATGAGATAGAAAGTCACATTTTTTAAACTTCCCTCTTTCATGCAGAGGTGGATGCCAGCTGGTAGTCTTTTTTAAGTCTATTCACTTTACTGTAAAATTCAGCTCTTGGCACTGTAAATTTACGTTTGGAATTTGTCTTTCCTAGTGATAAGTTTGTCATGTTACCTGGGATGAATAAATAAATAAATAAAATCAGTTGAACTGTGATTCATGGGATGGATCTGTCAAAAGTGTCCATCCCAGAGATATGTACTAACAAGAGCCGGGGTTTTTTTCTGGAAAATCAAGGAATAGAAACTTCCATGGCTGATTGTTGGTTCTATGATTCGACTGAGTTGAATGTGTTCATGTAAACTGATACATTCTATTCTCTTCATGTTCTGCATAACTGTTATTTTAGTATCCTTCAATATGGTGCTGAATGTATCATCTGAGAACATAATTTTCAAAGTATCATAAAATAATTATAATTTTCACAATTTCATCCACCTTCCTCAAAGGGTTTTCTTCAAGGGAACAGAACCAAAATAATTATAGGAGGAGCTTTTTATTCTTAAAAACTTAAAAATATAACACAGATAGTGTTATATTCTGATTTTATTCCAAAAGAACTTCTACGGCCATTCTGTCAGTGCCTCAGTACAGCCAGGTGTTTGTTCTACTTTAGAGTCACTTAAAGTGCCACAGCAATGAATGAAGTGTTCAATACCACCATTGTTGCTCCTATCATATGAGTTTTGACTGTCACGCTTTTGCTAGTTATATAATTTAAATTATCATATTCATTAATGCCTCTAATACATCATGTATTTTTCTAATGTGGCCTATCTCTTCACCTTGGTTATGAACATTGTGTTAGGCCAAGCACTCTCTTCACCTTACTTAAATGGATTTCTGCATTTGAAATTTCATTCTCATGTACTACAGTGTTTTACCTTCTAAACAGATATATTTGTTAGCTAACTGCCATGTAGAAAAGTTATGCCCAGTTAACAAAGCTCTTCCCTCCCTCTCTCCTCCAAAAGCTGTCTGGAGTTCTGTTTTAAGCAAGTGTTATGGGAGGAATTTTATACTTTCTTACTAGTTTTGTCTTTCCTTAGACAGCACTTCATCATTGGATACAAATCATATTAAACAATTCTTTGGCTCACTACAGCAAGTCCTCTTAGGAGATGAAATGTGGTAGTGAAATGACACACTTATTTACCTGCATTCAACAATATTGCAGAGCAAGAAATAATCTGTAATGTTTCCAATTGAAAATAAAGAGAGATTCTGAGTAAGCAGTATATAAATTTTGGAGTGGGTCAAAATACTCAGGTTAACATTCATAAACTTTTCAAAACTTTAATGGAATCCATAATAATTCCTGTTGTCACACAGACAGTACATTTCATGAGTCTTCTTCTGTTAACACGTTGCTAGGATGCCATTTTAGTACTGTCTCAGTGGGAATGGCATCACTAGCAGCATCACTGACTGTGTGTAGCAGCAGGGAGCATGGTACAGTAGGAGCACATCTGTGGATCACAGCAACTGCTGCTGCTTTAGTCCACCCTACACTGTGGTGAGGAGGGGAAGGGTTACTTTAGAATTTGTCTCACCTGACCTTTTGATTGAATGTTTTTGCTGTATGTGGTCTTTGAAGAGGTCTGAAGGAAACTGAGGCCCATGCACTTTTACTTCTTGAGAACTGGGCAACCCAGTGGGGTTTATCAGCTATTTTCTGTGACACATAGGTGATTTTATCCTGAATGGATCACTCCACCTAATTGTGAATGACTCCACCACTCATCATGTGAAACCTCACAGATGGAAGCTGGGCTTATTTGCACCTGAGGAGGTTTTTGCAATGGAGAGGTTGATGCTCAAACTGTCTCCTTTTAATGGGTTTGGTCATTGGCTGACTAAAAGCGCCAGCAAAGGGAGAGGAACTACAGCAGCTCATTTGCATAAGTACAATGGAAATATCAAGTCTTCCTGTGTGATTTTTGTCTGAGGAAATAGACAGAAGCATTAACTTCCCTAATGTCAACACTCTAGAAACTTTTCCCCTGGTCACCCAAAAGTCCAGGGCCTGGAAACGTTTGAACTGGCAGGAATGAATTGGTGCCATGTTTTTAGAGAACCAGCAGCTGGCATTTTTAAGAAGCTGTCTACCAGTTGTAAAAGCTTCATCAGCTTGCACCTCTGCCAGAGCAAGCCAGCAGCCCTTCAACAGCCCTGTCTCTCTGTCCTAGTGCTCTGCTGCAGCTGAGCAATACTCTAGGGAAGTCTGTGTAATTGAACCAAAAATCATATCTATGCCTTTAAGGAGGAAACATTCATTTATGCTGATATTTTTAGACCTAAGGAAAAGACCTAAGTAATTATAAGAAATGGCATGCAGAGTTTTTTTGTTTCCCTCCTCAAATGCTCAGGAGCACAGGTCTGGAGCTGTTCTGCAGGTTATCTAAGTTATTTTTGTGGCTTGTAGCAGCACATAAAATGCATGTAGTTAAGGAGGGAACTAAAATTTCAACGCTTTGTAGGATACTTGAGCTGTCAGGGTATAAGAAAAACATTACAGATGTTTTTCTTATTAGCCAGTTCCTTACACTCTGAACACAACTGGTTTAAAAAGAAAGTGGTTTTTTGATTTCCATTTGTTTCTGGGCCTACTTTGTGTTAACATTTGGAAAACTTAAGAATAGGAACCTATGAGAGAATAAGTTATAATGAATAATTAATTTAAGAAACTCCTTTTTCCTGTTCCTGGCTTGTTTGTGAAGTGCTGATATTTTATCAGAAATGTATTTATAATTTAAAATACCTTACCGGACATTTTTTGTGATATTTTATTGTAGAAGTGTTGATGTTGTTTAGGAACACGATCATTGTACTGCTCTGAATTTAAATTTGAAGCCTCTTCTTTATATATTACCTAATATTCCTCATTTTTGATAGTTCAGTGGGGTTTATTTATGGAAATTATCTGCATAAAGAGCACAAAGGTCTACAAGATAAACTCAAAATATGTAATGAATTTCTCATGAGCTTTTTTTTTTCCTACTCAAATTTAATAATGATGAAAGCATCTCTGAAACACATTGTACCTTCTGGGGAAGATGTAGAAATGTATTTTTGGTTTAGATTTTTGACTAAGTGACTATTTATGGAAAGTTTTTGCTCAAAACATAAAGTGTTTTCAGATTCTACTTTATAGTTCATTATACAGTTCAGTTTATTTAACAAGGAGTGTGGTCAGCCATGTTGTATTTCTCTGCTCATCTTTTTTCATTTACTTTTTGTTATTCTCTTAACATTTCTAAAAGGGCACTAAATTTACCCCAGTCAGACAAAGCAATGTCAAAGCATTGAGTGAATTTATCAGTGTCTGGATTTCAATGTCTTTCCACATTCATTTAGTCTGAGGTTTTATATGCTTTTTTAAATGGAGGAGGAGGGAGGGAACCAACAAAAAAACCCACACTCATTTTTGAACAGAGAAACCCGAACTTTTGCAGGCTCATTAATTAAGATTATTACATAGGTTCTTAATTATGCAGGAGAACATAGGCAGGCAAGGTATAATCCTGAAGGGCTTTGTCTTGCAAGGTGTGGGCTTGGTGTAAGGTCAATCTGTTAATGACACAATACACATGCTCAGGTGAAGATACAAAAGGTGCTCGCTTATTATTAGGTGGCTTATGGTATTAGGGTCTTTCATTTCCACAAAGATCTGTCAAACCATGTGCACAACAAAGCTTTGTAACACTAGAATCCTTTTAGGTCTCCTTGAAGTCATATTCAAGGCTTGACTGGGTACAGATACTGAGTGAGGGAGAGCTGACTTGCAGTGAATAGGAATAGGACAAGGAAATATTTAATCTTTCGGAAAGCTGTGCATAAGCCTTTCTGTGCTGTTGCATAGAATATGATTGAAAAATATCTTATGCCAAGATGCCCTGTGCAGACAAAAGAGATCTCCATGTTACATTAGTGATGGCTGACATGGGACGTACCTGCATAGTTGAAGGGTTTCTTATTTAAATTGAGGCCAGCTATCTTTGCTGCACATCCCGCATCTTGATCTATGCTGACCTTTCTGTTAATTGTATTTAAACAAGTACAACTTCTGAAATAAATGAGAAGTCTTTCTAAAGGCATCTCTGCAAATTACAGTGTAACTGGATGACATTTGAAAAAAAATTGGTCAATGAAAGCAAAGAGAAAATGATAGCTAGAGTTGCATTTTAAGGTCTTCTATAAAATGCACTGGAAAATTCAAATTAGGAAAGTCAAGTGAAAATAAATTCTTACAGTGATAGTCAGTTTCCTTTATTTAGAAATAATATCACTTTTTGGACAGCAGGTGGACTGTGGAATGACAGGTGTTTGTCTAGCAGAAAGAGATGAAAAAAATCTGTGTACAGTGTTATTAAATAACATGTAATATTTAAGAGCATTAGTTTCCACGTGCCTTTTCAGTGTTCACAACTTTGTGCAGAGTGCAAGTCATAGCATGCCCTTCATTCATAGAAATGAAGAATCTTTTCTTATTGTGGCACCAAAAAATATTATTTTAATAACAATTTTGCAGAATTATTCATCCTTTACCAGCTAGGCAGTGAAAATCTCTGAACATTAGATTTGATTTAAAGGTGCAAGACTAGTCACAAGCTGTTTAGGTGTCACTCTTACAGGAGCTTTGGAATGATATTAGTGTTTATAATCATTCTGCTGTTCTTACAATGATTTATTACTTTTGTTATTTTCTTTGTCCTGTACTCTAGTAACTGGGTAATTGAACCAATAAAAACATAGTAGATTGGGAATAATTATTTATACATTGGCAATCTCAATTAGTGCTTCTTTTCTCACATAAATGGTCAAGAAATTTAGAAATACTGATATTTTGGTTCAACAGTAATTCAAATATAACCAATAAATTTTTTTAATTGCAATTAGGGCTTTGAAACTAGTGAAGGTAGAGAACAGTACCTGAATATAGCATTTCAGGTTTTATAAGACCCTTTCTATTCGGTCATGTATAAATATATGTGTTAATTTTGGGAGGAGAGAAAATGAAGAGCAGTCATCGTCTAAATATTAATTCTGATGCTGTCCATTACAGATCTGTTGCAGAAGCCACAGAGGTCGATCTCAACATGAGAGTTGGATTGCATACAGGCAGGGTGCTTTGTGGGGTCCTGGGTCTCCGAAAATGGCAATATGATGTCTGGTCAAATGATGTAACATTAGCTAATGTAATGGAAGCTGGAGGACTGCCTGGGTAAGTCTGAAAAAAAAAAAACATAGGGAAAAAAAATAGAAAACTCTATGGGTGAAGAATTTCTTCCATTTTTTAAGGGATTTGCAACGTAATTGCTATTGATGAAAAGGATTGTGTTCAGCAATAGCAATCAATGTATTATGTGATTTATCCTGTGGAATTTTCCAAATGATCTTGATATTTATATAAGCAATAGGTTAGATTAGAAGTAAAGCATTTTCAAGCAAAATCGGTTTTGGAAGTTGCTGAATATAAAAAGTAGGAATGAGACAATATTAGGAATGTAAGAATGCTAGACTTTGATCATTTCATGTTACAAAAGTAAAATCCTGTAGCCATACCAGGAATTTTTTACCTTTACACACCTCTATACTTTTAGGGGGGAGTAGAATGCCTTGCTCCTTTTACATGACCTGATTTCCAACACTAGTTGTACACTATAGAAAAGACATACCTGTTTATGAACTCAGATATTGATAACATTTGCAAATGATACAGTAGCACATAAACCTGCAGCTAACCCATGGGGTATGTCCTGGAACTTTAAGTACTCATTACACAGCCTTGGACACAATTTAAATACACACAGTGAACATTTGCAAAGGTGCATGGGTGTTCTGTGTGTAGCTCACATTTCGACTAGGACCTGCCATACTGTTTTTGATTTTTGCGAGATCTTGATTGTTGTACAGAAGGACAAAGGAACCAATTAATTTTTTTGTGATAATGATGTATTTCTATTTATTGCATACATCCACTTTAGATAATTTTGGCAATGTATTTTATGTCTACATTATCTTAAAGTTACCCAGTGGGAAAAATTCTAAACTCATCTTTATAGAGGAAAGCAGTAAAATTTTTTCAGATACCTTTGCTTAAGACATTTCAAATATATGGGGTCTTTCAGGAAAAAATGTGAAATGTGAAAAAAGTTCAGGATAAGAAAACTCAAAAATAATATTAAAGATTGGTGTATTGCCAAAACAAAGTGAGTCAGAAAGCTGCCTGCAAAATAGAGTGGATGAATGATATGAGTCAAAGATGTGAAGTGAAACAGAAAAAGAAGTTTCTGTTTTATACACAAGAGAGGTTTGGAGTGTGATGTCATAAGTTTCAAACAGCAGGATGTTTTTCCAAGCAGCCGTTGAAGTAAAAACTTAAGAAGGCCACACAGTGTAGAAGATCATGTGCAGACACTCACTTTCTACAAAACAGCAAATCTGCAAGTGTTTGGATAGTCAACAGTTATCTTTCTGTTCACTTTGCCTAAGTTTAGAAAATGCATTTAGTAGAATTTTTGTCTATGTTCAATTTGGCTAAAAGTACAAGACTTATCTTTTTTTTTTTTTTTTTTTACATCAAACCTGTGGTCTTGCATGTAAATTGACCTGTTGACCTCTTTATGAACTTCTGTGAGGAGTGTATTTTTGTAGCAAGAAGCTCAAAATGTATCTTTGCTTTAAACAATAATGTCTAACTTTCTCTCCAGGAAAGTTCACATTACAAAGACCACCTTAGAGTGCCTAAATGGGGACTACGAGGTAGAACCAGGATACGGTCATGAAAGGAATAGTTTCTTGAAGAAGCATAATATTGAAACATATTTTATTGTGCCATCCCATCGTAGGAAGGTATGCTTATTCAGTGATACATTTTCCTAATTTAAAACCAGTTCCGTGCTATTCTGAAAGCAGAGACAATGCTAGGTTGTTTTGTTGTTTTTTTGGTTTTTTTCCCTGAAAGCTCTTCAAACACTCTTGAAGGCCCAGCAGTTACCATTTACTCAAAATGGTAACATTTTTAGTCTCAGCATGTGGTGTGGTGATGACAGTGGTTTTCCAAGAGGTGCAACTATACTCAGACCTTTCCTCCTCAACCGGTTACTGAGCGCAGTCTTTTGTTCTACTGAAAAATGTTTATTGTGACCTCAGTAGGAGTCTTGAAAGTCCATAACTGTTGTTTAAACACTTTCAATTTGGTAAACCTTTTCTACGTCACATGAGGCTTATCTTTGAAGTTATCTATCATAACATGATAACAGGCTAAGAGAAACTTTATTGCCTTTTATGTCAGCCAGAGAATTTGGGATACAGATTTTTTTCACCCTTATCTTCTGAAACTCTGTGCAAATAAATTTAATTCAGGGATTTTAGTCTTCAAGGGGAAAATTACAGCACTTGATTCTGAAAGTACTGGTCAGATTTTAAAGTGATGTCTTTATACACACCAGGTTTTTAAGCTGTCAAAACTCCATATTTGAGGGTTTTAACCATCAACTGTCTGAGAAAAACATAACCACAAAGAAACAGGTTGAATTTCATATCTCTAATCAGTTTTTTGGTCTTAATTTGATGAGACTGAATTTTTATTAAAATGTTGGGAGTCCAGTCACCAGGGTAATTTGATTCTGGGATTGAAAATCCCATTGTTTTATTCTGGAAAGGCTGCTGCAAGAGTGATTTTATGTACTTCCTTTAAAGCATCTTCTCATTAGAGAGATGGAATTTTCTCATGCACTGTGAAAATCATGCAATTTCACATTTTGTTCCTCATGTATATATGATTTAATTCAGTTTAAGATAATATGAAAGAGAAGAGTTGGAAAAACAGTGGGTTAAATTGGCAGTCAGTGAGAGTGGTTTTTGGTGACTTTCTTGAAATCAGGACTAGTATTTTTTAGGAAATCACTATTTCCTAAATTAATCAATCCCAATAAGAAAGAAAATGCAAGGGAGAGTTTATTCAAGGTAGGTGTGTTGCTTATTGCTGCTAGATTGTTTGTATTGTTTTCTGTTATTTTCACTCATTCAGCATTATATATAGTTTCATTTTTATGTTGTAATTTATCGAGTTTCCTTTCATATTGAGGAAATAAATAGTAGAATTTCAGAAAATTGTTCCATAGGTTGGTGCAAAAAGACAAGGAGAGACAAAAGGGGATTAATGTGACTTTTACATAGAGAAACTGTGTTGTGTCAATTCTGCTACAAAAAACAGTGACTGAGGAACAGAAGCTTGACAATCACATATGGAAGGAGGCCAGGTCAATGCATGTTTAATGTGCAAGAGAGTGTACTGCTGTGAGAGCACACATTTCTTTGTCTTTGCGAGATTGCTGAGAAGCTGCTGGTGATTGGAGAAAAGACTGCTCGATTTGTCATCAGCTACATAAACCCAGATGCCATCTTACCCATGGGTATCACTGAAGAGTCTGTGGAAATGGCAGATGCTGCTCCACAGCTTGACTAACAGTAGCTCTCTGGCGTATATTAATGGCATGCCAGCCAAGAAAGAAACCCTTCATGAATTTTACTGGTGTTAACTGGTTTCTCCACTGGGCTCGCAGGTCAATCAGCATGCCACTTTGCTGTTTGTCACAGTCCATGACAGCCATGCCCAGTCTTTGTATACTTGCGTACTGGTCACTGACCACAAGCTACATAATAGCATATTTGCCTTCTAAATAGACACCTGCTGTTCCCTCCTAGCCTAATTCATTCATTGCCTCTTTAGAGACATAAAAATAGAAGGCTACCCATGAAGCACAGACAAGACAGAGTTTCACCTGGCAAATTCAGATATCTTCTGGTTTAGTATTGCATTCCTTCCTCTTGAACTTCAGCAGCTGAAATGCAGTTTTTATTCTTTATATATCATCTCTGACATTAACATGAGCTGACTCAGGCAGGTATGATACCAAGTGGAATGAAAATCAATGTTATGAGCAACAGATGACCAAGAATATGTTGAATTTGTAGCCAAAATAAGGCCACTTGGAGTTTTGTTAAACATTATTTGTTTAGAAGACACACACCCCACATTCTTCTATAGTTGGTCTGACAGGAAAATTTTTCATCACTGTCACTCTAGCCAAGAATGATAATAACAGTGTAAGATGACTCATTCATGTACCAGTTACATTTTAAATATGAACAAATTATAAATTATTCTCATCTTTTAAATCTTCCATTGAATCAGCTAACTTTTGTGATCTGATCTGCTTGCTGGTTTAATGTGAGAGTAAGAAGCCACTGAAGGAATAAATTTCTTTTTGTTTTGTTGCAGTTTTTATTTTGTCAGAGAATATATTATTCTGTTATTGTCTTATTAATCTATGCAGTCAACAGCTTATTGTCCACCTGGAGACCAGTGGAAAATGGTGTCCCACAGGAGTCAGTGGTGAGGCCAGTACTGTTCAGCATCCTTGTCAACGACATGGAAAGTACACCTCCAGCAAATCTGCTGATGACACCAAGCTATGTAGAGCAGTAAACACACTGGAAGGAGGGATGCTATCTAGAGGGACTTGGGTAGGCTTGAGAGGTGGGGCTGTGTGAACCTCATGAAGATCAATAAAGCCAGTGACAGCTGGGTCGGGGCAATCTTAAGTGCACCTACAGTTTGGTGAGAATGAATGACAATACCCTATGGATAAGAACTTGGGAGTGATGGCTGATGAAAACTCAGCATGAGCTGGCAGTGTACGATCACAGCCCAGAAAGCCAACAGTGCCCTGGGCTGCCTCAAAAGGAGAGTAGTCAGCAAGTTGAAGGAGATGATTCTGCCTCTCTACTCTGCTCTGTAAGACCCCATCTGGAGTTCTGTTTTGGTACCCCCACCATAAATACAAGAAACATTGGAGCAAGTCCAAAGGAGGACCACAAAGTTGGCAAGCAGATGAGCACCTCCCCCACAAAGATAGGTTGAGAAAATCGGGGCTCTTCAGCCTGGAGAAGAGAAGGTTGTGTGGAGACATCACAGCAACTTCCAGTATCTGAAGGGGGCCTATAGGGAAGCCATAGAGAGACTCTTCAGCAGGATCTGTAGTGATAGGACAAGGAGTAATGGCTTCCAACTGAAAGAGAGTTGGTTAGGTTACTTGTTAGAAAGAAATACCTTACTGTGAGGGTGGAACAGTTTGCCCAGAGAATCTGTGCATGCTCCAACACTGAGAGTGTTCAAGACCAGTTTGGGTGGGGCTTTAAACAGCCTACTCTAGTGGAAGGTGTCCCTGCCTACAATAGGGGTTTGGAACTAGATGATCGTTAAGGTCCCTTCCAACCCAAACCATTTCATTATTCCATTATTATTGTTATTATTGAGTAATATTTATGCATAATTGACTGGATTACCTTCAGCTCCTAAACACACTTATATAATGAATCTGATTTCTACCAGCAGAATTTTTTTAATTAAAAGAATCTTTTTTGCTGACTTTCATAGTTAAAAATTTATGCATAAGTGCTTTTTTAATACATGTTCCCTGATACATACCCTGATAAAGTTATTAGCTTTTTAAAAGCCATCACATTTCTCTTAAATAAAGTTTGATTGTATCTTCCTGATATTTTATATTAATACTTACAGTCATGTGACCAAAATACTGCACTGAGAGAAAATTTGAAAATTTTGATTTATGTAAGTAGACACAAATCTGACCATACCCATGAATGCCTTGGACTTTTAAAGGAAATTTGATCCAAATAGAAAAACACATATATATTTCTATTTAATATACAGATTTGAATATATTAAATGTTCAAAAGATTCATACTCCATGCTTTAGAAACAGGATTATTCTCTTGATTTCAAAAAATTATAACTTTATGAAGTATAGTAAATATTACTTTATATGGATTTTATTTGGATAAGATAAAAATGTCTAGGCCATACCTCTTAACCTCAGAGCCCCTTACAAGAACTTTATAACTGTTAAGACCAGCTAAATAACTTTTTCTACTAATGATTTCTTGGTAACCCACCGGACTAATCCTCTTATGACTTTCAAACTGTTTGCCTAAAGTTTAATTTATTTTAATTTAATTTTTTAATAGATTGTACTTGGCTTTCATCAGAATTTGTTCCTTTGTTCTTTCATTGTCAGCACTGGCATTAGTCAAAGCATCTTTGCCTCAGCTTTCCTAGTGGCATACCTGGCTCCCAGAAGCACGGCAGAGGTAGGGGGCTTAGCTGGAATGTCTGCTTCATTTCTTTGGTTGCTCGGAAAGTCTGATTCTCCTGTAGTAAAACACCTCTAAGGTTGGGTCCAACCTCAGTGATAGCTGAGTGGTTTTTTACTTGGCCTCACTTCTTCGTATTTATTGCAGCAATTCACTCTGTGGTGGCACCTCTCTAGTTATGAAAGGACTCATTATTTCAAAAGCTGAGAAAACAGCCCAGCACAGCCATTTAAGTAAAATTCCTAAAGGTTCTTCTACAGATAGCTGAGCAGTGATGAGAAGTGATCAAGTTTTCATGAAGGGAAAGATTTCTCAGAATGTGTTAGCTTTTGCCTTTACAGAAGTTAGCCTGCCATCATTGTTACCCATTGCCAGTTTTAAGGGAACCTGCTTCATGGTGTAACTTTGCTGGCTCCAGAGACAAGGCAGAGATAAATACTGCTGTGTACTGTTAGCAGTTGAGAGACAGGACTCCACTTAGGTGCAAGCAAGAAGTCGTTTATTGTAAAGTTGTGAAGTGGTGAAGTCATCTATTCTATCTAAAGCTCAGTTTATATACTCTTACAGCTTTGAATAAAATTTCCACTGACAAGCACTAATCGCATTATTAATGTTACTTAGCAATATTGCTTAACCACAATCTTAAAGGTGCAGTCTTACATGACTACCTTAAAAC
This sequence comes from Onychostruthus taczanowskii, assembly GCF_017590055.1. NCBI lineage: Eukaryota > Metazoa > Chordata > Aves > Passeriformes > Passeridae > Onychostruthus > Onychostruthus taczanowskii. The sequence continues at coordinate 501,031 of NW_024498829.1, forward strand.
ACAGTGCCACATTCCTTTTAGCTTTCTCCTTTACATTTCTATTTGATGTTCCCATGGTTTCTGGGCCAAGGCCAAGGGCCAAGATGTCCACACCATCCACCATGTCCATAGTACTCTCTGCTCCACTGCCCAGCTGCCTCCTCATAGTGTACCATTAACAGCAATAGAGTTATGTCCAGGAATGGAGGTCATTGAGTCATAAAAATCATAAGGGAAACATTATTGATACAATTTACAAATATATTCATAAGTGTCTCTTGGATTTTACAGTCAACCTCAAACATAATCAATAATTGCCTTCCAATAGATTGCAAATCACCATCTGCAAAATTTCTTCTAATGCATTAGTGAGTTATTCACCAATAGGGTATTAAAATATATTAGTTGTCTTCTGTTTGTGGCAGTGTAAATCACATGCTATCTCCACCTACTATTTGAATAGCATGGAAAGATGGACAGTCATGAAAAACCCATGAAAGTGAGTACTGTATCTGTTTGCCCTTTAAAAACTAGTTTTTTCTCTGAAGAGATTGACAGTTCTTTCCTACCTTACCATGTACATACAAAGCCAAGCAGTCTCAGTAAATTCTTTCTGTAACTTGGATAGTCCTGTTTTCTCATCTGAAGTCTCTGAGCAATACTATGCCCACTCTGAAAATCCAGGTGAATACCACTTTTTTTTCCTGAATCCTAATTTAGTTATCCAGCCAGAGGGAACCACTGGTTAGAGGTATGGTACTCTGTGTCCTGTCTGGTTTGCTGTGTTGAATCATGCCCTAAACATTCCAATTCAGATGGCTAAAACCACAGTTTTATTTTTCCCAAAAACTAATCATAGCAAAAAAAAAAAACCCAAAAAAGTAGTCTATTTAAAAAGGGTAGTTAAAGCAATGCTTCAGGAAGAGGAAATTACTATTTTCAGTCTTTTGAATTTCAGAAAAAATTAGCTGAAAGATTGACGACTCTTAATAAGTAAAAGAGCATCCTTTGGAAAATTCTATTTAAAATGTAAAAACTCTTGAAATGTCAGAATTCTCTGGAGGAATTATCTACAGTACACACCTGTGGCATAATTTATTGTCAACTGCAGATGGATTTACAGCTCAAAAGGTTGATTACAATTTCTCTGATTCATGACAAAATTGGGAGAAATTCAGCAACTTGAGATTCACACAAAATCACAGAGAATCAACTAGGCTAGAAAAGACCCTTGAGATCATCAAGTCCAAGCTATGACCAAGCACCATCATCTCAACTAGACCATAGCACTGAGTGCCACATTCAGTCTTAAACACCTTGAGGGCTTGTGACTCCACCACTTCTCAGGGCAGCCCATTCCAATGCCCAAACACCCTTTCTGTATTTGTTCTAAAGTGCATGCCACAGATGCAAGAAAAGTGGCAAAGGCAGTCATATCATTTTAATATTTTGTTGTTTCATCTAGCATAAACTGATGAGGTTGTAAGCATCCAGCAATGCAGTCCTCACACCACAGAATAGCAGGAAAACAAAATTTTCATCAGTCTTCTTGAAAAGGCAGTATTTTTGTTCTTGGAATACATCCTTCTTTACTGATAATCGATATAGCTTTGTTGCGTGAAGCAGATTATTTGCCTTCTATGTTATAATAAATTACTAGGCTCTATGTCTCTCCATCACCAGCCAACAGCTTTTGTCTGCTTATGTCTTTCCTGTGGCTGATTCAATTATTTTCCCCCCAGCATGGAGTGAACATTATGCAATATAGCAGAGAAAAAACAACATAGATTGATGATGATGTTTTTGCTTTGTATAGATGAAATGCATAGTAATTACCTGTGCTTGTCTTTTGACTTTATTGTTAATTTACTGTTAGCAACTGGAATGTTTCACAAGGAGAACTGCTTTTGGGATGCTTTCTATCATGTCTTAATAATACTCTAACTGAGCTTTTAACAGTGAAAGAATTTTATGCCTATAATACATGTATTACTAGGAGCTTTTAACAGAAATTTGTTGGATTTTGTCTGACCTGATTAAAAGAAGAAAAAGAAGGCTACAGATAGGTCTAAAATTGCTGCACCTAATCTTTTTAATTCATTACTTCCTTCAAAATGAAGTTCCACCTGTATTTGTGGGAAATTTATTTCTCTGTAAAATTAATTTGATTTAATCATTCTGGTTAGGTTTGAGGGAACAAACTATGTTGTTCTCATATTGTGTTCTTTTTCCAATAATGTAAAATTTGTTTTTTCCATGGAGCACTTATGTTCCAGTAAATCCACCTGTCTGCTTAACAGAAGCCTAAGATTTTTTTTTTTTTTTGGCATCTGACTCTTCTAAAAATATTCAGTTTACTTTTTTTCAAGGAATTTTTTATAGTTCTTGTAAGTTATGAATTTTCTGGACAAATAGATTCTGATGATATTTTTACTTAAGTGACTGTATTCTTACCAACCCTTATGGAGTGCTAGAGCTCTGACTTTTAAACTGTAAGTAGTCACAGAAAAAGAGAGCTTTCAATTTAGTGCAGGGGATATAAAAACTTTACCCACTACTCATAAAAACTCTTTCCTTTATTAGCACATTGCAAACAAAAATGTATTTGACAAAATTTTTCTAATTTGAAATGCTGCACGTCAGGCATCTGCATCCATATCTGGGCACAAGCTGAAGACTTCTTGCAAACTGACAGCTACCTGTAGCTGCTGCTGCTACCATGACTGTGAGAGTACAGGGGTGGTCTTTCTGCTCAGTGGGTTACAGCTTTTTCCAAGGAATTTAACTAGAGAGCTGAATGCATAATTTGGGTGTTTCAGATTTTGGGTGTTTTCAGATATATGCTAGATATACCTTAGCAGAGCCAAATTTAACAGATAGGCACACAGCCATTCAATGGAAGTGTCTAGCTTGGATCTAGACAGGAGCTTTTCTGTGCCTGAGACTTTGCATTGTCCAAGTTGTTGGAATAAACAAACCCAAACACTGGAAATAATCTGCTTGTGTTACTAACCAGCAAACACAAACAGAAGAACAATATGTTGCAGAGTGTATTGCTCTACATCCTCAGGATTGCTCCTGCTGTAGCTATGAAGCTGCTAGTGCATCATCATCAGTGAGAAATCTTGCAGTTTGGGCTGTCAGTGATAGAAATAGTTATGTGCTCTAGTATCATTCTCTCTTTTTCTTCCTCCATAAATGTGGAATCTTTACAAGGAAAGATGTGCGACACTGGTAGAAGACTTTTCTCTGTTGTTGATCTCCTAGACATCGGTTTTGTCTTTACAACTGCTAAAAACTCTTTCTACATCTGTGTCAAGAAAGTGGCTACACTATTCTGAATTTTAAAATTTAGTCTTACAGAAGCTATATTTGCTGGTAAAATCCCTAATACACTTTCTTATTGGATAGCTGAGGTGTGAGAAGTAAAATGTATCATAAGGGCAGTAGAAAAAATGTCTGATGATTTTAACTATAGGAAGCTGGAACAAAAAAAAAAAAAAAAAAATGTGCTCATCTACCTTAGGACAAAGTGTCTTGAAGATAGTAATGGAACAAATACTACCATCAAGAGATATGGTCCTGCCTGCCTGAAGATAGAAATCACATACAGACACAGTGCCACAGCATTTATGGTTTCTGTAAATGTGTTTTGAATGACATAAGTATCTTCTTTTCCTTGCCAATTTATGCACTGAGGTTGAATATAGTCAGGGAAATAACAGTCTCCTGACATTTCTGAGAATCTCAGATGAGCACCAGTTAAGTACTGTCAGAACACTAGATGACATTCAAACAATGGGGGGTTTTTACCAGGATTTGAATCAGTGCTTGTTTGTTTTCTGCATTCACAAAGCTGTATGTAGTCCTGGCTGCTTTCAGAGTACTCTACTAGAAAAGTCCAGCTCTTAACCTTATTTGTTAGCTGTGTTGCAGCAAACAACCCACCTCTCCTAAAATTATGACCTAAACGAACAGTGAACAGAATTGGAGATGATGCCAAGGATCAAAAAGACATGAGAAAGTAAAATACATTGACAAAATGAGCTGGAATAGAAATGCTGCAGTCCAGCTTTCCTATAATGCTGGCCTGGAGCAAGATGAGAGGAAAAGCAGAGTGAAAGACACTGGGGTTGAGTTTTTCATTCAGAGGGATTTTTTAAAGTCTGTTTTAACAGACTGTTTTGCATTTCCTGATTTTATCATAGACTTAGAGCAGAAGTTGAGATTACTTAAATATTCCACTGAGCTGATTGTGTCAAAAGTGTTGTTCTGCTGTAAAAGCAAGAATAAAAAAGGGATATGATTTGTGAGATGAAGATGAGAGAGAATTCCTTTGTATTTTAGATATTGTGTATATATATAGTAGTAGAATGAAAAATCCTCAGTCCCAGTGTAGAATCTACATGCCTAAATGTCTAATGTCTAATCTAAATGTCCTGACACCACTGGATTAAAAAAACCAAAACAAACCAACTAAAAAACACCTCAACCAATCAACCAAAATTAGAAATAAAATTATATGGATCTGCTGAGAACTGTCAGTGTGTCCAACTTGTGTGTATACAGTGTCCTTTGAGTGGCTGTGTTCTTGGCCAGCCATGAAGTACAGTAGCTACACAGTACATGTGCTCACAAATATTCATAGCACTGCCCACCATCTGAATTTGGATGGGGCCTTTGGAGGTCAAGTAGTCAACCTCCTTGCTCAAAGCAGGGCTGGCTTTGCAGTCAGATCCACCTTTGAGTAAGTGCTGAGTGTTTCCCTGACTGACAGCCTCTTGAGACATGATCATCCTCACAGTTAAACTTCTTTGCATCAAATCAGAATTTCCCTTGCTACAGACTCTATTCATTGTGTCTTGTTCTTTTGTTTTCTGAGTAGTATTCAGGATTTTTCTGGCTCTGCAGCTACTACTTAAGTGGTTAAAGACAGCAAGTAGATCCCTCCTTAGCCTTCTCTTCTCCAGCTAAATGAGCTAAATTCCCTCAGGTTCTTGCATGTCATACACTTGAAAACCCTAATTGTTTTGGTGAACCTTTGCTAACCTCACTCCAGTTCGTCATTGTTTTTCTTTGAAAGGGGATCTCACGCAACTCCATTTTTTTTCAGTGACCTGAGCTGAAATTCCTATTTAACTCTGAAACAGCTGGAAAAAATTCACTGTATTTCCAACACATAAAGGGTGTATACTGTTGATGTATTATCTCCTTGTAAGATTTCTAAGCTAAAAGAAACCAGTTGATGGTGATAGCTAAAACTGTTCTACATACTGATTTGAAGATAAAGTCGGGAAACTGAATAAAAACATGTGGTTGGAGAAAAGTCATGTTGGTGGCAGGGCCACACTTTGGAGGCCATTCCAAGTTTCAAGTTGCAGGTTGTTCTCAGAAATGCATCTATTATAAGAAAGTTGCATGGAGGAAAGTCTAAACTCTTCTCTATTCATAGGATTTCAAATCCTTGTGGGAGGATATAGTCATGCACATATGATCACTTTTCGCAATCATGCTTTCTTGGATCTTTTGCTACTAAGATGCTCTACCTATTCTTTGCCACTCTTGTATCTATACTGTGGCATTTCCACAATGAAGGTTGTCAGGAAGCTTTTGTGAGTCTCTGAATTTATTTAAAATCATAATTTATTTAAAATAATCAAAATTGTTGAGTTAATTAACGCAATGTCCACTGTGAAAGGTTTGAGCAAAGAGCTAATGATCTCTTGAGATATGGTCCACATGTACATTTCTGAAAATGAAATTAAATGCAAAACTGGAGGGAGTTTCAAAAAAGTTGCTCATTTTTATTGTATCAAAATGTTGATAGAGAGACTTTGTAAAATATGTAGAACTTCTAGGTGAATTATGGCTATATTAGGAAGATTTGTAGGTGGAATACTTCTCAAAAAAGTATGTTTCAGATGTTGGGAATTGTAGCTCAAAAATTGATCACATCTGCCATGCTCAAGCCCAACAACTATCTACTTGGTGTCCGTAGGAATACCTAAAGGATGATTAGTATGTGAATAACCTCATACAGTATCTTCTATGCAGTTCAGTGGTAAGTCTTCTGCCAGAAAGCAGAAACCCTTGAAAGGAAGGGTTCATATTGAGAATCTCTTCATGCAGGCTATTGTTAAACTACCACTTGCACAAGTGACTATGCACTAGATACACAAATGTCCTTTCGGATTTCAGCTGCTGACTGTGCAGTGTAGTGCAGTGCAGTGATGCTGACTGGCTTCAGCCAGTCTTCCAGTGTACAATAAAGCACCTAGGCACCTTCGCACATTTGAAGCCCGTCACATGTTGAGAACATGGCTGCTAGGAAAAAAATAACAAGTGCAACATTGTGGTCATTATTGTGTTTCATTGCCATTGTGTAACTGACTAAACAAGGTATTGAAAGTTCAGTGATGTATAACCTTGATTTTCCAGAAACTGCAAGTGCATGACTGTATGTGTTAGATGTAACAACAAGCCAATATCTGAGATGCCATTCAGAATATAATCAGTGTCATTTGCCCTGCCCATCTAAATTTAGTTCTCCAAGAAAACATGCATTAAACAAATGCTTTCAGTTTTTTCCTTCATTCTTTGATTCTTGAAGTGATGATGTAAACTTCTGTAGTAAATCACACAGCACAGCAAATTCTCATTGTCATTTGTGGACTTTAATAGCATTTTAATAAAGTTTTTGAAAGTGATTTGCTGTCTTTTGTACCTAGGAAAAAAAAGGACCATGTCCCCTGTGCTTCTTTATTTTGTTGATCCAGAAGAAATTAATTTTACAAGCTTGAATTCACATACTGAGGAGGCATGGAGTCCTGCCATGTTTCTCATTAACACTTTCCACATGCCAGAAGGATGATAAGTTTGGTATAAAAATTGAGGATATATGATCCTGATCTGAGAAAGCATCTGAGCATGTGCTTCAATGGCTGAAGTAACAAAATAAAGAACGAAGACTGAAATTATATTTTTTTACCATCAATTAATAAAAATGCTGATTGCCTCCTTATTTTCCCTGTATTTTCAAAAATTTATTTTAATATTAAAGAAATACAAATATTGCCTCTTTTATGAGTCTGTCATTAATGCACTTTTTTTATAGTTCACATTTCTAAGAAAAGAACACTTCCCAAAATGTTAAGTATGAGTTTACATCAAGTCTGTTTGATAGATTCTTCACATCTCATGTTGAAGAAAGATGAAGTAATTTTCATTTGCAAATGTGAGAAGTTTATCAAAAAGCATTGCTTCTTGACTAGAGTATTATTTTGTTCTGACCATGAGGGGGTGCAAATGCCTGCAAGTGTTTATGTCTGCATGGGAATGCAATGCCTTGGTTATAAATATTATTTTTCTGACCAACAGATATTTCCTGGACTGATTCTCTCAGACATTAAGCCTGCCAAAAGAATGAAGTTCAAGACAGTCTGCTATCTGCTTGTTCAGCTCATGCACTGTCGCAAGATGTTCAAAGCGGAGATCCCTTTCTCCAACGTCATGACGTGTGAGGATGATGATAAGGTAGTCCATGTGGGATGAGTGCACTCTTTGGGTATCAATTCCAGGACTGCCTCAAGCAGATCATCTTTGAGAACATAGGGAATGATGTTATGAACTGATAAAGATTATGGTGTTCCTGCTGGAGCTAGAAAAATCTAATTCCCACAGTAAAAACCAAATTCAATTATAAAAGCCCTCAAATTTGGAGCTGCTCTTGGAAAAGCCAGCATAGGTGTCCTATGTGGCTTCTATTAAGGGCTTTTTTCACAGGAGCTAGAATTTCTGAGGCTGTTTCCATTCTTTTAAACATATATTCTTTTGCATATTTTGTCCATCTCAGTCTGAAGTTGATGGTGACAAATGCAAACCAACAGAATAATTTTGTTTCTCTAGATAGTTCACTGAAATATGAAAGGCAACTGATTAGCCAAAACAAAACAAAACCCTTTTGTCCATAATACAAATCCTAAACATAAAAGTCCCTAATATAAATATAAATTCCACTTTCTTGGATGCCTGGTAATTCCATACATCAAAACTTTTTACATACTAGTAGCCTGGTTTGCTTCTTTTCTGTATATGAATCTACCTGTAAATTTATGGATAAAATGGTGAGAGTTGCTCATTCCATTTTCTTTGACAGCAGGTAGCAATATTACACTGGTCACTCCACCACTGAGTGGCGGCATGTGAGCACTGGAATCAGTAATTCAGTTTGACTGATTGCTTCACATTTTTTTTCTTTTTTTTTAAATTTATTGAAGTCTCAGTCTAAATCTTACTTTCAGAAAGCATTTGAACTTTCATATTTTGAGTTTTATATGTGTTTGTGTTTCCTCTGAAGAAAAAGGGGAGAAAAGTCAATTAGTTCCTTTTAAAAACAGTTTCTGTGGAGACTTTCAGAAACTCCAGATTTTATTTTGAAATTGGCCATGTACAAGGCCTTCCAACTGGGATTTAGTGTTATCTTTGCATATTTTAAAAAATAACCCACACATTCTTTGAAGGATATGCAATACTTTACATTGTGTCTTGTGTACATGTATGTATAAATATGGTAGTATACTCAGAAAATACCCATGTGGATTTCTTAGTGATCTGATGAAATTTTTTTCATGCCAGAACATTGGCATTGAAGTTCTACAATGCTATCAGTATCAGAAAGTGTTGTTCTGGGCTTTTTGTAACTTTTATGTAACACATCATGGATTTGTATTATATGATGCTAATATAAATACACTGTGTTACAATGTAGGGTTTCTTTAGAGTTTTCAGTACTGAAATCACATAAATAAAGTAAAACATGTGGGGTCTTTAAAGGCTTTGAAGACAGCACATTTCTGAGAAACATAAATACTGGATCTTGATCATATGTAAGACATGATGTAAGTCTACTGTGCAAAATAATAATAGAGGTAAAAATAAGAGACCGAGAGGAAAGAATTATATGTAAGAAACAGCTTTTTTATTAAGAATAGAAACTTTAACCCTGTTTCAATATGGCCGAATAGATAATTTATTCCATATATCAGAATAACACCCATATTCAACTACCCTCATTTCAGGTTTTGATGCAAAGAAACATTTATTTAAATACTGTTTTCCTCCCCCCTGTTGTTATACTATAGGCTTAAATTTGAATTGTAAAAAGATGTATTTCTGCTGTAACTAATGCAATATGTATGCTAACTAATTATAGTTTATTGAGAGCAAAATTGTCTACTTCTGACGCAGAAATTCCTGTTTCTATTATTTTTCTAAAAACACTCAATTTCCTTACAAATTACTGATACAAATGTTTCTTCAGTAAAACAAATTTCTCTCAGTTTAGAAACACTAAAAATTGGTTGGCAATTTAAGCTCTCTAATCAATGTATGTTCCTAAGATTAGTTTTCATGTTGAAACAATTAGCTCTTACACCAAAGACAATTTACCAGGTAATGGGATCTGATAGCTTGAAGAAAAATGTAACCTTGTTTACTCCTGGTGTAACCTCCTGTCTACATATAAAGCCAGCAAAGCAAGGCTTGAAAAGTTACTTTATCTTTGGGAGGTCCATTTTTCTTCTCAAACAGAAAAGTAAGGTATCAGTCAGCAGACAACCCTTCTCACTATTTATAAGGATTTAGATATAATATAATATAATATAATATAATATAATATAATATAATATAATAATAAGAAGCTATGTAAGCTAATCAACTGCAAGATTTCACAATGTGTTCACTGATGAGGTACTCCTAAGAATTTCTTGTGAAATAAAAAAGGAAACTGCTATTCCTGCAAGATTACTTAGATAGTGATCACCATTTTTTTAACCATCTGGATCAAAAGAATATGTTGTTGTATAGGCTCTAGAGTGGGTATTTAGGACTGAGTATTCTGAAGAAGGAAATTTTGTTTTCTTCTTTAACGTCTTTCTGACAGACTCTACTTATATTATGAGTAGACTTGTTATTTCATGTTTTGAACTGTCTTGAACTCTGCAGATGGTAGATAAAAAATATTCCTTTAACTTTACAGAAATAGTAGAACTTGCTTGAGCTTTGTTGTCAAAACTCTTCTGGAAAATAGGCTTGACCCCTGTCCAGTCACAGAACAGATCTAGCCATAATGGTTTAGATTAAAGTGCCCCTAACTGGAGGTTGCCACCAGTGTGGCTGAGATGCTGCTCACTATGTACTGAATGCTTTCTGTGAAAAGTGAGACAGCTTGTTTAAAATCCCTTTCAGTTATGCTCTGTGATAAATCTTTTCCACTGGAAAGGACTATGAGTAATTAGCTTATAGTTGTGCTATCTTAGCCTTGGAGGAATCAGTTAGGAATGGTTTAGTTCTGTTAATTTGTTGGATGGCTCTATCTGGATCTGCAAGTGCAGTTGAGGTGTACTCAAGAGGTCTTAACAAGACAGGCAATTGTGTGAGTTAAAGATAACAACACTTGCAATTTCAGACTCTCTGTAGTGACACGTGGTTGTGGTCATTGTCCAAGACTTTAAGGTAAACTATCTTTTTGAAACATGTATTGTTACCTAGACAGTAGGACTTTTCTTGTGTTATGAAGAGCCTAGTTAGCTTGTCTTCAAGATGTCCAGAGCTCCATATCTTCTGTTAAGAAAACAAACCAATATAAAACCATTTTGCAAGGTAAAATAACGCTACTTGGTACAAACTGATTATTTCCTCAGTGACAGAGGAGTGTCAGGGCCATATGTGAAAAGAATTTCCAGATTAAAATCTTGGAATGAAATACGAGTTTTCTCTTTGATTTGAATGATATCAGTATTTCAGGTAAGGAATTTTAAAAAGGTGACATTCACACAGAGATAAGAACTCTGTCTTTTGTAGTTGCTCTGCTTAATGAATTCCACATCCTCTCTGTGAGCTTGAAGCAATATGAACAGCAATGCAAAATCTCAGTGCTAATTAAATCTGTGCTTTTTTCTTCATCCGTATTACAGAGGAGAGCATTAAGGACAGCCTCTGAAAAACTCAGGAATCGCTCCTCTTTTTCTAACAATATTGTATACAACACTCCGGGAACTCGAGTGAACAGATACATCAGCCGCTTGATAGAGGCCCGGCAAACTGAGTCTGAGATGGCTGACTTGAACTTCATTACCCTGAAGTATAAGCAAATTGAGCGTGAAAATAAAGTAAGGGAGTTTAAAATTACTTCTACTGATTTCACTGAGCATAGGCCAGCTAGCATTGGGGGTTTTTTTTGGGGTTCATGCAATGTTTAAATTTTTCTCACTATCTTTAAATACTCCACTGGACTGTCTCTCAGTTAAGAGGGTGATGATATCTCTACCTTCTATGGAAACGCTTGAAGGGGATAAAAAGAAAGATTGGTATTTGTGGTAATCACATATCCTCTGAACGGAGAGAGACATAGTTCTCTCCCAGGATTTTCCTGAGAAGCTGTGAAAAAGTTCAGAGAAGAGAATGAGAAACAATTCTTATCTCCATTTGCTGCACCTGTTGTTGCGCACATGTGGAATGTGTTTATGGAGATTGATCGGAAAAGGGTGGTATCTTAATTGGAACTGGATGGTGTTTGGATTGATTAACCAATTAGGTTAAAGCTGTATCGGACTGTCTGTAAGGGTTACAAGTTTCTTAAAAGTATAGTATAATATATAGTATAGCTTAATAAAGCAATTGATCAGCCTTCTGCAATCATGGAGTCAATGCTCATTATTCCCTGTTCAGGGGACCATTGCCATGATAGGTATTGTCCTACTTGTCAGGATCCTACCCCATGTTATATATCCTGTGTTTTGGTCTTTCTTTTCCTTCTCCAAAATGAGTTGCTTGTTTAATGCTGTCTCATTGCAATGTGTCTGCCTACTCACTCATCTGCTTTGGAGAAGTGTTATTGACAAGAAGATGCATAGGTAGCCTGATAAGTATTAATCCAGAAATTCTAGAAAATATTAAAAAAAAACAAACAAAAAATCCCTAAACATTAACTCTCTGGACAACGTTGCAATATTATACCGGTGTGGCAGTGCTGAAAGTAGGGGGTTTTCTCAGACCGTATAAGCATATCAATTTACAATTGCTCCTACTCTTGTAGGAGTATTTTTTTGTGAATACAAATTACTTGTGTCTACAGCCTTTACTTTATTTGTTTGAAAAACAAAAGTGGTATGGTTTTGAGTTAATTTGGCAGTAACATTTATTTTTCCACTGTAAGTCACTATATAGTCTAAGATTTCAGGTCACTACTGCTTCAAGTTAGAAGGCTGTGTGCCATGTTGGATACAACTTTTGTCAGGTTTGAAGCATAAATTTTGGGTTCAAGTTTCCAAAGTAATTTATTATTAGGCTGTAACTATTTTTTTTTCAAAATAAAAAGTCTCTTCGGGTGTAAATGATATTGATCTTTGGGTCTTTCTGAGAAAACACTTTCGTGTTTCAACCCCTAGAAAGCTTCCTCTTGTTAATACTGCAGCTTAGTGGAATCAGGAACAGTACCTGCTCCAAACTGAGCCCATGTATCTCATTAGTAGCTGCCTCCAAGTCCACTCATTAGAGTCCTGTCCTGAGCAGCTAAGGTGACAGGACTTCTTGAAAGCAGCAGCAAGGAGTGTATGGCCTTTTATTGTGATGAGTAAACAGAGGGAGGGCCACCCCCTTCTGGTTCAAAGTGGCTGAAATTTTTTCTCAAAAAGATAAACTTATATCTGAGCCTAAACCAGTTTTGACTAGTCACAAGGTGAAAGAGAAGTCTGTCAAGCAAACTCTTGTGTAGACTTCCCTCATCTGTCTTTTCAGTGTGAATTAAGCCATCATGTTTTTAACTAAGTAGGGGCTTGTTTTATTTTAGGATGCAGTTCTTTCTTACTGAGAATGGATAAGTGTGGGTGTCTGGGTATATATGAAATATTTATTGTCTTCACTTCTTCCTTTCTTTAACAGTACCACCAGCTTCAGGATGAGTACTTCACCAGTGCTGTAGTTCTGTCACTAATTCTAGCTGCCTTATTTGGCCTTGTCTACCTTCTAATAATACCACAGTAAGTTTCTGTCTTTTGCCATCATAACTCAAAGTGGAACATCCTCAGACATCCTGCACAGGCCAAAAACGAAAGTCTTTGGAACAGGAATGGGGACCTCACATGGGAGATTCTCTGTTAGTATACCCCTCAGTCTAATTGTTATCTCTTTCATTTGTCCACAGGAGACACTTTTCACTATATTTTTTTTTCTTTTGTAGTAGTGTGCATTTAGAGGAAAAAGATACATTTCAGTGTTTATTTAAACATTCAGTGTTTATTTCTAACTTATTTAAAGCATTTCTGCATTACAAACAAAGGTGTTACTGCAGCTTTTCTAAATGTATTTGTGCTACTTTGGATTAAGTACTTCAGGCATTGATAGCAACAGAGATAAAACCCTACAGAGTTTAATGGGAACAAAGTACTGAAAGTACCCATCCAGCTGCATTGAGGCCTGCATTTATAGCATTCATTGAAGTTTTTGGTATCAATACTATCCCTACATAAACTGCCTAGTGTGTATTTTGGCTATGCACATATAACTTGCAGTCCAACCTTGACTGCACTTAAGTAAACATAACCAAATGATGTGTTTGGGAGGTGTCCTATGCCTATTGTTGAGTGATTAGTTAGTGATTACCTCAGATTTTGTCAGTTCTAGATGAGTGCTTACTAAATAAAAAATAATTAGACCACTTTCAAATCTAGAGGTAGATAGAATTGTGTATAAGTTATAAAATTATGAATAATGAACTTTTATCAGATTAGAATATCAAAGCATTAAAAATAAACTTTACTCACTTTTATACCTACTTCAGTGGGAATAGAACTGACCACAGGATAATGCTTTTGAAAATTCAATTTAAATTAGGGTCTTTTCTATTCACAAATCCCCAGTTAGAATAATACTTTTATATTCTATTATTTCTAGTTGAAAGATTGAAAAACAGTTTCTTCACGTTAATAAAATATAAACACTAATTTGTAATATAGTGCCTTTCATCTAAAGAATTCGAAGTAACTCAGTTATCATCTACATCATTTCCAAACTAATGACTCTGCTGACTAATTGGAGCATGATTAAGAAGTCTTTCACCTTCTTCTTCAATAAGACACAGCAATACATAGCAGTTTTGAACAAGTAGAAACAAAGTGTGTTAGTGTAGTTGAAACTACAGTGAATTTCCAAGAATCATATAATAGCCTTTCGAAAAACTACTGTCACTTAAAAACAGATGGGCAGAGATTCAATTTAAGAAGTGATCTGACAGACACATAAGCTCCAGAAGAATATCACCACAGAAGGTAATGAAATGGACTGGGTTAGTTAAAGAAGCCACTCAGTGAATGCTCCTAAGTTCTTTCTTCCAGTGGCTGAGTGGTGGCTTCATATAGCCAAATTCTTCTTGGGCTCTTCCCTTGCTGTGACACATATGAAAATATGAGCTAAATTATTTAAAAATTTAAAACTTTGAAAGTATAGGAAAATTTCCCCTCTTTCCAGAGTTTGGAGATTTAAGCTGCTATTTAGATTGCCAAAGTAGTTATACATATGGCAGGAGAATGCAAAAGCCAATACAAGGCTTGTGATATGTTACCCTAATGGGAGAAGTTATATATCACAATATTTCAAGGAGGAGGTTGATCATCTAGACAAGAAAATGTTATAGGAAAGTCAATTATTGCATAGATATACAGAAATCAATAGGCTTGCTATTCTCACAATTCTTATCATTTGAGCAAAACAGCTTCTCAACTATAGACACATTTTATATTCCCAGATGGAGGTGGTCAGTGTAAGGCTATGTTCCTGTCAACCTACACTGTCCAGTTATGGAGGTACATATATGTGTAGCTGCTAAAAACCCTGACTATGAGCACTTCTAATGTCAGATTCTGTGTTTACTTACTAATAAAACAATGCAGCCCTTTTTAAATGCCAACCCGAATGTCTGTCAGGGTCCCACTCAGCACTACTGTCAGTTGTCAGCTATTGCTGCATTACAAGATGTTGTTGCAGACATGTCTCCTGCATTCTTTTCTAGCATGCTACCATCCTGAATACAAGGGAATTCTCTAAAGGCATGAGATCCTGCCTTGATTAATACTTGTATTCAGAGTCCCCACTAACAGCAGCCAGAGTCACCTTCCCAGTCTGGGTACACCATACTACACCACAGAATTCTCCCAGTTCCTGTATCAGTACAAACTGTTACATTAATTTGAAATCAAAGTCAAATAGTTAGAAACTCTACAGGAGAATTGCACACTTCTGCTGTTAGAAGCCCTGTACAAACAATCTTTTCCCAGTAATTGTCAAGGGCACAGATACATAAATGCCTGAATCCATTGCTCAGATGGCTTCTGGACTGACTGGTTTGTTCTCACAAGTTAGAAAAGAAGGTGTGAAGATCATATTAAGCTGCTGTCATACAGCCCTGGCATGGGACCAGGCTGTCCCTGAGCAGAAATCAAATGCATCCACACTGGTGGACTAACTTTTGTCAGCTTGCTCATATCCATAAGGTACTTTTCCAAAAGAAGTTTTCTGGAGAAATTTCTTGGTTTTCACCCCTCTTCTCATTAAGAACAAGCCTATTTTGATAGATCAGAAGAGGGAAGATTAAGAATTTAAGAATCATTACATCATCTTTGTGAAACTTAAGATTTGTCTAACCATTGAGGAAGACTCGAAATGAGGGAGTTTTTCGTTTCGTTAGAAGGCAGTTTTTTCTGATTTTATTTGACTTGCTAAGTGTCTAAATTGAATGACCATTGATTTCTGAATCTTTGAGAAAGAAAAATGAGACAGAAAAAGCATCTGGTAACTGTTAACACCACTGCCAAGGCCAAGTAATTGAGTTACACACTCCCCTTACAAGACTCATCATGCTGAATATTCTGCACTAGCCTACAATTAGAAAGTGTTTCTACCATACATTTAAATTTTTGTGGTTCTTTGATCTCTTTTCTGACATCAGAGTGGGGACCATTTACAAGAGCATTTACTAATTTCATAGTCTTGAGAGCAGTAGACATCACTGCTTAATTTGCACTGTGATGGTTAGTATAACAGCAAGGTTGAGAAGGACATCTTCCACCATTTATAAAATACTGTTTTAGAAGGACCCCTAACTGTAGTTTGTTCTCCTCTGTTACTGAGTTGCATTGCATTACTTCCATTGTGTTTTGATTCTAGGAGTACCATAGTTCTTGTTCTCCTGGTATTCTGCATATGCTTCCTAGTGGCTTGTATTATGTACCTACATGTCACACGAGTACAAGTAAGTGATTTAAGATTTTGCGACTATTCTTCCCTTTGTGTCCATGATATGTTTGTTTCTTGGAATATGAAGTCATCAGTGTATGCTTCACAGATTCTCAGTCTGAAATTTATGTGTTTAAAGTTCCTTAGTAAGTAATGTATTAGACATTTCAAAACCAAAGATCAATCATCTGAAAGTAGGCTTTTTACATGAGTAATCGTTACAGCAGTGTAGCATTCAGTGCCATTAAATTCTACACTTTGTTTTTTGCTAAATCTTCCCTGAACACCTACCACTAAATACTGTGTTTAGGTAAACTACTTTAACCTGACTTTTACTCCTTTCTGACTACAGAGCACAATAGGTCTCCCTTTCATTCCAGGTGGTCTGGGTGTAAAGTCCTGCTAACGTCCCCTCTGTTTTCAAAATTTTTCCTGCCAATACAGTAGCTGTTTTGATGGTAAAGCACAATGTTTTGTACAGACAATCCTTGGCCTTTTAAAACCTTCAGTAATGATTAATTCTCTTGCACTATATTTTTACAACAGTAATGATGCAGAAGGTCATTTGGTTGTTTTAGAAGAGAAATAGGTGTGTCAGATCAGAATAAAGCACCTACAGGATAATTTTCTGAGGAAAGGAATTTCTATTGAATTAATACAAATTTAGTCTTTTCAGACATATATCAGGAAAAAACACCTACTCAGTTAATCAGCTTTTTTGATTAGGACACACTAATTTTAGTTTTAAAAAGTGCCCTTTGGCAGAAGAAAAGCATGTGTTTTCATGGGAACATAAATAGTATATTAGCAGAGTATCAGGTGCTGAAAAGAACCTTTTTTATGAACTTACAAAATTATTTGGGAGTAACTTGGTTGATCTCTTTTTTTATTAGGGCAGAGTAGTTTATCATCTGTTCTTCTCTGTATAGATCGTAGAAATGCAGACTAAGTTTGCAGCAAGTTAGTTCTCTTTATACCATTTCCCTGGGGCTAGTGCAAACATAAGAGGTATTCCATGTGTTTTGTCAGTCAAGAAAATTTGTATTTATTCCAGATTCCTCCAGAGATTCAATACAATACAGGATCAAATCCAGCATTAGAAAAATAAAGAAATATAAAACCTTAGAATATCACAATTTAAAACTTTTTGGCAAAAGAAGTCTTATAATAATTAAAATTAATATGGTGTGGATAATGGATATACAGTTGTAAAATAATCATTCCCCTATTTTAATCAGTGTTATGGCACTTACTTGCTCTTTCACACTGCACAAGTGACTCAGCTTCTCCATGCTTTAGCATTAAATACCTCACTCATAGAACTACTTTAATAATGTTTTACTGTCCCAGTTACCTAGAATTGTGGTAATTTGACACTACTTATTTAGTTAATAAAAATTCCACAAATAAAAGAAAACAAAGAAAATTAAGCCCAAAATTCTATGCTATCATGAAAGTGCAGATACAATCTTAGAATGACTTAAAGTCAGAAGTATAAATCTTAATAGTGTCAGAATTTTAATTCAGACATGTCTCATACCTTATCTTTTAAAGGTTTGTTTTCCATTTTAGCCTAATAGCCTAACATGTCAGCATTTAAAACATGTATGTGCTACACAGACCAAAAAAATTGTCTGTGTAATGTGTCAGGACATGTGATCTTTGAATCCATATTTTGCTTTGTCCCTATTAACCATCCAGAATTATCTTCAAACCATGGGTATTATCTCTTTAAAAAGCAGCAGACAGCTTATTTGGTTGCAAACTTAATTAATGGAATGTATATTTTTTCTTCAAACAAAAATATTTTGTATTTTATTTATATGGATAAAACCACATATGTTCCACCTCATTTGTATATAGGATTCTGGTCTAGTTATGTCGACAGTTTGATGGGTAAAATAATATGGGGATAATCACATTCAGAGCATAGCACTTTATGGTTATAGTTTACCTTGAAACCAGTAATAAGTGGGATACTACAGGAGTTTATCCTGGATCCTATCCTGTCAGACATTTTTATCAACAGCCTAGAGAAGGACATGGCAAATACTCATGTCAAGTTTTCAAATGACTACAGTTTTGTGAGAACAGCTGGCAGGATGACTATTGAGAGGGTCCTAGATAGGTTGACAGAATGGGCAAACAGGAATCTTATAAATATAGAATGTATAATGCAAAGTCCAGGTCTTGAGAAGAAATAATGCCATGCAATGACACAGGAGGAGTAACCAACTCTGCAAAAATGGCCCTGAGACTGTGAGGGTCAAGACAGACATTACTTTTGAGCCTCCTGAGGTCCCTTCCAATCAGAACTGTATGATAGTGATGAATGAATGCAGAAATGGTCCTTTTTTATAGTGTCATTTTGGAAATTGCTGTATCTCCCTTGAGACACAGCTTTTCAATCTCAGATTCCTATAATCTGAGCTACTTTTTCTTCAATATGCTCAGTTTTATTAAAGGTGATATACCTCAGGTATCCCAATCTATTTTATTGATGCTAGTACTTACACTGGTGTAGAAAATTAACTCAGATCTATAATACAAATCTGCTACTGATATTATATTGATTACTCCACACCTACATTTACATGTACTTAACCTATATTGAAGCCAGAATATATTTGTAGATTCATACTTACTTTTTTTCCTGTAATTGCTGTATTCTGAAGGCTACAGTAGCTTTTCTCTGACTACTTTGCTGCCTGCTTGAAGCTATGTTTTTGAGGCTGGTGGTGCCCATGAAATTAACAGCTTTTCTTCAAAACTGTTGACTTTTATCCAAAAACCAGGCGTTTGCTTGCTCCATTTAACCTTAAGTGAAATTCAACCTTGATAAATCTGAGCTTCCTCCTTTTAAAGGACACGGGATAGTCCCCACTTTAAATCTGACTATTTCTTGGATTGTATTCTTTACCCTTGAAGTCACTAGAAGTCCTGTGGTCTGAAAGATACATCTAGTAGGTAATAGATGCCCCAAACATTCTTAGTGCAAGGGGAAAGGAAGGAAAGCAGCTTTACCTGGAAGCAGAGTTGATCAGAATGACAGGAACAGGCCTAAGTGCACAGCCTGACAGACTTACCCTTCCTCTTTCACGTTCTGCCACAGGCTTCATAGCAGCAAGAACTTATCACGTAATAGTGTGACAAATGGAATCAGGGTAAAAGTGGAGATAAACAAAAGGTTCACAGGACTCCATTTCACCAGATATTTTTGTTGCCTACTGCTGATTCTGAAAAATTCAATGTTTTTATGAGTCACAATAATTAAAACTACCCTGGCATTTAACCTGCCTATTATAGCAGAAGACACATATACCACTCCAAAATTCTATGTTATCACAGTATGTTCTCTTGGATCACAATTTGCAAGGCAAAGGAGCTGAAAATTTGCAAGGCAAAAGTTGCTTTGGGTATTTTCCCCAAGACAGCAAAATCAAATGCCATTCTAGAATATTATTTGCATCATAAGTAGACACACAACTTAAAATTTCTGAGAGTTTTAATTATAGTGAGAAATAATATATAGCAGTAGTAATTTCACATTTATTATCCCCAAAACTGCAATTACCATTAAAATACACCTACACACTAACAAGTGAATAACAGTTACTACACAACAATAACTGCAATTTCATAATTTGCAGTACAGGTGAAATTTCTGTATCTCTTATTCACTTCTCTTTATAGACTACTGAAAAAGAATGACCTCACTTTAAAAACACCTTAAATATTTTATATATAAATACCTTTTTTTCTTTTTAGTGTTTTCCAGGGTGCCTGACAATACAAATTCGTACCATTTTGTGTATTTTTATTGTGATCTTAATATACTCTGTGGCTCAAGGCTGTGTGGTGAGTATTTGAATCACGTTTCACTTAAGGATCTGCACAACATGCTTGTGCAGATCCTTTAAACACATGCCATATTCTCATCTGATGAATTCCTACTTGTTTTATTTTTCATACTTGCAGAGCATGCTTCTTCAAAATTAAACCCTTTTGCTGCAATTAGAACTTTCACTGGCCTGAGACAGTGTATTGAATTAGGAATGGCAAAGCCATTAGCAAATTACACAGATAATACCTATTCAAAACCAACATAAATTTGTATTTCAGACCTTAGCATCATGTAGACTGTTGGTGTCATGGACTTTATGGGAAAACCATTTTTAAATGTAAAACTTGCTTACTAGTTTAATGGCTAATATTTTGTGACAGACAAGGCATGGTGTCAAAACAAGATTACTATTTCTATGTGACAACTTGTAGAAGATACCTCTGTGTAATAATGGGGATATTTTTAGTCCAGGCAGATCAGAAAGATAGAGAGATCTTAAAATATTGACAGGTTTGTGTAACAAGAAGAAGTGCTTACACTGTGCTACTGATATGATCCATTCACGTCTAATGTCTAAAAAGCTTCTGTTATATGAAGTGAATGTGCTCAAGACTTGTGAAAATTGAGCTTCCTTTACTGTAGATTAGCAGAGAGTTCAACATGGTCAACTTGAATTCAAATGGTATTCAAACTTCCACCTAAGTATTTGTCAGTCAGTTGCCTTGACAAATTCCTAGCTCTCATCTTTAGCATTTTGGCTGCTAATGCTAATGAATTAATAGTGTACTCAAAGGAAAGAATCCACATAAAAATAGCACATGAAACACAACTGGAAATGCTGAGAAGGCAGATGTTTTAAATCATGCTTCTCTGGAGGAATTTGACAATGTGTTCTGATCATTAAGAAGACATGAGCAATTCTCAGTGCTGGGATGCCGAGCCCCGTATTTTGTATTTTGTATTTTGTGTATTCACTCGTCCCTGGACCTGCCCTAAGAACATCATAACTAGTTTATCCCCGTGAACTGGGTGGCTAGAGGGTCCCTTTTCTGTGTATTCCAATGTCCTGAGAGGAGCCAAGAACTGCTGATGTTGAGACATTTCTGGGAATTCCTGAACATCATCTGTGTGAGTAACACACAGCCCTAATAGCACACAGATGTATATTCAGTTCCTAATGTGGACATAAGTGCAAAATGCATAGAGCTTTGCAGTGATTCCAGGCTATCTTCTCAGCAAAGTCTGTGTGTCTGACTTTGGAGCTGAGATTAAAATTATGACAGCCTCCACAGATCTGACCCTTACTTTGACCAAATGAAACAAGCACCATTGTTGCCATTTATGGATAGTGAGAATGAGAAACAGATATCGTAAGTCCTAGGGCAATGCTTAACAACAGTGGTAGACAGATTAGAATTCGGAAGTTCTGACCTCCAACAAGGGAGTGATCATTCAGTTACAACTTAGAACATAACTTAATCCATTCCTGAACAAAAATAACTTGTAACCTAAGTAGAAATGTTGAATCAGTACAAATTATTAATTTCTGTAAAGTAATGCCTCTAGAATTCACATCTGTCGGAAGAGCTAGGTGTTGACATTCCAGTACTGGTTGTATAGCAGATGATATTTTCCTGGATGGATTCCAGATCACTGATGAAGCCTTCATGCATATGTATGTTTTTGGATAAATGTAGTATGAAAGCATTTTTAAGGATATTGAAAAAAATCCCATTAAAAGAGATTTTCCCAATCTCATTTCAAGTTACCCATTATGAGTCTAACTCACATTTTTTTATTTATTATGTCTCATCTTTCTAAGTTAATACAACCTCTTCTAAAATACATGGTTTAATCACCCTTCAGGATGTCAGTTACTTTACAGCATGCTATAAAATTTCATTGTCAGTGGTCAGGATGAAATAAAAAGGTCTTATAATGCACTTGAAAAGAGATGCTTAAGTACAAGACAGGGCTTATGTGATGGTGCCTGTTAAATCAATTTCACACTACCATCCTACTCTCCCCTACTTATACTAACTCTTATCCTTTTCCTTTGTAAGGGGTGAAGGCTGGACTGCAGTTAAAACTGGAGCTCTAGGGACTTGCACTATTTGCCAGAAATTCCCCTCTTTCTTGGGTAACAGCTCTGAGATATGTACATGACATTGTCTTTAGGAAAAGCAGGTTAGATTTCCCCAAATTTCCCATAAGAGATATATGAAAAAAATTTATTTCCCAGTGTCAGAAGGAAATGGAGCTCCTTCGATAACTGAAATGACAGGGGTAATTAAAGATGAGTCCTTGTATTTGAACCATATGTGACAGCAGAAGTAGCTGTGAGATGGAAAAAGATGTTATGTTTAGTTTTTCACTCAATTAAAATGTTTTATTTTGTATTTAAGTAATTGAATTTTATGTGATTTACATAGTCAGTAAAACAATAATTTATTTCTGTGCTCTGTAAAAAAACTTTTTTCACCTGCATGGCCAAATAAAATGTTAATTGAAGTTCCTTAATTTTGCAGGAGCATCCTGGCTTGAGAATCTCTTACATTTGAGCACTGAGGGAAACTATTCAACTAAGCCCACACCTAATTGGATGCCCTTATTGGCATCTAATTAACAAATTGTGTCTCTCCCCTAAAACTCAGTAGAGCATTGCAGGAAAAGGAGATTTTAATACAGCATTGAGCTGAGTGTGAACTCCACAGCCGTATTTTTTCCGGTTAGCAATGAACTACAGTCAGCCTCCGTGGCAACTACATTTCTATTTATTTCATTTTTAACTTTCTTCCCTTCTCACCTCTCCTGTCTTTTCCAGGTTGGCTGCATGCCTTGGGTTTGGAATACCAATTCCAGCAGCTCAATAGTTATAATTTCTCCTGGTGGAACAAATAAAACAATGAATGAACTTCCATGTGACACAGCCCACTATGCTTTCCTTTCCTGTGTAGTGGGGACTCTCACCTTGGCAATATTTCTACGTGTATCTTCCTTGCCAAAAATTATTCTCCTCGTTTTTGTTACAATTTTGTACATAGTTATTCTGGAACTCAGTGGTTACAGAAAAGCAGTGGGGTAGGTATCTTGCAAAATTAAGCAATGGGTAATTTTCTATAGATAGTCACACGTTGTCTATTTATTTCTGAATTGTCCCCTAGTGTTCAGTGCTGCCTTGGAGTAGAACATAAGAAATACATCAGTCATCTTCTCCCAGCAATTGTAGGATCTAGTAACATCCATTAACAGGAGAGCAGCTTTTGGAAGCTGGTAACTGTTGCCCCATTGTCTGTAGTTTTATGTTAATGTACCCCAGCTGAACACTCTGCAGTCTAGCTCTAGCTATCATATGGAATAGAAAAACACAGTTAAAAACTTAACTACCATATTTCAGGAGCCCTCAATCAGTCCCAATTTCAATAAAACTTGTGAGCTTTTCAATGTTTTTATATTTTCTAATAAAAAACATGCACACACATTACAATAATGCATAGCATCTAAAAATCCTCAAGGATTGCATGTTGGTGTGATGCAGCGATCAGATGTACTATCACCCACCTCCCTGCCCAGATGAGCCTCTTCAGAAAAAGCTAGTGATTAGGAGGTACCCATGTGTTGTGAAGTAAGGATCTGATATTAAATGTGCAGTGTTAAGTATTAGACCTGGAATAACACATTTATTTTCTTCTTATTTTTAAGGGGCGGCTCCTTTTATATGCGTGGCTATGAACCAATACTAGCTATTTTGCTGTTTTCTTGTGCTTTAGCACTGCATTCAAGACAGGTGGACTTGAAACTGCGTCTGGACTACCTCTGGGCAGTGCAGGTAAATCAAAGGACTTCATAGTATCCATGCACACAAAATAATGTCTGACTTTTTGAATTGGTTTTCAAATACTTTCAGGACAAATTACTTGGACTCAGACACTCAAACTTTTTCATGTCTATTGGGGTTCACAGAGAAAGATTATTTTAGAGCTTTCTTTCCACAGACCTATACAATTCATTTTTCCTGGAGAATTGATATTTTTTGTTTCTTTGTAGTTGCTCCAGTATATCATTAATCAAATAATATATTTATATCTAATATGCATTAGGAATAAAATGTTACCAATATAAATTTGAGATAAAAAAATTAATCCATGGGAGTTTTTATCTTATATTACAAAAATAAGTGAAAGTAAACAGATATTCAGGTAAACTGAAAAAAAAGCAGGTAAAACTGATGAAAGGAAATATTTAAACCTATATTACGCAAAGAAACTACGGAACTCTTTCCCAGAGGAAGATCAGAAATTTATTTATTTAGATACCAAGTGCAGGGACAATTTTTGAAAATGTATTTCCTAACTATCATAGATGCAGCAAAAACCTACAGAAATTATATTAGCTGTAACACGGGCATCAGGTATGTCTACCTCCTGTCACACCTCTCAGCAGCCTAATTCCCACCTCTAAAGTGTTTTACACTTTCCCCCAAGAGAAGGAGAAAGTTGAATATGTAGGTTTATTTGATGGAATTTGGAAGTTATCCAAACTTACACATCTGTTCTCACCTGCACCCTGTTAATTATTTTGTCAAGAGGACCATTTAAATCATTATAGTGCTTGCTTTTGCACATAACATAAGGACTGGAACACACAGGTTACTGGTTGACTGGAACATATCCCTGGCTGCACTGCATTTTCAGTACCATTTCGAAAAGTGCTTTTCATGTGAGAAAACCAAATGCCACTCTCAGATCTTTTCAATTGTAAATCAGAGACGTATGTGGTGCCACCTTATTTGCATGATAATAATGAGAAAGGAAAAAAATCAGTTTAGGTAGAAAATTCAGAATTTAGGGATCAACATTACTAGCATTCTTTGAAATCAGTACGCTGATTTCAAATTATTATGATTTCAACCGTTATGTTCTTGGCCTCTTAGATTATCTGGGCATATACTTTTCATCTTCTCAATTTCAAGTGGAAGACCTGTTCCCTGTACAGTAAGTAGTAGTGGATAACATGTTAAAAGAAATGCTGTTCTGCTTTCCACTCTGTGTATTGGTTGTAAATTATATTGAGTCTAAGGACTAATTAACATAACAACCAGGAGTACTGTCCATGATGGATGTTGCATGTTGCAGAAGTAGTTGTTTGGCTTACCCATTCAAATGAATAAGCAAAAAAAAAAAAAAAAAAACAAAAAAAAAAAAAAAAAAAAAAAACCCCCAAAAAAAAAAAAAAAAAAAAAGAACAAACCCAAAACATAGTCTTTGCTAGGTTCAGGGAACACTGTTTATTGGAAATACTGTTAAAGCTGCCTTTGAGTAGTTAGGCTATTAATTGTTCAGGAGCCTTTAAGAGGTGACAAATAAGAGCCAGTTTTCTGTAGCTGCTGGACTGCAGGAGCCCTCTATAAGGCTAAAAGCAGTCTTGGTCATGTCTCTCTACAGCCATAGTACTACTTACCATTGAACCATGTTGGCTTAACTTGGTTATATTTCTGATAACAGAAGTTTTACAAAGACCATTGACTTAGTGCACAGGTTCTATGGAGATCTTCTGTTTTGCAAAGTGAGTGTGCTGATTCTTTGTGCAAACACTGAATTGCATGAACCAAATGCTAAGTATAGATTCACATCTCTCAGTAGCCAGTCCCTACCGTGTGCAGATATTCCTGTCATTTTAGGAGGCTTTTCAATTGCTGGCTTCCATCTGGGGGAATTTCAGACCCAAGGGCTATTCTGGAAGCTTCAAGCACTTTGTTTGCATACTTTTAGTAACATTCATTATTGGGCTAGTCCTGTAAAAAATGTTCTCAGATGAATAAAAGCATTTCTGGCATAAGCTGTAATAAAAAGGATTTCATAGATAACTTCTTTTATTTCATCATGAACAACAGTCCAGTACTACTAAATGATACTTTAAACCATGAAAGTGTCCTGAAACCAATCATAGGAATACATAGATACATATTCAGTGGTCTGTGCTAAGGTCTGAGGAAAGCATAATTTGACACATTTTTTTCACCCCATTGGGGGGAAAAAAAGTACTTTGAAGAAGAGCAGTTTTAAATAAGAAAAACTGATTTAAGAAAAGTTACACAGTTTCAAGACAAGTTAGTCCAACTTCCATTCACCTAGGCTGCATTATTAGAACAGTGATAATACAGTAGAATTCATGTACATTGTGTGGAAAAATACATTTTTATGGATGATATGTTTTTAAATTAATATAATATTTATATTTGTACCTTCTGTTCACAAATCAATGCTGTTACAAGCTGTTGATTTGCTATGGGTTTTTTTTCTGTGCCAGAACTTTTCTGAATATCACAGTATTTTCAGAAAATATCTGTTGGTTGTTTTCTTTATATTTTTAATAGGATGTGAGATATTTTTAATAGGAGAATTTCAGTTTCTGCATAACATTATTGTGTAACTCTGTGTTCCTCATATGACAATAACTATGAATAGCAAATATAGGAGATCTTACTTATTTGTGACCGATAATCACTTTTGATTATGCAAATTATTTAATAAAACAGGGAGGGAAAAAAAAAGACTGGACAAATAAATACAAGCCATGAATTCAGGAAGATCCTAAAATTACCAAAAAATGTAGTTGCTCAGTCACCCAGGATTTGCCACTGGAGGAAAACAAGAATAATACAATTATATTATTTCATTTGATGCACTCAATTGGTGCATTCTTTAGGGAGTACTAGAATGTAATTCTGCTGTCTTTTCTACCCCATTACACTTGTAAGAAATAAGAATTTTACAACCTACAGGCAAAACTCGCCAGGTGTCTTAGGACTTCCACTCAAAAACCTGGCTCTACAAAAGCAGTGTGATGTGTTTGTTCCCTGTGGATGTAGTGCCATCTTCAGGTGCAAAAAAATGAGATTCCCATGGCACTGGTGCCCAGTTTCTTTTTAACTGAATCTTGAAACTGTATTGTCATGTGGTTTCTATTTAGTCAGTGACTATTCTACAGCATTTTTAGGCATATCAAACTGTCAAGTGATAAAACTGTTCAGACCACTTCCCAGACAGAGGATCGGTAACCACTTACCAACATTGTAAAAACTGTAGGATCATGTGTAACTATATAAAATACAGTAGATGTTAGTTAGATTGATATAAAAAGTCATAGTAATAAAAACATTTTAAATTTTGTCACCATGTCCAGTGCAAAAATAAAGCCTGCTATTAAATACTGCAGCTCTGCAAATACAATTGGGTTCATACAGAAAATGACCTAGCTGCCACAAATACCAAAGATGTAAGCAAATAGCAGAATGTGAAAAATTATATTGGTCATGCCAATGCACTTTCTTTCTTGTTTCTTTTCAGAATAATCTGTCTTGTTTTTTGAGCTAGCAGCTACTGCATAAATATCATGCTTGCAGCTTTCCTTAACTAACCAATGGGAATAGGGTCAAATAGATGAAGGTTTAAACGCCATTTAGCTGTTTGGATAATATTTCCGCCAGGAATGTAAATACCTGTGATCTGTGCTATTTTAATCTTTCAGCCCCAAGTACTCCTTCTCCCTTCCCAGTGTCTGTTTTTCCTGAGAAAGAATGATGCCTATGCATCCTTTAATCTCATCTGCTCAAGAGTAGGCATTGGAAGCTCATGAGTCACAAGGAGGAAGGACAGTTTTCATTGCACTTCCCTGAAAGGCAGAAAGCAGGAAGCTGGAAAAAGGTCCAGAAAATACCAGTAATTGGCTTACTTCCCTCCTGTATTATCTCTGTGATGGGATAGAGTCCTCACTGTTGGACATGACCAGGTCTTTTTTTTACTTCACCTTTCCTCCTTTATTTTCCCTTGTGAGACATGCAAGGAGACATTTCCTCTTTACCCAAGCAGCTCCTGAGGAAATGAGAGCTGTCTTAGGCAGTGCAAGGCTAGAAGATAGATACTCAAGCTCTGTGCAGTAGTAGCAGAGGAAGTACACTTCAGTTCATATTCCTAACAGATTACTTCAGTAATAAAGCAGGATGTTAGGCATGGTGTGTGGATGATTTAAGAGCAGTCCATGCAGAGATTCCCTCTTGGGTACCAGGAATAATACAGCAGTATTGACCCAGTGCGTGGTCTAAGATAATATGCCTTTGCTTTTCAGCATGAGAAAGTAACTCAGAAGGAATGCTATGCTAATTCCATGAATTTTTTGCTTCTAGTTCTGGGACTAGATCAGGCAGTACTAACACAGCTTAGTTTTCAGGGCACTGCATTGCCCCACCTGAGCATTATCAGCACAAATTTCTCCCAGAACACATGGAGAGAGTGCACTCCTCTCTCTCTCTTTTAGCTAGGAGGTGCTTGGCCTCAAATAGTTCAGGGAACAAAAAAGTAAGACCATTCCCCTTGTTCTGCTGTTAGCATATTTTACCCCCATTTTGGGTTTCCTTTCATTACCCCCTAGGAATCACAGAATCACCATGATATTATTCAATGACTTTCCATGATGTTAGGGGTTTTTCATGTGAAAATGAAGACTTTCTCAAACCCTTAGTGTTTGATTAATCTGACCATGACTCAGGAAAGCTGAGATCCTGTTGCTTAAGCAGTCTGGCAGCACCTCCGGCTATGGGGACCCTTCACAGAGTAGTCTGCTAGATCAGAGTGTAGTTCAACTGATTTGTTCAGGGTCACACACCAAAAGGGAGACCTCCTTATGGGTCTCCACACCTTAACCCACTGCCATTGACTGCTAGCACCCTTGAAGAATCCACATTAACTGTTTGCAGATTAATAAATCTTTATTAATAAAAAACAGTAGCAAGAGCTTAATGTTTTAGGATTGCTGTTGATAGTATCTGACTGCAAAAATGTTTTCAAAGCAATGTACAGACAAGCTCTAATCCCCAGTGAAAGCTCACTAGAGATAATAATTCAGCATGCATAGAGTACACTTCTTACCCCATAGGTGTCCATATGGGGAGAAGAGAGGTTCAGCCTACCAGCTAATCCCAGCAGTTATGATGGAGTCTTCTCTCCTTTCTTAATTCTTCTTTTAAATTTATGCAAAGCCTGAGTGTCATTAGTAATACATATTACCCAGTGAGGGATGGTCATGCCTTGGAGGCAGGTAACATCAGTGTAGTATCTGAGATGACCTTAGGATGGGGATATGTGTCAATCCAAGGAGGGTAATTTTGCCATAGCTGCAAATTCACTAGCAGGACATCTTCCTTTATCTCCCTAGGCTTCCAGTTCCTACGTGGCTTATCAACTAAAAAGAACCACCAAGTACCCTCTTCTCCAAGGATTTCAACAGAGCCTGGTTGCAGTGTCTCCACCCTACTCCACTCCACTCCACTCCACTCCACTCCACTCCACTCCACTCCACTCCACTCCACTCCACTCTCCGTTTAGTTCCCCCTAGATTGTACTATATGTGGAAATTTGGGTGTGCTGACTGTGTTCCATCTGGGGAGTAGCAACCCCTATATTTTCCATACTCTTATCTTTAATTTTAGCTCCAGTCTTTTTCCCACAATCTCATTTTTGGAAACTGAACCCTCTCAGATCTAAAATTGTAGTTAACAGTTTTGCATCCAAAAAGGGAAGAGACACTTCTTAGATGTGTTGAAATGTAGCATTCTATCATTAGCAACGGTGACATCATTAATGCCTTTCCCTGCTCTAAGATGATTTTGCCACCACCTCAGACATGACTCTGATAGATTTGAGACATTAGCTCTTCACTCAAGAACTCAGTTCTCTACTTCTTAGTCATGTGTTGCAGTGTGCTTTTATACTTTGTAATACTTTGTAATAGTTTTGATTTTGTATCCCATTATTCTCCCCAGATGATGTACCCCTTTTGTACCCCCTTCCTCTACCTGTGTAACCATTCTCCTGTGATGAGATCATCCCCCAAATCCCCGCCCTGGCTCTCTGTCAGTCACTCAGCATCCCATCCCTTCTATCTAGATCTTTCGGTCAAAGCCGTCGAGTGATTAGCCCGAAGCCAGGGGTCAGCCCCCCAAGGATGATCTCAACACAGGAGAATGGTTACACAGGTAGAGGAAGGGGGTACAAAAAGGGGTACATCACCTGGGGAGAATAAGGGGATACAAAATCAAAACTATTACAAAGTATTACAAAGTATAAAAGCACACTGCAACAGTCATGGGTGTTCTTTGCTCTGAAACTTTTACATACATAATGATGGATGTATTGGAGAATCTTTTCAATAATTTCTTCCAAAATGAACAATTTGGCCCACAACTTGGCAAGGCAGATGAATTGGACCACACATTTCCACATCAGAAATGAACAACAGCTGCCAATGATTGAGTAACATCACTACGCCTACAATGCATCAAACTGATACTCCACTTACCTACCCCTACTTGATTCCTTTGATTAGTCCAGAAATCTCCACACCTTCACTCAAAAGAGTATTCTTCTTTAGGAAGGTATTCTGCCCGATATTTTATTGGTAGGTTAACTGAGAACCTTAACATTCCTAGGAAGAAAGCAACAACAAAATTTCTTGTTCAAAAAATAGAGGAATGGATAAGGAAGACCAGAATGGATATTTTATTGAGATCATCAATTCAGTTCACAAATCTATTTGCTGTTGTCAGAATAAAATTTTCCTCATTCCAGTGTGATGTAAAATGCAAAAAGTTGCAAGCTTGGTTTGTATTTTCAGCTGAAGAATCTTTTTATTTTTCCTGTTAAAACATTTAAATTCCAACAGTCAAACTAAATGCCAGAGGCCATTTCACATGTTTATAGAAAACAGTAAGTCAGAGTTATACCACCAAAATAGGGGAAGGATATTTTAAGAAAAGAACATGTGACATTTAAACAGTGAAATAAGTGTCAAGAAAACAGCTCAGAAACAGGAAATAGATAGAATAAAAGCTTCAGGTATATTTCTTGCAAAATTAATTGCTATTTAAAATTTACTGATATTTCACCTCTAGAACAGGTTCATTTCTTATTACCCAAATTAGAGTAGGAGCTGAGAATTTATTTTAAAAGGCAACAATTCCTGGAGGATTTATGTTTATGAAATCAGTTCTCTTTCAGAATTCTTTCTACTTGTAAAGAAATTTTAAAATGCAGAATAAACTGCAGGCCAAACAGACTGTGTAATCTGAATAAAAACATTGTTTCCTAAGTTTTGTCATGGAAAACAAAACTTAGCTACCTGGGAAAAAAATCACATGAAATAATATTGTTAGACTATACAAAAGCAAGAGGTGACTGGTTTTCTCCTACTTAAACAGGAATGGATACTGAGAAATTATGTGGACTTCGTAATAGATCAGGATACCAAATTTCAGGTATAAATGGGACACCAAGAAAGATTAGAACAGGTTCATCAATGACTTATGTGACTGAGGTTTCTCAACAGTATTTGAGAATTTGACTTTCCAATCTTCTACTGACTGTAATTAGATAAACAAAATCACATTGGGACCAGAGTAGATTATTTGTGTGTGTGACTGAGGAACAAAGAATAAGCTGTGATTTCTGTGAGATGAATATGATACGGATAAGTGTTTTCTAATTGAAATCAGTGTGAGGCCAAAAGTCACTCTAAGAACAAGGAGCAAATTCCAGTAAAGTAATTTTGCACATGAATCTACAAAAGACTAGGCTGGAATTTGCAAACATAGGAGTCCCAAATGAGATTCCTAGATATTCAATATTTTTCAAATAAGGGGTCTGATTTTTAAAATAATTTCCTACTATATGACTCACATTAACTCTGTGAGTCGAGCACTTGTAGTAAGATGCCAGTATCTTGGGTTAGGGACCTCAGATGTGTTAACTCATAAGCACTCTTCCAGAATACTGTCATTCACATCAATAACAGAATTTCTGTTGTGAAGGAACTATATATATTTTCATGACAAACACCAACATAATTAAAACAATCTCTAGAAATGTTAACTACTTTTATATAACTTTTTTGAAATTGTACATCATTCTTAAGGATGCACAATTTTAAAATCTTTTTCTCAGTTGAATATATAGTCTTATCAGATTTGTTTCAATTTTACTGCAAAGTACATAGGTTTGCTTTAAACACTGGAGAGTCTCACTGGCATCTTTTGTCTGAGAGATGGATCAAATACTGCTGTCACTGTATTGAACTACCTCAGAAGTAATTGGCTCCCAAGGCCAATGTGATTTAAGTGGGATTATTCTGGTTTACTTTGTAAACATATAAAGTTTCTATTTAAAAAAAAACAGAGAACTACAGAAGATACCAATACACTTAGCTGATCAAACCCTGAAAACATAGCTGAGAGACTTTAGCTTGAATTACTAAGGATTTAAAGGGATTTTGCCTAATGTGGAAGCATGGTACAGGAGAATTGTTCTCAACCTACATTGCTACTCTACATTTTGTTCATTTTCATTCCAAAGGATGAATTAATATAAGCTATTTGAAAGGCTCAGCTAAGTTTTTGGTTTTTTTAAAGTTTTTTTCTTTTCCTCTATTCCAACAGGCAGAAGAAGAGAGAGATGATATGGAGAGAGTCAAGCTGGATAATAAAAGAATTCTTTTCAACCTATTGCCAGCCCATGTTGCACAACATTTTCTTATGTCTAATCCAAGAAATATGGTAATTCAAGATAAAATTTAAATACATGCCTTAAGGGCCTGTGTTGCTTGGGCCACCTTACACCTATGTGTTTTCAAGAAAGGCTTGGAAGAAACTTTGTTCACGTAAAAATAGTAGCTTTGTAAAAAATTTGCATTCAAGAATTAATTTGAGATTATTTCTTTTGCTGTATTGTCCTCCTTCTCTGAAGAATTTTAATAAAATTCAGGATAAGGGAAAATTGCCATTCAAAATCAATGTAACCAAATACCTGCATGTAAATCACTTTTTGTTTTCATTTTCCAATCAATGAAGGATATTGGAATTTATCACAGTGTTGCATGAGCTCAGTTTGGTTCTGAATGGTGAAGTGTATGAACTTCCAGACATGTATTAACCACTCTAGTTCTGGAAAGTATGCCACCATTACCAAAACCATCTATTTAAAGTTAAAACCAGAGAATTGTACATACTTAAGGAAGACACAGATTAACATAAAAGGCTGCAGTGACTAAACAAGTTGGTTCAAGAAGGCCTTATGAGAGACCTTCTGATGATCTGAAAACCTTCAGCACTGGAGTAGCTGTAATATCCGTGATACTGTTCTTGAGAGTTTGGCTCTAAGTATTTGAATCTTGGAAGAGTGATTTTGCTTTCTTTGAGCCTTCCAAATTTTTAAGCAGAAACCTTACCATACAGAACAGCATTATATTATATAGGACTCCACAACACATGGAAAGACTTGAAGGAGTGAGGCCAGTTATGTAACACAGGATAAAATTGGTCCATCTCTTATTTTACTTATATAACAAGATTGAGAAAACGTAATTATTTTTCTCATACAATAGAAGTTCTATAATTCTTACAACTTTGTCCAAATTTTGGCTCACTGCTTCTATGTCTAAACAGAAAAAAAAAAAAAACCTCTAAGTTGTTTTAAATTGGTTTAACACCTTGGGTGTTAATTTTCTATTGTGGTCTTAAGTGAAGATACCTTTCAACATTATTTTAAGAAGTCTGGTTTTCTCTTTAGAAAAACGGATGGCCTTTGTCCTAGCTATTGCTTAGCAGTAGAATAAGTAGTGTAATAATGATATTTAGTTTAGATTAGTCTTTTAAAATAAACATTACATCTGCTTATGAACTACAGGACCTTTATTACCAGTCATATTCACAAGTGGGAGTGATGTTTGCTTCCATCCCAAATTTCAATGATTTCTACATCGAATTGGATGGCAATAATATGGGAGTGGAATGTTTGCGCCTGTTAAATGAAATTATTGCTGATTTTGATGAGGTAAGAAGGTCTAAACACTTTGTCTTTTGACCATACCAGTTCTACCAAATAACTATCAATGAGAATATCTGAAGTAAATCAGTGTATCTTAAAATGTTTAATAAAACAGTACTATAAGCTTCCTATTTAATCATAGTTTGTGTCCACTAGCCTTCTCTAAAGTACCAAATTTGTACTTTTAGGCACATGACTCTGACCTAAAATTTTGCTTATATAGAAGCGTATCAAAAATGAAAGTTAAAGGCTTTTTTTTTCATTGACCTCCAAGTGGGTAAGACTTAACTTAGCAAATATTACATAAATTTGCACATACTATCTGATAACTATGGTTGCTTCTCTAAAATATTATGTAATATTTAACAGTTTTATGTTTTAAACAAAGCTTATGGACAAAGAATATTATAAGGATATTGAAAAGATCAAGACAATTGGAAGTACTTATATGGCAGCTGTGGGACTTGTACCTACTTCAGGAACTAAGGTAAGAAGATTTTATATGCCAGTCTTATGTGAAGGAACCATTTTCCTTCAATTTCCAGAGGAACATCAAAAGCACAACTATTTCTGTGAGATTACTGATAACTTTTATGGCTTCTTTACAACATTCTGAACCTGAATTTCAAAGAACAGCTGGAGCCAGAAAAGGAAAACTGCCACACTTGCTTATGTAGCTTCTCTTGTGATTTCATTGTCTGCAGCTTAGAATTCCCTGCAAGCTGGTGCCTAAAAGCCTCTAAAACAGTGGTAGTGTTTTAAACCTGGTATCTTAGATATCCTTGTAAGATGCAGGGAAAGGTAGACTCTAGGTGTAGTGAATTGCTGTAAAACAGAAGACTGTTAAGATGCAGTTTTTATATATATTTTTAATTTTGAAATCTGAATGTAACCTACAAGTAAAATGAACACCCTCTCCCAACCCCCATCATGGACAGGAACTTTGTGCTAGGTACAGTGCTGCACTGTACCTGGTCTCTCCAAATCAGCTCTTCTTCATCTCTACCATTAGCATTCTATTTACCACTTTAATTACTCAGCAATAAAAAAAGTCTAAGTCATTTCAAGCCCATTAACTCTGTGTCACAGTTCTTTTGTATCCTCATCACTACCTCTTATAATATTATTCTTACATTAAGTTACTATCTTGTAACACAAATTTCCTAGATTTCCAAGCAGCATTTGGAAAGTCAGAAAAAACTGTGGGCATCATATTAAATGCATAGTATACAGAGTACTATGCATGTTAGTAATTACACTAATAAAACTAAATCATAAAAATTTTATAAAATTAATAATATAAGAATAGTATGAAAATTAAAGCAATCCATTCACATTCTTTCAGTGTGAACTAGCTAGTTCTACTCTTTCATCTACTCATCTGAGCAGATGAAATCCATTCATCTGCTCAGAGTTTTCAGACACTTTTCCCTTGTTCTGATATGCATGTAGATATGTTGTAGACATATGTTGAATACATTAGTGCATGTGGTTTAGCATCGAAAAATAATACAAAATTAAAAGGCAAAAGAAAAAAAAAGAAAAACAGAAGAAGTCCTGTGGACTTTTTAGCACCAACTATTCCTGCTAAGTAAATAAAAAACAAGACCACATTTCAATCAATAGTTACAATCATTTGGAGTATATCACACAACTAAACTTCTGGTCTGCAAAGTATTTCCAGCTGATGCCTTCCTTTGTATCATTCCTAGAAATCTATACATTACCAAAAAAAAAGAAGTATTTTTAAAATTCTGTTTATCCTAAAATGTTTGACTCATGGGTTCTGAGACAGCAAAAAACCACTTATCTTTAGAATGTTTTCAGTGTGTGATCTGAGGCAAACAGGCAGTAGCATACTTTTGTGTCTGCTATAAATGCTCTTTGAACTATAATCCTCAAAACAAGTGTGTTATTGGGTAACTTTGGCAGCATATGTTCCAAAACCTAAACATGTTTTTCTCTTGTATTTTATAGTTGTTGAGTGAAGGGTCAGCTGAGTTAGTCCAGTACTGAAGATACTGTTCTGAGCTTATGATAGTAATGCATTTTAAATCACTGCAGAAGATCTTGTACAGAACTGTCTTCCTTTTAAATCTTGGGGCAAATATTGATTTTTTTTTCTATATATGTAGAATTTATTAAAAAGTCTGTGTTGCAGAATAATTGTCTGTCATATGAAGCAGACAAAAATTTAACTTAGGGTTTCAGCTCTTCTGTGATCTCTCCTTACTGTTCACGTGATGCAAATGAATAGAAATTACTCACATCCTCTTGCCAGTTTCGCAGTTCTTCAGCATACACCTGTATATTAGAAGTCTGATAATCTTGGCTGGCCTGTCAAGCACTGACAATCACTGGCAGCTTCACACAGTCCCTGGGCTGTCCTATGGAGTCATATGTGTCAATGGGGAACCGTAAGACATGCAAGTGCCTCTGGTCTGCCCTCTGCCAGGAGTGTTCCTGGTTCAACAGATAATCTGGCACAGCCTCTGATTTTGGATCACTAATTTCATACCAGGATTTGGACATGAACAGAAAGCAGTGGATGGGGTTAATTGTGCTCTTAACTGAAGATATTTGTACTCTTAAGAGCCCAGCACCCTGACAAACTTAAATATTTAAATCCCATATTTTACTGGACTCCTGTTTCTGCACCTTGACTTCAGCAGGTGACTGCAGTAAATGCTTATTGCCTCTATTGCAGTGACTTTGCTGTGATGCTCTGGGCAGTCTTTCCAGTAACTACTCTGATGTTTAAATAAATAATTGCTTGTTCTATCAACAGGGCAGCATAGAAACCAAACTCTTTGTAGATCTTTTACACAATATAAATTTATTTTATCTCTTTTTCACCAGGATCCTGACTTCAGCAGGGTCCTAACTTTGTGTTCTTCAGTGCAGGTTCAAGACTTTGGCCCTAATCCTATTGAGAGGCATCTGTCACCTGCAGTGCACTCAATATTTGTCAACAGTCCTTTCTCCTGCAACTCTGAAGGGCATTGCAGGAAAACAGAACGTTCATCAGACAGCAAATAAATGGAAGAGAGGAAACAAAAAGAAGATTAGAAATCAAATATAATTATGCACTGCTCTCTCCCTACTCTTGACATTGACTATTTTATCCTTCTCTGTTGGAAATATATCCATTAGCTCTTTAAGCTTAATTCTTGTTCTTCCTTTGTGTTGGTGATTTTGAAAAGAGTAGAACTAGCTAGTTCACATTGAAAGAAGCAGAATTCCAGACATCCAGGCAGGTAAATAAAAATATCCTTTATCCTTCCCAAAAGTTGGGACTGGCACAAGGATGACTTTCATAATTTTTTGGTAAATTTCCTAGCCACATAAAGCAACCCATTCAAACTGAGATGAATGAAGGAAATAGCAACCTGTTTCTCAGTTTTTTCAGCCATTGTTTAGCACTGCATTTATAAAATCTCACTATCATGGCAAAAACTCAGCAAGCTTTCATCTCATGCCAGCTTGCACAGTCCTGTTGTGTAAGACCCTACGGAAGCTGCCACTGACCTTGAATTTCTTTCACCATATCCTACCTTTAGCCCACTTTCACTTTTCAAATTTGTTTAAAAATTCATATTTCTTATTCAAATAAGAGCAGAGCATAAAAGCAGTGATACTGACTTGAGTCAAAGGTTTATTCCGGTAACCTGTCTTTAATTAACCAAGGTTAGATCCTGGGGGGAGAGCATGAGTTACCAAACAAATATGCAAACCTCTCTTTTCCACTTTCTGATAATATGCTGTTTAGATTTTTACTTTGTCGCAAATATTTATTTAATGATCTTTAGAATTATGTTAGAATCTTACTAAGTTTTGGAATCTACAATATCCTCTGAAAATTAGCTGCACAGTTTAATAAGACTGGATTTGTAAAAATTCTTTTCTTATGTCTGGGGTTTTATTTACAAGTTAATACTTCACCTTTTCATTTGATCCCTTTTGGTCCAAAAACATTAGTTCATTTAGATACATTTGATAAGCCCTTCAACTTGCCTGGAAAGGCAAAACACAGGGGTGTTCTGCACCTCACAGGATTAAACCTAACAGGAATTTTGTCAATGGGAACAGCATGCACCCCATGGAAGCTGGGAGCTAGCAAAAGCCCAAAGGGAGAAGAGGGCAGAAACTGTAGTTATTAATAATCATCAGGCAAAGTAGTTTTTAAAGAAAGCAGGTTATATTCCCTGCTACACTCAAAACAAACATCTGCAGCTCTCTAGCAACAGAACCACTTTACCATGGGAACTTTGCTTTCCATTCTTCCCAGAAATCAAAAGGAGAGAGAGAAGAAAAAAAAATAGCAGAAGAAAAGAATGCATGTGCTGCAGCTACCATCAAAAGTTTCCCTTCACAAACAAAAAAATTGGCTAGATTCTTTTCCTAAGACAACTGTTTGAGCTTCTCATTATTTTTCACTTTCATATTTAACCTGCATCTCAGTACCATACAAATCTAACGTGCAACACTATTTTGTTTCTAGGCTAAAAAATCAATTTATTCCCATCTGAGTACACTGGCAGATTTTGCAATAGAGATGTTTGACGTTCTTGATGAAATCAACTATCAGTCTTACAATGACTTTGTCCTACGAGTTGGTAAGTCATTCTTACAATTATCACACAAGCAGAAGATTGTTTTTCGTTGGCTTTTCCTGTGCTATCAGCAAAGGATTACCTGTCCTGCAGTCATGATTAAAACTGAAAATTCTCCATTAGTGAGAGAGTCACATCAATGTAAAAGGTCAGCAGTCTGGATGATGTGCATTATAGTAAGGAATTGTAATTCCCTCCAATTCCAGTGTGCTTACTTAATCCATGGACCCCTAAAAGGAAAGCACACCATTAATTTTCTACAATATTAAGAGTGTACCCAATCTTGTGGCTTACACTTGGAGGCTGGAACAATAGCTTGCCTCTGGGCAGAGTGAGAATTGAATGCCCAGAAGAATCTACCCCAAACACTGAAAAAATACTTAAACAAGCTTGTCCAGAGCCAAAGGGCTTTAGAGTTGCAAATTAACACTGGTAAGGGAACATTGCTAAACTGCTGAAAATTGGGTCTTACTGTATTACACTAAGTTGCATCTGCAAAAGCTTTGTTGGCATTAAAATTGCAATGGGAGCTTTTTCTCCACAGACACCAAATCACCTTAACCAGTCCTGTTTTCTCCAACAAATCAAATCCTCTGCTCTGCACGACACAACCCTTCCCATGCAATCCTTTACATGTTATGTCTTACCACTAATTTCTCTCAGCCTTCTTAGAGATCAAGTTCCCTGCTTCCCTTTCTTCATGTATCTTGCTCCTCTGCAGTGGTACTTCTACTGCTGTTCTCATTTTATTGAACATTCTAACGCTGATAGTTTTCTTCAGCTTCTTTCTCTATATATTTTCATGGCTGACTTGTGAGAATGAGCTGGGCTATAGGAAAACTGAGGTTGCTAGCAGCAGAAGATTTAAAGAGACCAAAGACATCAAAGGCAGCAACAGAAGAGTTATACATCTTTGACCTCCTGTACATCTTAATAATTATAAACCCTAAATTCTCTTTGAACTCTGTTATAACTTGTTTTTCCAGGTTCACAAAGGATCAAATATCTAACCCTCATTCTTCTGCATAAATTGCCTAGAAAAGCCCTTGCACAGAATGTCATGCAGGGTTTAGTACCTGCAACTCTTCAGGGCACTCAGAAGGAACATCCTCTTTTATCTTCCAAACAAGATGCTGAAATCAGTCAGTAATGTAGAATTGAGCTCTGCAGTTTCCAAAAAAATATGCTTGAGCCATTTTCACATACTTTTGTTGTCTTCTACTGTCTCTGGGATCTGAGTTGTCTAGTACTAACAACCAACTTGACACACTTCCCTTACCCCAATCTTTGTGTATTCCAGACCATTATTTCTGTTCCACTTGGAGAACCTCCATTAAAACCTCCATTAAAAGGCTTTACATATGCAACTGCAGTGGAAGTTATAGGAAACAATTAAAGATCTTTTACAGTTTGTCCCATTTTCAGCTAAACTCTGTGCTACCACTGCTTTTCTTCTTTTCTTTAAACAAACATTGGATTTTTAAAAAATCCACAGAACAATCAAATTTTTTTGTTGTCGATCACATTACATTTCCAATAAGATATCCCAAGGAATTTCTTTGTTATGTTTCTAAGACTTTTACAAATGCAGAATCTACTTGGCATTAATTTAGTCACAGAATCATGAATATGCTAAGGGATCATCAAGTAAGAGAGCCATCAGGGTCATCAAACCCAACTCCTGGCCCTGCACAGGGCAGCCCAAAAAGTCACACCATGTGCCTGAGAGCATTGTCCAAATGCTTCTTGGATTCTGTCAAGCTTCTTGATGTGATTATTTCCCTGGAGAGCTTATTCCAGTGCTCAGTCCCCCTTTGGGTGAAAAACCTTTTCCTGACACCTAACCTAAACTTGCTTTGACTCAGCTGTATGATGTTAACATATATTACTGTATTACCAAAAAAAAAAAAAAAGCTAAGACACTTGTGTCAAATCTGTTTTGCAGGATTCATGTTTCCTTTTGATAATATACTGTAGTGAAAACCAAACTCGTTGTTTAATTTTAGGTATTAATGTTGGACCGGTAGTGGCGGGAGTCATTGGAGCCAGAAGACCACAGTATGATATCTGGGGGAACACTGTGAATGTTGCCAGCCGGATGGATAGTACTGGAGTGCAGGGAAAGATTCAGGTGAGTGCATTCTGAAACAATTTTGCAAACTTTACATACTTCCTGTTTTATATGTGGTTACATTTTCAAGAAGACTAAGAAAACACAGCCTCTCATTGTTCTTATGGAGAGGGCAACACTCCAGATGACTCACCATCGGAGGTCAAACAACCATAATTGTTTTCCATTTTATACACTTCACTCCTTAGAGAAAATGAAATACTCAAATAAATAATTTCCCATCAAAAGAAACAAGAGTTCTCTGCTTCATTGCACATAGTTGAAGGTAAGCCTGGGAATGCAAACACTGCCAGTCTTTGTGCTGTAGAACTTTTGTCTAAATAAGACCTATAAGGAAAGGATCTATACTCATTTGCATCTTACCACATTTTATGTAGCTCTAAAAATTGCTCGGATACTTTGGATTGGAGAGGTGATGCAGACAGAGAACATTGTTGTTCTACTACTAGAACCTGTGGTATTCCTTTCAAAAGTTCAATGAACACCTGCAGTACCTTATCCAAAGTATCTGTCAAATCTCCAGGGATCAAAAGGTCTTCTGCAATAAATTAACATCACTAGAACTGATACAGCTTACAATTTGGTTACATATCTCTGTTGGATGGAGCTTAATCTGCCTGTGTATTTATATAAATCAAGACCAGAAATTCTGCTTTTCAGATTCCAGTTTTATCAGTGATCTTTACTTCTTAAAGAAAATTCTAAGTGAGCCTGAGAGCAGCTGTAGGTGATAGTCGATTCTGTTTATGCATATTTCATGACTAAGAAGTAAAATGGAGAGGGGTGGGCTACTACATGAACAGAAAAAAGTAACAGGTTTGTTGTTTTTTTTTTCCTGTCTTCAGGTAACAGAAGAAGTTCAGCGGATATTAAAAAGATGCAGTTATGAATTCGTGTGCAGGGGTAAAGTTAGTGTAAAGGGAAAAGGTGAAATGTTGACCTATTTCCTGGAAGGAAAGGCTGATGGAAATAATTCCCAAACACGGTCATTAAACTTAGAGCGGAAAATGTATCCTTATGGGAGAGCAAACATTCAAACAAAACTGGGCACCAGCTGTCCAACGGTGTCCTCAGTTACTAGCTTTACTGTAAAACCTGGTCTTGGAGCAGGTCAAGCATCTGCCACTCAAACAAACCAAACACTGCATTATCTTCCTTCTGTGCCAGCTGTGAAGGAGGCATAGAAAAAAGGAGATTTGGTTGAGCCACTTGCAGTGAACTTAGCAATGATTGCCTGAATTTTTACTAAGAAGTCAGAGGTCATAGGCCATGTCATTAACCAAGGACCACTACAACCCAACCAAAGAGAACTTGGGGACTGTGTAATCAACTCTTGGGATGGAACATATAAGGGCTAGCAATTCTGTTATGAAAAGTCAAAATGGGATTTTCTGGAAATGAGGCATATTTTCTTGTCATTTTTAAACAGTAGATGAAAACAGAAAAATGTGCAAGCAATTACTTATGTGTGTGTGTGTGTATATATGTTTTAATCCATATATGCACACATACAAACAGTTCTGTGTAGACTTAATAGAAATTTATAGAGATGAACATAAAATGTGTATTTATTTACACATCCACCTGCAGAGACATAGCAAAGAGATTTCTCTTTCTGTCTTAGCCAGAATTGTTGGGTCTGGGATTAACAAAGCTGCATTTAACCATGGAATGTGGAACACCTGGAGACTTTCCAGGGCTACAGTAAGACTCTGAGAAACTGTGCTCCCAGTGTATGAATTAATTCAACGAGAACAGTGTTTGTTGTGCTGTCAATGGCAGATTAATGAAGACTGGATTCAGTTAATTACAGAACCCTAATATTTTTTTTTTTTTTTTTAGTTCTCCTTGCATGCTCCAAAAACTTCCAAAAACTTTTAATCAAACCATTACACTAGGATATAAAGTATATAAATCACAGAGCTTAAAGTTTAGGCAAAAAAACAATATATATTCTTTCCATTTAAAAAAATAAAAGAGTGGTAGAGCATAGAATTTGCTGCCTCTTTGTATGTCATTTGTATGTCATTTGACTCTGTGCAAGACAGAGGAGCTACCCAGCAAGCACAGCAATATGCTTCTGCAATATAGAAACATTCCTGTATGTACAGTGCTGATTCCTGTATGTACAGTGCTGATTTTACTGAGGAGCAGAAGGATGGTATTATTTCAGGCTTTTAGAAATAGCACAAGTCCTGTGGCTCAAGTCCAGGATTTACCATTCTAAACAGCTCAAGGAACAGTCTTGTACTGGTGGCAAACATGCTGCTGCTAGTTTTGTGACATTTGTATGTTTGCCAACATAGTTTTATATATTAATTGACATTTAAATTTATGCCACATTCACTCTGGCTTAAATTTATGCCAGACTCACTCTTCAAAGCTGTACAATTATAGAAAGCTATAATTCTGAGAAACAAACACAGTCAAACTTTGCCAAATGAGGAGAACTGGTAAATGTGCCAGGAGAGCAAGCCTGCTCTTAATCTGCATAAAAAGGAAAATATTGTGGCTGTTTTTCTCTCTACTGCTGCCCACATAATATTGTTTATGGTCTCATACTGAAGTGATGAGCTGGATGTGAAATATGGAGGGCAACTCCATAGTTGAGGTGACAGCAGTTGAAGGTTCATCCTGCTGAGGGACATGTACTCCATGGACATGTGCTATATTGTCCTGATGGGG
Organism: Onychostruthus taczanowskii; assembly: GCF_017590055.1. Taxonomy (NCBI): domain Eukaryota; kingdom Metazoa; phylum Chordata; class Aves; order Passeriformes; family Passeridae; genus Onychostruthus; species Onychostruthus taczanowskii. The sequence continues at coordinate 544,444 of NW_024498829.1, forward strand.
ATTCACAGGCTAGCTAACCTCGTCTGCTTTCCAAAAGAGAAATAAAACTTTACTTTGCCTAAAAACATGCAAAACTTCCTTTTAACAAGCAAAAGAATCCACACCTCCCCCCCCCCAAAAAAAAAAAAAAACCCAACAAGATCAAAAACCAACAACAAAAGCAAAAGCCAAAAAAAACCAACAAAAACAACCCACAAAAACAAAAATCTCACTCCAGAGTGCAGAAGTTGTACAGATTGTACAATAGAAAATTTTCATGCAGTAGGTTTCACACTTTCCTTTGGTGTGCCTATTTTGCAACAGATTTCAGTGGAAAGAATGTTCTGAGAGAGTCCCCTCTAATCAGCTTTTGCTTTGGAGCAGTAATTTTTGTGTTAAAAGTATATGATAGCACTGTGTCAGTAGATGCAAATGGTTAAAGAAATGTTGCAGGATTTTATGTTCTCCACTCAGGATACTCTGAGACTCCAGTGTTTTTCAGCAGAGTTTTAAATTAATTTTTATGTACTCTGTCTGCTGGGTGCTTCATTACAAAGCTGGCAAAGTTAATCTTATGATTAAAGTGACTATAAAAATCTGAGAACTGCTTCTTAATTGTACTGTACAGGTAATATGCACCCTGACTGAGCTGAAGAAAGTCACTGCATTTCTTTAGCTACCCAGTTCACAGATATTCTTCTAGAATAATTTATTTCTGGTTTTGAGACTTTCAAATAATTTAAAAAATATACACGTAGGGAATACAGATTTAAAATAATAAATATTTACATAAATAAACTGAGTAAGTGGCATTCATGTAAAGCACACTTCACATTTATGCTCTCTAACAGGTTTATAAGAACTAAATAATTACATGGGTAAGTTAAATATTTAACCAAGTTGGAAAACATTATGTGTAATAGCATTGATCACTTAGTTCCTCTCTCAGAGTCCATGCTACACAGTTTTTGAATTCAATTAATTTGGTATAATTTCACTGATAATAATGAAATAAAAGCATCTTCTGATCCTAGAAGTAGATCTGGTAGTATGTGAACACATTGACCAAACACACCTATTGGCCCACCCAAAACTTTCACAGTGAAGTTACTTATTTGTTATTCTTTTTACTGGGCTCAAGATATAGGCATCTTGCCATTGTTTCTTTGATCTTTTACTAAGTGGACAGTGAGCACAAATGAATTGTCCCCTCCGCTGGTATTTTTGTGACTGTTCTCCTTCCCAGACCCATTCTCAGTCTGATAATATCAGTGGAAGATCATGTAGCAAGGCAAATTTAGATCATTCATGTTAATATTTTAAATTATTAGCAGGTGATAATTAATTAGAATTGGTCCAAACATTATCAAAGCCTGATCCTCTTTTCCAAATAAGGCATGTTACTTTTGTAAGAATGTTTTCCTTGTTGAATGGAAAGGATCAGACAAAGGCACAGTCCATGATCAGCTTCTCATTTTGTGCTTTTGGAGGAAGTCTCTGCCTCCCAGAGCAGCTGAGTGGACCAGGATGGCTTCTTGGTACTGCAGGCAAGCTGTACGTCCTAGCTTACAGAATCAATAATGATATATTTGGAGTTGTTTTCTAGACTTGAAGTCATAGATTTATAGAATGCTTTGGATAGGAATGGACCTTAAAGATCATCTAGTTCCAACCCTGCTGCCATAGGCAGGGACACCTTCCAATAGACCAGGTTAACATCACTCTCATTGAGTTCATTATCATTAACATAATTATCCTATCATTAATGGTTTTTTCTATTTGTATTATGTTGTTGCTGGTTTTATCATGGGGAAAATGATATATTATTTTGTAGTCCTGGACTGAGCAATATAAATTTATGAAGAAAGTTCAGCTAAGGCACAAATTGGTCAAATAGAATTTAAAAATAATTGGCTGGGTTCCGCTGCCATTTCAAAAATGAAAGCTAAGTGTCCATTGAAATCATGATATAATGAAGCTGTGCTCTTATCTTTATGCTTTCCCTCCCTATTCATATAGTTTTTCCGCATTTTCTGTTCTGTCTACGTTTGTTTAATTTCAGCTCTTGTGTGATAGCTTTAAATGACATATTTAATCTCAGCTCTTCTGAATTCTTTGACATGTTTAATAAGTTTTATACATGGAAAGAGGGGAATATATATGGAAGTAATACTTCTGAAAACCTCATAAATGCACATTGTCTCCCAAATTAGAGAAGATTGTAAGCAAAATTTCTATTGGCAATTGTCCTAATTGTCCATGTCCAAGTGGGCATGTGGCTCACTCCAATATCCCTGAAAATCATCAGAAGGATTTCCCTGGATTTCTGTGGGATTTGTGTTGTGTCCATCTTATTGCATGCAGTTGTATTTCCCCTCTTGCATATATTAATTTTCTGGTCAAGCGCTGTGACTTTTGCCTAGGTAACCTTGCTGTAGCCCTGTCAAGGTGTCTGCCCCACAGCAACGAAAAGTCCCGAGTGTTCATCTGAGGACGATAACTTGTTGATTTGTGGGCAGAATAGCCTCCTGTACTTCTGTTCACTGTTTTGTGCAGCTGATAGCTTGAAATAACTAACAGATACAAGCGCTAAAAAAAAATTTATGCCATTTTGGCATGTCGTTGTCTGTCAATAGCAAGCACAATATTTCATGTCAGTTTTGCATGCTTTCTCTTTCAGATAATAGTAATAATAGAAGTCTTTAATTCTTTATATAAACATATAAGTGTCAGAGATCTTTAGTCTTGAGAGCTAATTTCTAAGTATTCCTATACTACCTTTATCTTCAAACAATTTTTTAAGTCATATTGTCTGCTGAGATTGCAAACTGGCATTCCATTGGATTACTGGCTAGATATTTCCAAACATTCCATTTACATTGACTCGAAATCTACCCAGCCTGTGAAATGCATAGATTTTTGTAGCTCTTTGCCCTATGGCTAGTGACACTCCCTTATCTTCACCAAACAAACACAAATTTTCCCTTGCTTTCCCTAGGTGAGACTGAGAGCTAAAGCTTCAGTTTGTTAGGGCTGAATCTGCATCCCCTTATGTATCCACAGGCCTGCAGCAACCACCAGTTCAGTATGCTTGTAAAGGTCAGGAGCTGAGCTTCTGGAGGCCAAGTTCTGCCTTGGGTTATAGCAATGTCTCATGTCAATACTGAACTGAATATTTTACAACACTGTAAGCAAGAGTAGGTCATGCACTGAAATCTCTTTCACACTCTTGCCTGTAATTTATCTGTCAGGCAAAATAAAGTAGTCTGGTGTCAGTGTTTGAATGGAAATAGTATATGACCTATGCCATTTCAGCGCTTTGAAGAGTCTCAACACATTAATAAGTAGTGTGAATCATTTTCCTGTGTTGGATTCCTGCTTGTAGCAGAAATAATGAATTTTCTTTACATCAGCAAGTCTGTATATGTTCTGCCCAGGCAGGAGGACTATTTAGCCATAATATTCTTTCAAGTTAGAGTTTTGTATTACAGTGAAAACCAACATTTTTTTAATTTGTGATAAACCTGTATTATAATGCCTTATTTTTAATCTTGTACAGTGTTACAAAACAACAGAAAACATTGGCCTTTCATGTATTATTCACTTTAAAAGATGTATTGTATTATGAAATTTTGTACATAGCTTTAGCTGGGACAAGTAGTTGCATGTACACTTGTATAAAAAGAAGCAAAAAGGCACACTTTTAACAAAAATGAATGATTTTTGTAAGAGGCATTTTACATGTGCATGGAAATTATATATCCTTTTAAAATGGATGTCTTTTTTGGTTTTCCTTGCAATCTACTGCATGCCATTCATGCCTGACTTCAGTAAAACAAAACAGTAAGTTTTCCTAAATGTTTTTGACATATCACTTCTGGCACAGTTAAATCAATAGTTGCATGTGCATTCAGCAAACCAAAATACAAACAGCAAATAAAGAAGAAAAATAACTTCATGATTGTGATCTGCCATCCTCAGTGTTTCAAGGTCCATAACACAGCATACGAAAAGTGTTATCTCTAGGCTGTCTTCATAAGGTACCTTCTGGTCATTAGAAGCAATAAACTACTTTCTGTAAACAAACCAATACTCTAGATGAAAATGGTGTAGTATCTGACATTCAGTGGTTATTCTCTGATACTGCAACTGATGTATCAAGAAGGACTAGGTGTCAAATCCATCTTTGCTGTATGCAGGTGCAACACTATGGAAGGCAAAGAAAGTGAATTTGGCCCATTAATGTTACCCAGAGTACATTTCTAATGCGATAATAAGTTATTGTATATGAAAAGTGCATAATTCAAATAGGTGGTTTTCCTGGATTCATACACACACACACACGTATGTGTGTGTGCATATAAATATATATATTTTAAAATATATATATATGTATATATATACATTAAAAAATTAATTTTGTTGCCTTATTTCTGTCAGTTTTTTTACTTATTTTCCAAATAGTTTATATTGGTAAGCAGAAAGTATGTAACAAAATATCCAGAGAAAGTTCATAGCGTTTATCTGGCTTTGAGCCATCTGGGTTCTCTGCTGATTTCATGCTTCCAGAGATGCATCCTTTAGGCATCACAGCCTGACCCACAGCTTGAGGCTGATGTCAGCCAGTGACATTGAAATAAGAAATCAATTTCCAATCCTATATCTGTTTTTTTTTCCCATACATCTGATGAACCAACTTAAAATTCTGAAGGAAAACTTAAAATTCTGAAGGTATTTTGCACACCTCATTTTTAAAAAATTGTCATATCCATGTCACTACAACTCAGGATTACTTCTCAAATTACTTATATAATTGCTGTATGACAAGTAAGGAGTATTTGAGGAGCATAACACTGAGTCTTGTGACAAAGGGAAAAGGGTGTAAACTGAACACTTTCTGCTTTGGATAAGGATTTGCCTTTTACAATTTGGGCTAGTGTTATAATAGAACTCAGAAATCTGTTAATTTTTTTGCTTAATCAGGTGACTCTTGGGTTAACTAAGCAGTACAGCTTTTGAAAGTACTTTTGTCATCCTAAGAGGTAGGTTCATACAATATATACTGGTTGCCTGCATAGAAAAACCACTACCTTGTACTGACAAGTGTCTTCATTATAGTAATTAAGGATTTCTAAGAGTCACTAACTCATCTCAAATTCAGTGGGGTTTACATCTCAGTGTGGTGTAATTGTTGTGAATAATGACAATCTGGACACTGCTCCTGTATCCCAGCCTGTTTATGATTGCTGATTTCCAGACTCTGTATAGACAATTTTTAAATCATTGTTCATTTTAACTCCATCTCTCACTGTCAGGCCAAATCTAAATCATTAATAAATATATTAAGGTAAATAATGGGAAAAGTACATATAAGGGAGTGGCTGCTTGTTGCTCTTTAATTTCTCTTCAAAATATCACACTGCTTGGGTGGCCTGATGTGATTTACAATCTGATCAGTGCAAGGATAAAAAGAAGGAAAGAAGGGGAAAAAAATGGGCAAAATTAGCAAGAGTACAAAAAATCAAAAAAAGTAACCTGTGAGATAGCAATTGCTGAAAGAAAAGGGGGAAAAGCCAATACTCTTCTGAAGTCAGCGTAAAACTCAGTGACATGGGACAGGTCTGAAGTATCTGATCTGGAAGTACTTAACCAGATTCACAGTGCAACAAAAATAAGGCTTGTGTTTAATTGCATGGTCAAATCAGTTTCAGAGCTTTTGTGTCAAATTTACAAAAATATTCAAGATGTCCTAATGAACCACTTCCAGAATTTCAGAAGGAATTATTAGAAATATTTGAGGGTTGTCACCTTTAATATCTATTTTTTGATCATTAGGAAGCACCTTGGAATTCGAATTAGCACTGGTTAACGTACATAGTGTAAGTCCTGAAAGGACTTGGTTTTGCTTGTGCCTTACTGCATGGTGGAGGATCTACTTCTTTATATGAGGATCCCTATTTTATGCCTTCTGTGGCATCAGATATAACACACCTACATAAAACTGAAGGAAAAAAAAGTGCTGCATTACTGTGAAGATTTTTTATTAATTCCTTTCCTACTTTGGTTTACTACCAGTTCAGCTATGTGGATGCAAGGAGTGTTCCATTTGTTTGTGGAGGGAGGCCATACACAGGTATATGTGGGTCCAAGCTGAAGAAGAATAGGTTTCCTAGAAAGCTCAGCACATACAGTGCAGAAATTCTGCAGAAAATATTTTCAGATAGTTTGGGACTCCTTTCACAAAGCTGGCTACTTTCCCCTACAGAACACCTTGTAACTGCACTGTCAGGTTCACTAGATGTAGGTTAGCCTGCTGGTGGTAAAACAGCTAACAAACAGTTCTTGCTGTGGGCTAAAGTGAGGTTTAATTACTGTGGTTATGCACATTATCATGTCTTACTTTCAAGTGCCTGACCTTCTGCTTTAATCATACATCTGTCTGTAGTGGCATCAGTTACGAAAACCTTCAGCTGGCACATTGAAGTTACTTAGGTGATTTCCCATGTCTTTTGCTCCTTAGTGCACATGGGTGCAAAGGTTGTCTGTTTCAGACAGATTTCACATGCCATTCAAGCAGTATATCAAGAATTTTTAGTGAAATGTAAATGAAAATTATCTGTGGCATCAAAATTGCTTCATGATAATTATATTTTTAATTGCTACAGTAGAGATTCTTCTTCACTTAGAACTTCTGCTTTCTTTACAGTAACATTACTAGGGCTCAATAAAGCAAAACAAAGAAGAAAAGAGATTGTATAACTTGCTCCCATTTACAAGTATAATTGTCAGTACAAAACTGAACTTAGATAAAGCAAACGGTTTATTTTCTGCATTCAAACACCTGGTTATTACAGATAAGTAGCTTTGAAAAATACTAGAGAATACAGTAAGAATGAAAGCAATGCTTACTTGTCTAAAAACTAGAATCCGAGAACAGATACCTTTTCTACTATAATTAACTCAATAAAGAGAATCTTAAAACAGTGATATTATTTTCTTTGAAATTCTGACAGAGGTTAAATTCTGACACACATTTCACAGTTTCAAGCAGATTCAGTCAAATTTGACCTATCTCTTAAAATCCCTGTCTTTAAAACTTTTGTTGCAAGTAACATTTGTCTGAGCTGTATCCTGCTGGTAAGTCCTTCAACTTTCTGCTGTCTGGAGGTTAACTTTTGCCCTGCTGAGATATGTACACAGGTTATGCTTCAAAATAATATGCTCAGCATTTTTCCAATCTGCTAATTGAAAAGATGTAAAAGTGTTTTATAATTAATGTTCAGCAGCCTAAGGTAGAAAGCAAAAGACTATACAGAGCTTGTGTTCTATAAATAAAATTAGTCTGCCTACACATTATGACAGTGAGTCCATTACAGGCTTATCCATAATTTTAAGCATCCTAGAAATATTTAAATGTAATAAATATTGTAGCAATAAGAGGAGATGATGCTAGACATACCTTCCTGCCTCTTAACACCACATAAGTCTTCTTTGCTTGCAAAATATGACCTACAGCTCATAAAATAGTGCTTCATCAGAAATTGGTATCCCTTCTACCCTTAGCTCACCTTGTTCAATGCCATCATATTTTTGTTCAGGGGTTTACTGTACACTCAGGCCAGCTTTACCATCTCCCTCTGCAGGTCCTCTGTCACATGGTTGTCAAACTTCTTTTTCAAAAAGAAAATATCTTTTCAGAAAGTTGATTTTTTTATATATAATAGATGTTTAGGGAAAAAAATACATAATACATAATCTCATTAGGAAGCACTACATGTGATAACAAACCTGAAAGGGCATATAAACATAGTCTGTGGTGGGAGTGCAGGCACCAGCAGCCGGCAGCAAGCTGGGCAATAAGGCTTCAATCTGTCGTTAGCAAACAAGGCGGCATCTCTGCTCAAGTGCCTGAAGAAGAGACACAGATAAGAAACAGTGGTGTAGCCTAATTCATGTTCCCTAGTAGTTTACCAAGAACATGCAAACCCATTTCAAAAGCAGTCATGTTGTCTGTGTCTGGATACCAGTCTTTACTAAAATATTAGAAGAAACATACAGTATTACAAGGCTGATTGAATTGGAACTTTCAGTAAGAAGATTGTGCAAGAGGAATTTTAATATACTTAATCTGCAGATGTTTGCAGCAAATTCTGCATTGCTTCTGGACCAACTCAATTATTTGCTTAGACATTGAGGAAAAAAGCATTATTTGCATCAGGTAGACATAGGGGAAAACCAATGTATCCTTCTCTGTATTTATAGTTATAAAAGTTTTCAGCAGAACTTTTAGTCTTGTTTACAGCCCAGTAAAAGTAATGAAAATATTACGTTCAACAATTATTGAATTTTTAGATTAATTAATTTAGATTTTAGATTTTGAGATTTTAGATTATTCTAGTATCTATTCCTCTGCCATGTCAGATGGGGTATGACCAGTGACTTCAAAAGGACCAGGAAGCCTACTGTATCACAAAAGAAACATCTACATAGGTAAAATGGGTAGTCCTAACTGTAAGGAGTGAACAAGTCAAGATGTCATTATTCAAACCTCTATAGCCCACTGAACCTATAAATAATCTTTTTATCTTTAAAGCTATACACTATATATATATATATATGTATATATATATATATATATATATATATATGTATATATATATATATGTATATTCATACTACAATACAATAACTTAACACTGGGTAACTTCTAATGATAAATTTTCATTAATAATACGGGTCTATTTTTATGTAAATATATTATTGTAGAGTATCTTCCAGTCTTTTTCAGGATTGTTAAATTGAGAAGAGCAATTGAATATTTGTCCTATTTTTATGTTAAAAAGTGAATGGACTGAAATGTTAAATGTGAATGTAAATTTCTTATTGCAACTTTTATACTGAGTGTTTGCACTATTATAATTTCTGGAATCAAATTAAAAATAAAGGAAAAATTGCTTGAATAAACAGCTGTATGAGATTGCTGTTTTGGTTTTGGTTTGGCTTTGGGGGGGAGGTTGTTTCGGATTTTTTCTGTTTATTTTTTAAATCAATTTATATTCATTACTATAACAAAGCTGCCTCTCAGAGGGTCCAGCTACAGCCTCTCAGTCAGGCTATGAACATGCCTCTAGAAATGCTGCAATTCTGCTTTCAGAATTGCTTTGAACTAAAGAATCTCGTGAGAACAATTCAGGTCCCTTATGAGTTTAATTGATTTTCTGCATCGACCACAGTGTAAGCCAGCTTGGGCCAAGAGTACTGTTCACTGTGCAAGCAGAGGAGAGTAAATATGCAATGACGAGCAAAATACCAGCCACATAGACTAGAAGAAAGTGAGGGAAAGCTTCTCTCTCCCTTTTCACAAGGCAGAAATTATTGGTTAATTTAGGCCAAGTGTAGATTTTGTAGTTATTTTATGTTATGCAAGATACAGAGCCAGCCTGACAGCAAAATAGCATAGGTTAACTTAAAATTGATTTTAAAATGGATACATTTTTGTCAGGTAATATGCCTCGCAAAAGAGTTGCTAAATTTGGGTAGTTCAAAGTAATTTGACTGTACCACTTCCAAATGACAGCAGACTCCCAACTGGCCAGATCAGAGAAGAAGTGCCTCATTCCTGCCCATGAAGATATGCCCTGAGATACCCTGGAAATGCAGGGTCCCCTGTGATGTATAACAGCCTGGGCTCAGATGCAAGGGGTTTCAATCCAAATGCTAGATGCAGCGTCTCCCCAGATGTTTTTCTTGCAGGTTAGAGAGCACAGTGTTATTTGTACAGAATTACAGCACTGTGAGGGAGTGTGATGGAACTGTTCTTGGTTTGCGCTTACACTAGTGAAAAGTGTTTGAGGCCTTATGTAGAATGAGGCAGGATCAGTATTAGGTTGTTACCCCTGTGGTAACACTTTTGGTGATGAGGAATTCCATACAGCATTTCTATAGCATAAACCACCCAGGACTGAAACTGAGGTTCTTGTCCAAAAATATTACCAGATGATATTTTGATTTCAAACAGGCAGAAGGGGAGAATAGAAAATGAGAACATTGTGTACATTATCCATTGTGTACCTTGGTGCATTGCCATTGTATCTATGTCAAAGTCTTCCAGTTTTGCAGCCATTCCCTAGAGCAGTGGGTCTCCTAATGCCATTTCTGCTGGCAGAACATGATGTTCAATGGAAGGAAACAATTATACAGGTATCAAATCATGGACCATATTCTTGTTTGGGCCATTGTGATGGAAAAAAAGAGTCATAGCTGTAAAGTGAGCCATGTATTAGAGATTGTCTATGACATTTTTGGCTCTCATGAAACCCTCTGAACTGTCAAGAGAGCATTTAAGAATGGGGATCTTGAGGTATAGTCAGGCTGCTTAGGAATCCTGGTCTGATCCTAATATCCAGTCTTGTGCAGGTTATTTCTGCTGTCAACTTCAGCAGTAGTTTGAGTAGGTTTCCAGGCTCAAAACTCAGAACAGAAACTGGTTTTTAATATTACATCAATATGAGTCTCCCAGGCTTACACTGTTCCTGTATTTAGAACCAGGCATTTGTTAACTGTTACTAGATTTAGCCATAAAGAGCTAGAAAGGAAGAAGCTAGTGATGAAGTTGTCATTATTATCAAGAACCTTTTCATTTACAAGGCACACTCTGAAGATGCCAGTGATGTCTTTCATAGAGATGGTGTAACATAAATGACACCATCACAGACCAAGCAGATGAGCTTCTCTATCAGAAGTGCTCTGCTTCACTAAATCAGTGTGACTCTTATTGATTAATTAGCTTTCCCCCAGCTTAGACCACCTTGGGATTCATCTGCACAATTCTAATGCCGCAAGAAAGAGCCATTTATATACACCTGGCCTTACTTCCTGCACAGGACTATACTCAGTCTGGCCATGCTACTGCACTGCACAAACACAGCACTTTTAGTTTATTATTGGATATAATAAAGTAAAACAAATCCATCATTTTCTGGTTGCTGAGAGATTTGAAGCTAGACATTTGTTTGGCTAAACTCGGCTCATACTATTGCCAAAGGTCATGAAAGCAGCACAGACTGTTTTCTCCCAAACTCTATAGTTACTCTGTATGTTTATTGAACTTTGGCGATACTGTTATATGCTCCTCAGCAGCTCTGCCAACATAATTAAAAAGGAGCATTTGTATCAAAAAAGACACAGCAAGTTACTGAGGAAAGGTCTCAGTTGAATATTAACTCAGATTGACTTGTGGGGTGTAGAAAAACGTAGAAAGTGTATAGGACACTGACAAGTGAATAAACAACACGCAGACAGAACACATAGTGGCATTCTGGTAAGACAAGAGTGTAATGAAGAGGAATCATTGACGCAATTATAAAGGCAGTGGTAACACATTGATTTTATCAAGGTCAATGATCTCTACTTCCATTAAAGTATACCTGACTTCTTACTACAGAGGTAATTAGATTTTTTGAAGTTAAATATTGATCCTCCAGACTTCTACATAAAAAAGTTAATTTTTTTCAATTTGACATCCCCCATAATGATTTTAGACTGGCTACTTGTGTACTATAACCTTGAGAGACAATAATTTTTAATGCTTTAAGCTTCCATAATTGATCTTAATATTGTAGCATCTTTTTATGTGTGCAAATTAATTTTCCTTTCACATAGACACCAGGACTCTATCTGAGGGCAGAGCTGGTCCAAGCTGAGAGAGGACATGGCACTGAACTTTTCTATGAGATGTAAAGTTATGTCCCTTAAAGAACTTGTTTCTTCATTCCTACTGTTACATTAAAGCAGAAAAAAAAAATTGGCTGTTTTTTCCAATTGCCTGCAACTGGCAGACCTTGGTGAAAAATTTATATTGACACCAATATTAAAAGCTTTTAAGACTCTTTGAAATGGTTCAGATACAAAAAGCCAAGCCTCATTGTTCCTAAACTCTTATTGAAATTGATCATATGGAAGATATTTAGGCAAATAAGGGTTTGACTTTCTGAGCAGCCATGAAACCCAGTAAGTAGTTCAAGACCATGGTTTTGAATGCACAAAATTGGATTTGTTGTCCATTTAGACAGGTCCAGTCATAACAGTCATAACCAAAACCTGTAGAAACACATAACCTGAAGCAAACACCATGACTTAGTGTATTGCTAGTTCAAAGCCATTTTTTTTACTGAGAGGTTATGAAATCGCAGCACCTGTTTATCCAGGGTTCCCTAAAGCCATCCTCTCAGGCTCCTTATGAGGTGCTCCTGTGATCAGACTGAATGAAAATTATGCTGTATGTAACTCTGTTCCTGGACACTGTAGAGAAACATTGATCTTGCCTCTGTCCAGGAAAAAGTCATTGCCGCACTGAAAAATGGAAACCTCCAACACTTGCAAAGGTACCACTTTCACATTATCACCATAACATAACTGACATGTGAAGAAAGTGTTCCAAAAGGCAAAACTTAAGAATTTCTGAAGAACAAGGTTGTACATAATGCTTTTTAGGCACTGAAAAGTTTGTTTAACAGACTACAAAGGATTGATATCATCCTTGATTTCTGAAGGTTTCAGTGAAGGTTTCAGTAAAGGTTTTGCTGGGGAAGGGGCTGGCAGACATGCTAGGCTGAGGACACTGGTTTTGTCTAGGTTGGAGAGAAGGAGGCTGAGGGGTGATCTCACTGCTCCTGACAGATTCCTGAGGAGGGGAAGGGGAGATGGAGGTGCCAATCTCTTTTCCTTGGTACCCAATGCCAGGGCATGTTGGTTGGGGGATGTTTGGACTGGACATTAGGAAGCATTTATTTACCAAGAGGGTGGTCACACACTGGAAAAGGCTTCTGGTTGATTCTCTTTGCCTGTTCGTGTTTAAGAGTCGTTCAGAGTCATTCACCCTTAATTATATCTTTTAGCTTTTGGTCAGTCTCAAGCGTCAGGCAGTTGGACTGGATGAACATTAAAGATCCCTTCCAACTGAAATATTCTATTCCTTTCTATTCAAATCTGTTATTTTCTATTCTACTCTAAAGTGTCTTCCAAACACATATATAAAATGCCGGTCTCCATTATTTACCCTATCACAAAACTCAGGATTCTCAGTGGTGTCCAGACATGTGATTCCACTGAAATAAGTAGAAATAGTGCTGAGGTGCTTTTGTAAAGTTTGCAACATTCCACTGGCTCCCTCTGTGCAACTTTATACACTTGAAGAGATTAAGTCCACAGAATGTGTTGCAGTGTTTCCTTTTCAATGACTGTGGCTGCCAAGTAGCTTACTGTGGAAGAATCACTTCTCCATTTGCCCACTATACCATAATGCCTTCCAGTCCCAAAGGACTATTCTGCAGAGGTTTGTTCATTATGAGACTCCCTGCTCATTTTAGACTTCACATTAGCAAATAAAATGTTTCACTCCTATTATCACTAAGGAGCTTGGTCTGATCAGCAACTCTTACAGCACTCCTGATTGACTTGCCTATATACAAAACTCACACACAGGAAGAATAGCTTATGTGAATTTGAATCAGATTTATATTTTTATGGAGTTTCATCCATAAATAGCTTGTAATTTGGGCCCAAGTCCTCTAAATCACTTAGGAAACAATTTTTTTGTTGTTTTTGTTTTGTTTTGTTTTGTGCACTCCTTTTATCTTTCTTCTAATTTATTCTTTATAAGAGCCTAAATTTAGAAAATCAGTTCAACATTTGTGTCCCTCTCTTAATTTTTTCTTTTCACTCTCCTTTTTACTCCTCACCACTATTTCCAGGCTTCCTCTGGCTCTTCCTTCTTTCTTATAATGCTTTGAGGGTCATTCCACCATGGGTCATCAGACAGAGTAGAATTACCAGCTCCTATTTCTTATTACATACTTGGAATCACCCTATATGCCTAAAAACATCAGACTAGTTGCAAGAACAGGGAGAGAGCCTCTTAGTGTTCTGCCTGGGAAAGACTGTACCTAGCCATTGGAGAGCATCTAGCTTGGAGATTTATGCAAGATTTGTGGCTTTACACACACACAACTGCACATCCAATTCAAGAAAATATGTTAGGGAAGCATACGAGTTAAGGATTGGTTCAGAATACAAGTTCCTTTCAGGAGAACTGTTTGGCAACATCCTCAGACTAGAAAATGAAGAAATTAAAAGAGCAGCAATTGAGGAATTGCAGTCTCTCAACACAAATGAGAAGATGGGAGAAAGGCGTCCATTTTTGTCCCTCTATGTATATTATTCCTTGGTAAACTGAAAAATAATTCCAGTATTTTTCTTTTCCAGATGAAGCCTCCCCAAAATTCCATGTCTTTGAAGTGAATGTATGTATTTGAACTGGAATAAAGGGGCTGAAATTTGAACAAAACACTGTGCTGTTATTATATTCCCCACTTTTGTTGGTTTTGGAAGTAAAAAATTTAAGAATTAATGTTTAATTTAAGGGAATGCAATAACTTAAGTAGGTTTTGCATTTTTTTAAATAAATTTAGAAAGAAGATTAAATTATCTCCTAAAATGAGATCAACAAAAGGATCTTTCAAAACATAAACCTAAAGAAGTGGGAGTTTGATACAATATATATGAAGGTGTATACTAACATTGCTAGAATAGAGTGCCATCTTGCATTATGCAACAAATGAGAGGAATTGTGTGTAAATATAGGCCAAAATGTTGTATCCAAATCTTTGAAGTTATTGTTCAAAATACCAAGTAGACAATGCTGAGGATAAAGATGATAATTCCAAGGAATGTAAATTTAGTGAAGGAATTATTCATAATGAATAGGTCTGAGTGCAGGACACAGTATGTGTCATTCTTTGAAAGATGCAAGAAGCTTTCAAGATGTCACTCAAGCCACAGTTTGCATGTTTCTTGTTTAGATACAGAACACGGCTACAGATACACTGAGACCAAGGTAATATCATCACTGCAGATGTTCTACTGAGCTCTGATTCTTAAATTAATATTGGACTCTTTTCTGTCTTATCTTTGTACAGTTATGTCTTTCCTATTCTCTGTAACACCCTGCCACCACTTCATAAAAAGATGGATCTGTAGGACGTATGATAAACCATTATTAGCAGCAAGAACAATTTACAGATCTCTTAATTTGTATCTTGAGAATACTTAGCTAGAAAAAAAAAAAAAAAAAAAACCAGAAAGAAAAGGCTTTTTAGAAAAGGGGGAAGTTGTTTTTTAAGAGTTTTGCAGAAAAGGCCATGGAAGGTAGACATAAAGATGATGCAGCTACAGACAGCCCTTGCAAACTGTGAGATTCCATGGAAAAGGACACAAAAAGTGAGGACAAGCATAGCAAGGGAGGCAAGGCCATGTGGTTTTGAAGGGGTCCAGTGAAATTATGTCCATTTTCTTAGCACCCCAAAATGCTTCTCATGCAGATTCATGCTGCTCAGTGTTTGCATCATTGCCCTGCTGGGAGAGGTGATACTATGTGCCACAGTACAGCAGGACAGCACAAACATTGTGACACCACGTCAAGACATCACTGTGCTCTGTGCTATATAAGGAACTGGCTTGCTGGGCCTGCAAGGCACAGAATGACTGGTCTGGTGGATTTGTTCAGCAAGCCACAAGGTATGAAAACTAACTACAAATATTAAAACTTAGGTAAAGATTAGTCTGTGTTTATAAAGGGCTGAGACTTTTATTTTTCCCCCCAGCCACAAGTATCTCAAAATAGTTTTTGTTTAATTCTCAAAATATTACTGTAGGAACTTCCCCTGGGAGTTTAGAAAATAAATAGCTTATTCTGGACAGACTATTTATTTCCAAGTTGTTTACTCATGCAATCCATGTGATTGTAATGTGCCTCCATTTCTCAAGCTCTCTTTCAGCTCCTTAGGGGCGAATAACTTAAGCCTAGAAACTTTATCCATATACTGACAGACCGTTACTTCTAAATTTTGAACTGGTAGCTCCAATTCTCTATTCATAGTAAAACTATTAATGTGGCAAGAGAGAGTGGTTTATGATTATGTTTGAAAAACCCAGACTCCCTGGAACCAAAAATTCAAATTCCTGCGAGATCAGTGCTTTTGCCCCTCTGTCTGTGCTAGATGCACTCTACAACCCCAGGTCATCCACATAAAGCCATGAAATTAGGTTTGTCTCATCATCTTAAAGGTCCACAGGTCATGCTTTGTCAAAAGGGGCTACTCCACTATTTCTGCACATGCTCCTTCACACCTGTTCTTGCCCTACAGCATTGTGGTAACAGCTGTTTACTGTCAGCCACCACAGAGCTGACTTGCAATTCAGGACTGGTATAGTCCAGCTGCTTTTCAGTTGATAAAAATTACAGTCCTCCACCTAAACCGTACTGTTCCAAATGAATGGAATTCTAATCTAGGAGCTGATGCTTTGAAAACATATGCTTCAAGATACAATAGCTGCAAACACCATGACATTCACACTGAAATTTACAGTTTTTCAGTTTATCTTCACTTCCTATTTTCCCAAAAGAAGAGCTTTTTCATGGCAGATTTAACATTAATTTCCCATTTATTTTTGAACAAGAAAATAAAATCAGGATGGCAATATACTCCATCAACATACATCCATCTTGCAGCAGATCCTCAATGTGCCTTAAGCAGCCATGTGAAGCCAATTAACCACTAGAGTATTTTTGTGATTGAAATAGGCAGCATACAGCAGAGATTAAATACCAACAAACATAGCATATAGATAAGTTGGGTAGCCCATTTTCCTATGACTAACTAATCCTAGATTTCTATTTAGTTATTTATTCATTTAAAAGCAATGTTGATACTCCAAAAAAATGCTAAATGTGTTAATTAGGGAGTGTCTGTAGCAAATGATGGCCAGGATGAACAGGTTTATAAGCAGGGAAGTAGCAGCTGAAGCTAGATTACTTAAAAAAGGAAGACAACAGACAGAACCTGGTAGGTCTGGTAAGCCTGCTATATTTTGTCAAATTTCCTGCAAAATGCATTCTCTGTTAAATACTTTGATATTCTCAAATAGTTTCTATTTCTCTGTTGGTTTTAGGCTTCTCTCTTTTATCTATAGTGGTGTTGGAGCAGAAAAACCTGCTGCTTATACATATTTATCTTTCTAAAACATAAAGAAATGTGAAAAGAAAAAATAGTTGTTGTTTTCTACAATAGCTTTGGTTGAAAAAAAAATTGTTAAAAACTAATTTAAGAAATAACTGACCATTTAATGATGAAGAGGAAAGTACTAAAATATATAGCTGAGGACAGGTTTGGGGGAGGAGTGGTAGCTGTAAAGTCCTCCTTATTCCCTTTCTAAGCTTAACCATGTACACTTCTATGATAAAGACTAAAGGAAATCAATCTGTCTAAACACAGAAGGAGAAAGGCAGTGTCTGTAGACTGAGTGCCTATGTGTCACACAAGGTAGCACTGCTAAGAAGTGTGAGAAAAAATGGGTATCCAAATAAAAATAATTATGGAGTATACCTCCCTCTTTCTGAGGAAAAAGATTATCCCACAAAATACCTGACTTCTGCTGTATTGAAGAGTCAGTGCCCTATATCTTGCTGCCTCAGTGTTTAGAAACACAAAGTGGATGTGAAACTGTACTAGAAAATTTAGACGCTACACAGGTGCAAAACATTGACAAAGAATGGAGCACTAATACCTTTTACTTCAGCGAATATACTTCCCTGTCTTCTTGTGCCCTGCTTCATGGTAGTCCTGTTTTGCCCCTCCAAGGGCACAATCTATATACAGCTTAGCTTAGAATGTGGGGCAATCAACCTGCATGATATATCTGAACAACCTCATGAAAGCAAAGATTTCAACATTTACTAGTAGTACTTAACTGCTCACCTGATTTAGATATTTATCTTAAATATATCTCAAATCAAATCTCTTTGTCTTGGGCTTTTCTGCCCAAGAAGTAGCAAGTGTAAGAAGCAGAGTTTCTTTTTATTGGGGGTTTGCAAATGGAAAGGAATAAATGCTACTAGCAAAAGCAAGCTTGCCATTGTAAATTCAGTTGAAAGTAGACTTGCTCAGAACATACATTTTTTAGAATCAAAGCTTAGGGTCAGCTGAACTAAGATAAATGTCAAGTGAATAGAAGGGAATTAGAGGTTTGTGGGCCACTTTTCAAGGAATTAAGGGAAACAAAATGGCAATTTGATGATCATTGGTGAATCCAGAAATTCTCTGCCCATCTCTTTAGAGCACTTGATTTCTTGCTACACAACAGTAGTCCCTCTGCCATCTAATACTTTTCAGCTGCATACAGAGTGTTAGCAGCTGAAACCCCAAAAGTATATTATTTATATACCTGGAAGGAGGAAATACTATCTTAATGATGTTGCAGTTAATGAAAAATCTTTAAAAATTCTAGCACACTTGGAGCTCCTCATGCAGAGGGCTGAGAGAGGAGTTGTAAGTGTTAGATGTGTGACCAGATGTTCTCATGTTCTGTTTTCAACATGGCTCTTCTAAATGCTTGAACACTGATCTATATAAAGGATAAATTCCATGTAAAGACAGAATATAGACATAAAAAGAGAAACACCTAGGATTTGATTTAACAGCTTGCTGCTAAAATTCAGCTTACATTGTGAAAAATGACACAATCTTCTTATTTTCTTAAAGCAATAAACTTGACTTCAAGATGTCAGAGGAAGATGATTCTTTCCTGAATGTTAAAAGATCTCTGAAAAAGAGAAAGGTGGAACATAGCACCCCAGTGGACTCAGTGCTCTCAAGAACAATTCCATCTTCTGTAGATCTGTCCAATCAGTCAATCAAGGACCATGATGCCACAAAGAGAGTTTATGGCTCTCCAATGCCAAAATCAAATCTAAGTAGATTGTTATCTCAAGTATCATTAGCACATGTTGATGTATACATCCCTCCTTCGTCCCCAAAAAAGCTTTCAACAGCATTTGATTTGCAAGAACTAAATAAAGAGAAAAGCCAAAGCTCTCGGCTTGTATTTTCTAGAAAGAGGCTTTCCACTGTGTTAGCCTCTGATGAATCAAATCAAGAGCCAGCTCACAAGATTGTCCCAAACACAGAAACTCAAGCTATCACCAGAGCATTTGTGGATTCTGCAGTAACTCCCAAGAGTGGACCCTCATGGCTTGTTTCCGGAATACCAGGGATAAAAGACCCCTTGGTAGCGAAATCCAGAAAGAAGAAAATTGATAGAACTCTTCAGGTGAAGACTTTCATTTAGTTATTCAATAGCTAAGTTACACAAACTTCTACCAACACAGAGTATATACAGATATTTCTAGTAAAGTGGGAATAGTTTACTAATGGAACATTTCCGTAACTTTAACAGTAAGGACATCTGTTTATGAATTGTGTCATAACTCTTTGATACCATTCCTAATCACAGACAGGATTCCCTGCAAACTTCCCCACTAGTATTTTTTGCTTCAGCTTGTGAGCTGGTATGACTCATTGTGTACCCAAGTGAGAAAGTATATTTTTTAATGTATCTTTCTTTAGAAGATATTTAAGAATAGGAAGAAATCAGTAATTGAAATTCTAAAGTTTCTTAATGTTAGCAAGTCAGATCAAATTTGAGGAAGAAATAATCTACTCCTTTTTCTGTTAAATCCAAATAGTAGTGCTTTGTAAAAAGAACAACAGTCATTGCAAATGGGATCTTGCAAGCAATCCTTTTCACTAATGTAGGGTTTTCTGGGGGAAGCTTAGATTACTAGATGCTCTGCAGGTGTTGGTTGTCTGTGGCACACAAGAACTCCATTTCCTGAAACTTTAATTATTTGCTAAGGGCTGTGGAAAGCCCATAGAAAGCATAGGAAGGCAGCAGATTTAGACTCTGAAGGTTGTCATGTCGGTGTGAAAGCCATCAAATTCTGTTCTGGTTTGTTTTTTTCTCTGTACCGTACTGTTCTTGAGTGTGTCAAGAAAACTTGTCACACTCAAAGTAAAAGTTTTACTTTGAAAGTAAAAGTTTCTTTGCTTAAAACAAATGGAAAACTCCAGCCAAAATTGAGTTGGGTCATAAGTCCGTTGTGTAGGTTGTTTGTTTTTGAAAGGAGGTGGTTTAAACACTATTTTTTCTTCTGTAACAGAGAAAGAAAGAAAGAGAATGGCTGCTTCGTCAGCTTAAAGACATTGAGGAGGCAACTAAACATGAACTGACAATTGAAGAAGCTTGATTGGGCTACCTGTGGGATAAGTGCTGTCACATCTGTCACGTGGGAATGGCGAGTTCCAATAAATCACACTCTGTTATAGTGCTTGTTATGCTTCCTCTTTCCTTCTAAAATGATCTTTTGCTGTTGTTTTTTTTGTCATTCTTTCCTCTTAAATCCAGGAGTAGCCAGGTATAAATTGAGAGTTAAGATGAGACTAACTCTCCTGTAGAGACAATGTTAATTTATAATGACTGAAAGGCCTAGAACAAAGAAGGGAGGAAGACTCATTCTTCATCCTTCCACAGCCCTCCCTGGCCTTAATCTTTCATATAGCATTTAAGTCTTATAGGGTTGCTTATCTTTATTAACAAGAAATCACTAGACAAAGTCCTAGTGCCCACACAGAGTGCAATCCTGTTTCGCCAAAGGAGAATATCTTTCAAAGCTGATGCAATCTGGAAAGTTTTTGCTGCTACCTGGTTAGATGAGGAAATACTGAGAGGCACCAAGGATGGAGGCCATTATTTAGAGATTACCAATTAATGACAGCTTATTTTGAAGTTTTGGTTCAAAATCAGTTTGTCCCAGCCTTAGATTGTAAATGTAACTCACTGTTGTATTGGAGATGCTTAATCCTTAGCGGTGTGTTTTGAGAGAGTATGCGGTTTCTATTTTTTTTTTTTTTTTATCCCCTCTGGAGCTGCTGCATGGAAGTCAAGAAGTGTGTCTTACCTGATGGCTGTATTGTTAAAGTAGAAATTTAACTCGAACTGAAGCATCAGTCAAGAATTGATGCAAAAAGCACAAAATTCATGTTCATTTCTACTGCTGTCTGTTATTTAATCTCTAGATTATACAGGCAGAGTTTATAATTTCTAAATTATCTATGGAGTGTCAGCAGCAGGAATCTTTACCACTTACATACACGTACTTCTGCACTTGTGTGGTCCTAGCATGTGCACTTTCCTAGTTTATACTGGTTTTGCAGCTGTTCCAAGCACTAATTACCCCAAAGGGGAGAGGTCCTATTTAAAAGAGCTGCCAGTTCAGAATGGACACAAGGGGCACTTCTGCCTTTCCATTCCACAAACTGTAACTTGTAATATATCACATCCAAGGTGGCAGAGAAGGAGAAGTATATCCCACGCCAATATTATGAGACAGGCCAATCGACAGCATCTGTGTTACACCCCGAAATGTAAAAGTGGATTTGTGGCTTTACAATCTCTCTCAGGATTTAAAAGGAATTAGGATGTTTTTGCTAAAGATTCTTGAAGTGAAATTCTTCAGAATTTCTCAGGTGAACAGCATTATCCTCAGACCTGGCTTTCTGTGTAGCCAGGCAGTGGTGTGATGCTGTCCCTCAGTTCATGAGCCAAGTCACGCTCACTTGGTTTCAAGTTAAGTTAATGTTCTGGAATTTGTTTGTGTGTCTTACCCCGGCTGCTTGTCTGGCCTCCACAGGTTCCTCTGGCAACCAGAGAGCTACTGGCTGGTGTAGATCCCAAGCTGCTTTTGAGATAAAATAGGCATGGTTGCAGATGTGCAGCTATTTCCCCCTGAGCCTGCAAGCATTTCATCAGTATCTGTGATTTGTGCCAGGGGCTGAACTAAGATCAGGCAAGTGCAAGGTTAGCGTCAAACCCTCCTCTACCCCTGGGAAAAGCACAGATTAGTCTGGCTGCATGACCCAATGCTTAATCCAAATGACCCAGTTCTGCCTCTTGTTTATTTGTACCTCCAGATAGTCAGTTCCAGTTGCTCCTTCTTCAGGTTTCTTATACTAGTCTCAGGCAGTCTTGATACTGCTTCTGCTTTTCTTTCTCACTGTTGCCTCTCAAAGGCACTCTTGGCTTCTGCCCATCCAGTTTCTCGGTCTTCAAATATGTTCATTTAATATATTCTCCAATGTGGTCTCCAGCTCTTTCCTTCCTTATAAGACATAGATATATTTTGTCTTTAGTGCCTGCTCTTCACTGTTGGATTACTTGCCCATCTGATACCCTCTGATATTTGACACTGGTCTTCTGCCAAGACTCAGACTCTGTTGTCATGCCCCAAAGTGCCTTTGTCTACTTAGGTTGATGCCCTCCATGATGTTAGGCCAAGTGGAAAGGTCATGTGGGACAAGTTCCAGACCTTAAGAGGCCAGGGGTGTAGTTGCCGCAAAATTCCTTCTAAAGCCCTGCTTTGGGCTACATTAAATGCAAGATTAATCCAGGGAATATGGCTACCTAATGTCTAAGGTATCTTTGGCTTCATTCCAAGTGCAATGCAAAACTTCTGAAATTCAGAACACAGTAAATGATGGGAAGGTTCTTCAGGGAGCAAGGGTGCCATCCTGTCAGGTTCATAGAACTAGGTGGTCCCAATAAAATCCCAGTGGAGGAAAACAAATTGTACTGAATGGTAACACAGAACTGACTTTGAGTCTTTCCAAGTTTTCAAGCTCTATCAGGCAGACAGATGTGAAAAACCAAGGGGTCTCATGATTTTGCAAACTACTTCTATTTCCTCTCCAGAATGTTTAAAACTAAATAAAAATGACTATATAATATTTGTTTTGGAAAAAATTAGGTGTTCATGAGTTTGCAAAAGTTATAAAACTGCTTATAGTATTTAATAAGAATATTAATACAATCAACTGGTTCTTCAGGGGTTTTACAACATGTGTCTGATGTTCTGCAACCACAGTATCAATGGTTAATTGCAGGTAACAATCCCAAGGAATTTCAACCAGCCCTGTATATTACAGACCTTAGTGAATGGTGTTCTCAGAGAAAGGTTTGTGTCTAATTTATAAAATCAGGATGTTGGAAAATGTGAAACTAAATGTATTGAATTGCACTTACAAAACTATACTGCTATAACTATACTTCACATGTAAGAATATCCATGGGGAAAAAAAAATTTAAAAAACCCCACCAAACAACTAGTATTTCTTTCTTCTTCTTTTTCTGTATTTGTTTACAGAGCTTGAACTTCGTTTCATTTGTCCAGCAGACTCATAAACCTATTGGAATTAAATTTTTAAGTTTAAATTATATGGCCAGTTCTCTGTCATACTATGTATGTATACTTTGAAAGGAACAGACTTTGGGAGGAGCACTACTAGTATGCAGTTTCACTTTTTTTTTAATATTCATCCTCTAGTGGAAACAATGGCAAATTACTGTTTGATTAGTGCTTCTCTTCATGCATAAAGTTCCTTTATGAGTATTTATATTACAATATCATCACAGTGCAAAAAAAAAAATAAAAAATTCTTAAAGGGAGCTGTAAAATCCCTTTAAAAAAGAAGTCTTCCTTGCCAAGTATGGATTTTGGCTGAGGCTGAAACAGGTTAGACACCAGATCCTTATGAGAAGAGAATCCCCAAGACATCCTGTTCTGTAAAATAAAAAGCCCTTTTCCTGCATGAATGAATGTGAATCAGAGTTGCAACATGCTCTTGAGCTTTGGTGTTGTCCTGACTTTCAAATGCAATATGGACACAGTTGTAAGTTCACAACAGCTTTCTCATTGAGAGTGTTCTTTTAAGGCAGTATTTTTCCTTTTGGAGTGAAGCTATGACCTTGACCTATGGAGCTGTTTTCAGTACACTTGTCCCTGAATAGATATTACACAACCTACCTGCTGATGGTGACTAAGCATGATGTTAGAGGGAGAAGAACAAAAACACTACTAAGAACAGAGGGAAGAGACAGAAATGTCTTCACCCTGGATTTATGAGCTCAGCCTTGTTCCCACTGAAACAATGGTAGTACTCTCGTTGACAGAGCTGGGAGTGCTCTGCCCAGCTGTGGTGCTTCTGTAGGAGGCCAGTTTGAAGAGAAAAATGTTTAGCACATGTATTTAACACATTTTAGATTTATGTAACAGATAAATGGAAACTTCCTTTGCTTATCACAGCTGAACAATTTTAAAATAACTAGGAAAAGTGGGAAACTTAAATAAAAACAGATTTTTTTCCCCCCCTCTAAGTTACAACATAGTTACATTCCTGCTATGGACAAAACCCTGAGTAATAAATCACACAACCCTGTCACTGACCTGTACTTGGTTGTGTTTTGTTCTATAAGACATACAAACACACAGGTCTCCCTTAGCTCCATCTGTTGATGCACTCCACCATGCCTACTAAAACAGCTCCCTCCTCAATATTTCCAACTTACTAGAAACAAATGAACAAACAGTGAGCCTAGTAGCACCTAGAAAAGTTACAGCACTAGAAGCAACTGTGTAACATTTTCAAATATTGCTGAAAACTTGAACCAGGCACAGATCTTACCACTGCCTTTAGGATACAGACCTGAGCTGCTCACTCTCACCCTGCTGAAAACTTGCTCAGGCTTTCTACTACTACGTAGCTACCTAATGCTTCTATGCAATTAAATGGTGCTTAGCAGTGCAGCCAGTCCCAACAGGCATGTGAATCCTGTATAGCTTGACAGCTGCCAGTCTCCTGGGTATACTCTTACATGTGGCTTTGCAGCACTTACAGCAGCCGCACCCCTCCATCATGAAATGGTACATGTGCATGGAGATGTGCAACAGACACAAGTGAGATAGGAGTTCTGTCTATCTGATTTCAATTCCAGCAGCCCACAGTACAAAACTCTGGAAGTACAGATTGCATTTCAAATCCCCTTCTCATGTGAGATAGGAGCTGAAACCAAATGTCATGGCTCACAAGGCAGTAAGCATTGTTTCTAGCCTTACTGTGAAGTCAGTGCTTTTAAGTGTTACCTGTCAAATCAGTTCCACTTTGCCTAAGTGTTTATTAAAAAATAAGTTTGAACTTGCATCATTGTTCTACCACACACTGTCCTGGCCTGTGTGGTTTTTTTTATTTCTTTGTGGATTTCTTTGTGGGTTTTTTTTTTTCCCCTGTTTTACGTCATTTTTATAGCAGAAATGGAAAGAAAAAATGGGAAAAATATCCTCTTTTTTTTTTTCTGCTTCTTACTGTTGCTGCCATATTGATCCCTTTTGTTGTCCTCCACTTCATACTTTTGGCCTTTCCTAGCTCTACGTGTCCTACTGTAACTGTCTTCTGCTTTCACCTCTTCATGTCATTGCAGGTCTGTCCTTTGTAGTGACCTTCTCCTACGAACAGATACCATAATCTTCCTAAAGCTTACGTCTTCTCCTAAAGAGGCGGTGCCAGCAATTATAGGGGAAAAGAAATATCTCACACCTCTAAGAGACAAAAATGAAGATTCTCTTCATAGAAATTAAATAATTCAATTTTATATTATGGAAAGCTGATGCAAATTCAAATATAGGAAAGAAAGTATGTCAGGATTGCTGACAAAATTACTTGGAGTGGAACTGGATCCAAAAAAAGCACTTACAAGATGTCCAGGTAAAATGGGTTTCAAAGTAGCCAACAAAGAGAGCACAAGCAATTCATTGCATCTTATGGCATGCACTTAAATCAAATTGGTGTTGTGTGAAGAGTATTCATACAAAGGTCATGGATGCTTTAACATTTGTTACTCCTCTAGAAGAAAAAACACCACACAAACCCACAAAACCTGCACAAACCATAGCTCAGCAACAGCAAGAAGCCATGAGAAGACACTGCAATAAGATGGAAGGCTTGCAATTGCAATCAAAAACTATATTTACAAAACATATGTTATAAATAAACTGTTGATATGTGTTATAATTGTAACTGTGCTAAAAAGAAGAAAGAAGGGGTGGAACTGGAATAGTGGAGAAAGAAGTACTGTATGGCATCCTGAATACCTCTGGGTAGCTGAGAAGAAGTTCACTAAGACTGTAGGATTGGCAATTATACCACAAAGTTATGCTGCAAGCATGCAAATCAACAGTGCATTCTGACCTTTGCTAGTATATTCAGTAGAAGATTTTTTAGCCACAGCTGGGAGATGATAAAAATTGATAAAAGAAAACAAATCACAGAGCAAATTCCTTGTGTAAAACCAGCAAAATGAAAAGTCTATGATGATCACATTTGGAGAAGAGATGAATAAGAGAAGAAAAAACACTGTAGCAGATTCATGACACCACAAAGGTCTGTCGTCTAGTATAGCTTCTCAGAATGCAAAAACAGTGAGTTAAAGGAAAATAAGTCTTGATATGTTAAAATATTAGTTTATATTATTTTTTTGCATATTCTTAGTAAGTCTGTAAAACAGGTCTCTTCACAGGACAGTTATCTCTGAGAAAAATATCAGCTTATAGGGGAAATGTATTATACATTAATATGTAGAAGATTACATTAAAAGTAAGGAACCCGTGCCACAGCAGTTTTGGGAAGACTGTTTGTCTGTGGGAGGGACTCATGTTGCAGCAGGTGTAATAGGCTGCTTCTCATAAAAGTGGACCCACACTGGAGAAGTTCATGGAGAACTGTCTCCTGTGAGAGGGACGCCACAGTCACACAGGAGAAGGACCCCTCTCCCTGAACAGAGGAAGATCTCAGGGGACAAACTAACTAAAACCTCACCCCCTGTATTCCTGTGTTGTCAATGGGAAGGAGGGAGGGGCGGGGGGAAGAAAAGGTGGTTTTAAGGACTTATTTACTTCTTATTATTCTTCTCTAATTTCATTAGTAATAAATTCACTTTGTACCTCTAAGTTGAGCCTGCTTTGTCCTTGTTTTCTCCTGATCCTTATCTCAACTCATGAGCTCTTCTTTAATTTTTGATCTCCTCTGCCCAGCTGTGGCATGGGAGGGTGAGTGAGTGACTTTAGTGCATGCCTGGCATTTGGCCAGTGTGAAACCCGGCACTATGAGACACTAAAGCTTAGGCAAACCTGATTCCCAGGAGTGGCTTTCCTGATTTCAGCTCTCTGCGCAAGCCTCAGGCTCTCTAGAACTGACTGAAGTCCCAGAGTCCTGTCTCATGACATCTGAGGAAACAGTAGAGGCTCTGAAACTGAAAAAAAGTACTTGTGGTATTACTGTCAACAATGTAATAATAATAATAATGCTGAAATCAGAAATGCCTCAGGACAACAGACAAAAGGCAAGGAGAGATTTCCTGACAAAAGCAGCTGAGCAGTTTTATTTTTGTCAGAACTAGAACTGAATAGCCAAAATGTCAAAAACAAATTTAATTGATAGAAATGTGTCCTGTTTTAACAGCATTTATCACTTTGCTTGCTCTCTTGCTAGGAATGCCAGGCTGCTGTCTTCTGCTTTGCCTGCAGTCCTGGCCCTGTTCCTTTAGTAAGCACAGTTCTGGCATGTTTGTCACCAGTTTTGGCCTCCTACTTCAAGGGACAGTTGACCAGAGAAAAGGGACCTCTTGACTTACTCTAGTCTGGGTCCTATGACTATTCCTATTATTATTAGCATTTTTTAAAAATGAAAAGATCAAAGAATGGCACTTAACATTAAAGTACTATGAGCCAAACATATTCACAGAGGTTAAAATTCTCCATAAAACCTCAGAAGATCAGGAATTTGAAACATCAGGGGCTCCTCCAGTCTTGGGTTAGCAGTAAGTTTCTTTCACTATCCAGTCTATCTACTGTCAAAGAGAATATCCACTGTTGCACTTGACAAGGTAGAAAACAATACACATTAATTATTGCTGTCTGTTGTCCTCAGGCAACTGGCAGTGACTATGCAACTGGCTGTGACTATGATGGCCCTGGTCTGGGTCTGGATCTTCCTTTTTCTCCATCATGTCTACTTTTTTCCCCACTACATGTAGAAATGCTTGTGCCTGGAAAGCTATGTATTAGTTCAGGGAGAAAGGGGAGTTCATGTGAATCCTGGCATTTAACCTGTGTGACAGACCCAGACATTAAAGTAAGTGGTAGTCTTGTGTTCTTCAAACTTCACATGAGATGCTTGACTATATATTTGAAAGTGCTATTATGTTTAAATTGCTTAAAGAGTAAATCTCTGGGGAATTTGTCTTTTCCTTCATTGGCATAAGGTAGCAACAACTTCAGCAAGTAAACCTAATGGTGGTGAGGGCTGGGGTCTCACTCTCTCAGCACCTACAGCCTTCAGGGACTGCAGTAAAGGGCATACCACATGATCAGTGGTGTTCTTTTCTGTTTTGGGCCTGGAGAGACACAGTGGCTGAAAAACACAAAGATATTTAAACAACCTATCCTGGTTTAGATGCCTGGAGCCAGTGCTAAGGGGGTAATTTACCTTTTTGAAAGTCCCTTCTAAGCTATAGCTCAGTGTATTAGGCACTGAAAAGCCTTTATTTCCATGGCTGGTCACAGAAATACCCCTACCTGGGTTCAGTAATGCTGACTATACCAGAAGCAGTGAAGCAGAAGGGGTTTTTTAATATTAACTGTCCACACAGGAAATCATACGCTGTAACATGCTTTCAGCTTTGTCATACCACAGTAAGTCAAAATGTTTCTGTACTATTTTTCCAGCTAGGCAAATTGAGAAAGCAGCTGGCCCGTGGTAGGATTACAGGACTTTAACCTCTCTTGCCAGAAGAGTACAACCATTTGTAGAAAATAGTTTTCTGGCTGGTCTATCTATGTATGCACAACATTGCAAACAAGGTGTTTTACTCAGTGCCCAGACACTTTGGGTGCCACCGAGGAGAGAAACTACATTTTTCTCTTTTTTTCATGACCTGTGATTTAATGCAGAAAGTCCATAGAAGCCTTCGCTAGCTAGACTTGCCATGAGACAGCCTCTCACTATAGTTTCTGCAGGTTTAGTTTTAGGTATTTGTAAGCTATTTCCCACATTTTAGCCAAATTAATTGCTGGGGCAAAATAGCAAAAGTCAGTCTGCTTCCAAAAGTTAGTGCAACACAAACTTGGAACATGTCCTTCTCTGCATCCAGAATTTAAATCTAAAAGCCTTATTTAACCAATCAAAATAGATAAATAAGACCAAATGGTTAATATGTCATTGCAACAAAATGACAACAATCAAAAAAATGTTTGAATCAAATTATCCGTCAAGAACCTAACACAATCAATTGATTGGAATTCCTGATAACCCACACAGCTGAAATAAAGCATTCTTTTATATCAAACAAACTCAGGGAAGAAACTAGGGGTTTTATATTTGCATCATAGCTGTTTCTCTTCATATGCTTGATGCCACTTGTGTGTGGTATGTGTGTGTATGCATCATAATGGTTTTGGATACTGTGTTAGTTTTGCATCACAGAAGTGATGTTTTGGGAGAGACGGTTAGCAGTCTCTTCTGTGTCTGACAGGAAACCAATCAGTAGTTGGTTCTGGGAATTGATAATCTCTTAAACCATTGGAAAGCTATACACGCTTCTGTGAAAAACACGTGTTAAGGACGAAAGAAACCCAGGAACTCTTTTCTTTTCCCTTCCGTCTGGCAAAGAGGTAACACAGCCGGCCGGGCCCCTGTCTCGGCCAGGCAGGGCCAGGCCGGGCCAGGCGGCCCCCGCCCCCGGGACAGCCCCATCGGCTGCCGGGCAGGGCAGAGGAGAAGCCCTCGGCCCCGGCGTGCTGGCTGCTGAGATCCCCCGTGCTGGCTGCTGAGATCCCCGTGTTGGCTGCTGAGATCCGAGACGCCCTCCCCGCCACAAAGTGCCGAGGCCGGCCGAGGCCACGTGACCATCCCCAGGCCCCAGGCGGGATGTTGACTCTTTCAGCGCTTCGGTCTGTTGAGTCTCACTGCTTCAGTCCTCCCTCGGGTGAGAGAAAAGGTCAGAAGTGCAGACACGTAAATAAGCAACATGAAAACATCGAGGTCAGTGAAGAAGAAGTCAAGTCCCAGATAGGAGGGATGAGCCTTTAGTTTTAGGCTGAAGTCCTCTTATAAAGCTATGGAGTAGGATTCTTTTCCCTGTAACACATGAAGGTATGGGGGAATGAAAGTGTTCAAATTGTAGATATCGATCAAAGGTCTCTATGTTAAAGTAAGCAGGTGTTAAAGTAGCTCTAATCTTACTAGAAGTTTGAGCAGAGGAGAGCAGAGTGATGAAGTTCCTGTGCCCCCAGGAAGAGAAGATCTCTGTTCCTAGAGATGAAGATGATTTCAGAGATTGATAATGAGAACCTTTGCTTTTAAACAACTCATCTTTAAAACTGTACCCCATAAGTTGACATGGCCCATAAACACAGCTGTGGGAGATGCTGTGAAAACAGGAGGGATTTCACGAGTGCAGATTTCCCTGGGCAGTTGTTATTCGTGGAAATTAAAAGCCATGAAA
Organism: Onychostruthus taczanowskii; assembly: GCF_017590055.1. NCBI lineage: Eukaryota > Metazoa > Chordata > Aves > Passeriformes > Passeridae > Onychostruthus > Onychostruthus taczanowskii. Next base: position 574,705 of record NW_024498829.1, read on the forward strand.
AAACTGTTTTCTTGTGGAGAACTCTCCATGACATTAACAAGAGGACTTCTCTCCCTGAGTGAACTGAAGAAATACTATTCTAGAGGGGGTAAACTGACTGGAAATTTTAGGTTTTGTTTCTGTACATTATCAGTGGGAAAGAAAAGGTTGTTGGGGGAGGAGAAGCGTTCTGAAGGATGTGTTCTGATTCTTATTACTCTTTCTTTTAGTTGCTATTAATAAATTTTTCTTTATACCCTTTTAAAGTTTTGAGCCTGCTTTGCCTCTCTCGTAATCCTATCTCACAGCAAGAAATAAGTAAGTACATTCTAATGAGTGCACTAGTAATTGACCAGGACTGAAGCCACACTAATTATTACATTAGCCAAGAAATCTCCAATTAGCAAACCAAAACCACTACAGATATTAAGCTTAAAAATTAGAATTAGTTTTTTACCTAAAAAGAGGTAATGAGGATATTCCACTGTTTATTTGGGTTTTTTTAAAACCTATCCAGATAAGCAGTCTCAGTAGGAAATTATTTGGATAAAAATTACTTGTACCCAGATGTATATAGAACTTTACATTCTGTGAGTCACTTCATATGACTTTAAAGAAAAAGAATTTAAAAATCCCAGACTTTATTTATCATTCAAAGTGAAGTAATTGACTAAGAATTATTGAGAAACCAATGGGAAAATCTTGCAGAAAAACTAATCCTTGCCTGAGATTCATGGGTGTCTTTTGACAAGTGGTTCAAGTTAGTAGTCAACTGTTGGAAAACCTAAAAATTACCATCAAAAGTCTTCAGTAAACAGAACTTTACATCAATAATGTTTTTAACCTCCTGGCTCTTATCTGTTTGTGTTCTTTAAAGAAATGTCAGGGTCAGAGATGGAGATTGGTAGATGAGTTGTAGTATTACATCAGACAGAGTCTACATAAACATATACACTACTTTCACTTCATTGATGTCCCATGGCCTATATGAAAGCATTGTCTGGTTGATTGATACTGCCCTAAGTCATCATAATCAGTTCTAACATATGTTCATTACATTTACATAAATGAATTATGAAGGGACTGATTTTTATGGGTGTACCTTTTGTACAGAAGAACATCTCTCAAATTCTGCTTTGGCAGATTTTTAGGTTTCCTCAATTTGATTTCACAAAAGATCGCAAGTGAAAAAAGGGCTGGGCCACGATTTCAAGTGCACCTGGAGCCATGAAGGGAATAGACAAAAAACACTTTCAAAAACACTTTTCACTTTGTGGGGAGGAGTGTTGTTTATCTTTTGTTTCTCTTACTGGATACACTGAAAAAAACCTGACTTGTAAAAGGCTGAAAGTTCTTAGGAATTGCCTGAGCAGTTCAGATACTGCCAGGTGCCTGACAGCAAAGAAAAATGTGCCAAAGACCTGAAAACATGATGGTGCATGGGAAGAATGAGATTTTTTTGAAATTGTAGTTTTTTTATGTAGACCTGTACTTTAGAAAATCATGCTCTTCTTGCATTGTGTCTATCTTGTTACTTCAAAATGATGGTGATGAGTTAAAAAATCCTTTTTAAAAATCATTTCACTTACTAAAAGCTGTTTACTCTCAGTTCACCTCGGTTTTTTTAAACAGAAAAACTGCAGGCAGGACAGCAGCAGGCTGGAGTACAGTAATTTCAGAGACCAGTAGCTTATGTTAAGCAGTCAATGATCCTCAATTCTGTTCATAAAAAGCTGTCTAAACAGCAAAATCCATAGATAAGTCGATGAATACACATATATACATATACAAAGGCATATGAGTTCTTTGGGTCTTTGTCATTTTACAACTTCCCATTAATATTTTTTTTTTCATGTTTCTTCATGAAAGAGACTTTGTGTTGCATTGTTTCCTTTTTCTCTTTGGGAGAGGAAATACACATTCCTGTATACTTTTCAGTTCATTTTGAATGGTAAGGGAGTAATCGTTTTTCAAGACAGATGCACAAGAAAAAGTAGAAATGAAAGTGGGAAAATAGTTTAAAAAGTCTAATTGCAGTTGTTGTGCCCTACATTTTTAGCCAAAATTTACTCCCTGTCAAACATGCAAAGTCCACAGAATTATTTTTAAATCTGTAAAATTAGGTTTCTTTAAAGTACTTCAAAATACTAATGAGTCTAATGAGTTTCAGCTTTGGTGTATCGAGATAGACATGCCCAAAAGTATTTGAATTTTTAAAAATAATAATTAAGTGAAAATGTTTCAAGTCTGTAATCAGTGAGAATGCTTTTGAGAACTGACTTATGAATATAGAGGGGTAGGAAATCACTATATTGTAAATAAAACCTTTGGCATCAGTATTGGAGAACAGAGTGAATAACGACATTAAACATGCTCTGCAGTTCTGCTTCACTTTCTTTCACATAAATGATGTGTTTACAAAAGAAGATAAATAAATGTAAAAAAAAAAAATCAACTAAACGAAAAATCATGCTGCATTACATGACTTTGCAATGGAATGTGCTATTTCAATCTTGGTACATACTGTGAATACCAGGATAAAATAATCTGTTCAGCATAGTGAAGTTAGAGTACTTTTACTAGAGTGACAACTGTTGCAGGCAAAGCAAAAAAGGAAAGATTTCCCACCTACACCTCCCCTAGGTGATACATGAGGAGATGGAGAGTGTTAAAAGCAGGTATCTCATTTATTTTTTAACTGTTTGACAAAATACTGGTTTCCCTGAAGTGCATGTTTTGGGGACTGCTCCTTCTCTCACCCCAGGAGCAAAACTGAACCCAGGCACACGAGATCCTGCTTCAGCTGCACAGCCACGCCCGGAGGTTAATGCAAGGACTCCTACGTGCATGTGTGCAGTAGTTACAAGATCCTGATGGCTTTATTACCCTTGAGGCCTCCTCTTCGGTATGTCAATGTACTCCTAGCCTGCAGCCACATGATGAAAATTAAACAAGGGTTTGTTGCATTTGTTGCTGTGGAAATATGAATTCAGTTGCTTCAGTTTCAATGGGATTTCCCTCCTCCCCCCACCCCTCCCCCCTTGTTTTTTGAACATTGACATTTTTATGAAAAGTCAAGAACAGGAGACATTTGTGACAAGCAAAAAGGGAGGGGATAGCCCCCACTCATACATTTCCTTCTGCCAATTCTGTCTCCAGCCCCCACCACATTTTTCCTCGTTAACTGTGTTGGGGCAAAGAGGTGGGAGTGAGGGAATAAAAGCATTCCTGCATGTCTGGAGGAAAGAAAATAGATAAAGGAGGAAAGTGAAAGGGGAGGGGAACAGCGGCCAGGGACTTGAACTGCCAGTGAAAAGACGCTTCTTCGGCCCCTCTGTTCAGATAATAGTTAACTCGGGGTTAAAGATCAATACTCAGGCAAAGCACTGTATAAATGGCCCGGGCATGCCGAATGTATGTGAGGTGCCTCCTGCTCTCCAGGCCGCCAAGCTGCCCTGCCCCGGCCCCTGCTCAGCGGCATGAGTGGCTCGCGATGCGCACCGTGCCGCGGCTGGCTCCGGGCGCTGCTGCTCCCGGCGCTGCTGCTGCTGCCGGCGCTGCCGGCCACCCGCCTCGCCCGCGGCTCGCAGCCCGTGCTCTGCGCCCCCTGCACCCCGGAGAGGCTCGCTCTGTGCCCGCCCGTCCCGCCCGACTGCCCAGAGGCTGCCCGGCAGCCCGGCTGCGGCTGCTGTCAGATCTGCGCCCTCGGGCTGGGGCAGCCCTGTGGGGTTTACACCGCCCGCTGCCGCCTGGGGCTCCGCTGCCATATCCCTGCCGGGGAGTCCCGACCCCTTTCCGCCCTCATCCAGGGGCACGGGACGTGCATGCCCGTCAGCGAGGTCGGAGGGATGCGCACAGAAGAGCCGGCAGGTACCGCGCCATCGCGTCCCCGCTCCGCGCCGCCTCACGAGCCGGGCCGGGAGCTGCGCGCCGGGCGCTGCTGCACAGCCCTCGCCGAGCGCTACCCGAGGGATTGGCAGGCGCGACGGGGGCTGTGGGAGCCAGAAGCTGGGAACAATGAGCGAAGTTAGGGAAGCGTCTGAAATATAGGGAGGCTGGAATGCACTTTCCAGGGAAACGTGCTCTGACCTGTTCGAGGTGAGATGCATCCTGGTGCCGGGCCTAAAATGTTCCCAGCAAGCTAGTACGCTACAGTCTGAAAGCAAGAAAACCATAAAGCATAGTCATGGAACAATGCAGAATAACTACAGTGAAGTATCTGGGAGGCTGCAGACAGTTTTTCTTTGGTAGCAGACAGTAGCTGGAGTAGGACAAATGTTTTATAGGCTTTGGTTATGTCCATCTCTAAAAGTCATGATAGAGAATGAAAAGGCTTTGTGCCTGGGAATAAAATCTACCTGGAGCAGTGTAGCCAAATTATCTTGAGGCAAAAAGGCATCTTAAGCATCTTAGACTATATGATGGGCAGGAACTTCTTCAGTGTTATTCTTTTTCATTTTATTATGATTATTATTACAATGATGATGATTGTTATTATTTTCATCATCACTACTGCTTTGTCTATGAAGTGGTGATTAAGGTAGCTCGGTACCATTGCAAAAATAATCATCGTTGACTCAAAATAACAATAGCCATTAGTAGAAGTAAGTGGAGTTTCTCCTGTAGTTGAGGGTGTGGGGGAGGCAGAGAGCAATGACCAAACTGAGTATTTAAGCTACGTGCATTAAACTTGATTTGATTTTTCTAGTTTGCTTCCTTCCTTCCTTCCTTCCTTCCTTCCTTCCTTCCTTCCTTCCTTCCTTCCTTCCTTCCTTCCTTCCTCCCTTCCTTTCTTTCTTCCTTTCTTTCCCTCCTCAGTTTCTCACCTTCATTTTTTCTTGAACATTGTCAGTCCATTGCCTGTTTACAGCCTTGATCCAACAAGTAATTTAGACACATAAAAATTTTATCCTATGATGAATCACCTGCAATTGCAAAGAGCTTCTCTTTCTTTCAGTGGAAGAGTTCACACATGCTGATTTAGGCACTGGTATGAAGGCAAAGATCAGGCAGAAACAAACTATTTTCTGCCAATTCTTTGCTATTTGGTCTACTGCAGAGCAGCAGGAGCTACTTCTGACCTCTGTGAATTGCTACCCCTTCTTATTTATGAGGCAAGAGCAAAGTACAGGATACCATGGGATGAGGTCCTGACCATTTCCTCTCATGAATAAAACCAGAAATACATCACACTGACAAAAATCTAAATTCATTACAAGTTTACCTTCAATCTTTTCTCATTTAGTCAAGTTTCTACAACCAACTGTAGTCAAGAAGGTTTTTTTTCACTTCTAACAGACAGGCTGCATCTTCATCTTTGTGATTCAAGTAATTTTGAAGGATCATAAAATAACCAACTTGTTAGAGAATAGTTGCTAAGCCCTTCTATGAATTTATTATCAAAGTATAATTTGCCATGCTGCACATGTAATTTATTCTTACAGTATCTACTCTAATGGATGTCTGAGATATTGCTTTTATTTTGGTTGATCTTTCTCTTCACCTTTTTAAACTTTGAGAAATAAATGCCAAATTTCACTGAAGATGTTTACTTTAATATCATTCACTTCCAGATTCTATAGAACCTGATGATATGCCTCTGGAAAGCACTGAAATAACACAGGATCTGCTGCTGAACTATCAGTTGATGTTTTCCATAGGCCAGGATAAATCCATTCCCTGGAATTCCATCACTGCATATGAAAATATGAAAGCAAAGAGAATATTGGAACTCAAGAAATGGAAAGAGCAGGTGGGTTTTCTTTGTAAAATTTTCAGACACCATTTCAGTAGAGCCTCGCAAAAAATTTCTAGCAGCAACATTGAAATATCATTATTTTGGGTAGCTGGCAAACCAGCTTTTGGAATGTTCTCATCACATGCTTGAGGAACAGACTGGAGCCATAATAACAGGCATGCACCAGGTATGTCCTAAACAGACTTCATGCAGAGGCTGAATGTTTAACCATATTTACGATCAGATTATAACCTGCCCCTTTAATTTACAGGAATCTGTATTAAATTCTCGGACTCCTTTTTAGTTTTACTTAAGAAAAGGCATTTTTCACTGGTCCAACACACAGCAAAATAACAAGGAGTCCTTCTATGTAGTTATTGATGAAACATCAATGCAAAACAAAATGTGATTCTCTCTGATCACAAGGAAACGCTATTAAGTATATTCATGTTGAAAGAAAAAAACCTCTACAATTAAAGTGGGGCTTGACACTGCAAAATTCTAGTGGGTAATGAGAATGTACGGCCTTTGCAAGCAGGTTTGTGTTTGAGGGCACCAGAGGGCACCAGAGAACCACGGTTAGACTGGTCCCAGGCGGCAGCAGCACCCCTGCATTGTGGAGCTGGGTTAGTCGGGCAGCACAGCTTAGGTTCGTAATAGTCGCTGACAAAATGGAAGAGAAAAAGAAAAAATATACTAATCACCACCCTACCTTAGGGAAGCCTCATTCCATATCCAGAGAAGGACTTAATCACAGATTTAGTTTGAACTGTTATGTACATGTGCTGTTAGCTGCAGTTCTGATTTTCAGGGCTTCTGCTTTTCTCACCCTGAGCCACAGATAAATCCACAGGCTGGACTATGACAGCTTATATGAGGGGCTAACATGGGGAGATTTTGTAAAAGCAGAGGTTACATTTTCACTCAAAAAATAGAAATATTTGTTCCGTTACTTTTCCTTTCATGTACTGATTCAAATGTGTTAGGTACTATTGATGTACAGAAATTGTAACTTTCAAAAAAGAGAGCCAGCAAATTGTGGAAACAGTGAATATTGCAAACAGTTCTTCATTCCCAGTTCCAAGAACTTTGGGGTTTGGTCCCAGAGCTACAGAATGGCTCCATGTTGCTTTGGCAACGGTTCTGTCCTGTACAAAAGATAACAAACATTCAGATATTTGTTCTTGCACCATCTATATATGTCTTGCACTTATCCTCCATATATCAACAGAGCACAAGGCCATGGCAACCTGGAAGACATGACCAATGTCATGTACCAGTCTTCTAACTTCCACCGCCCTATAAGAGGAGAGATTGTATCCTCTAAGCAGTAATGTGTTTACTTGTGCAGGTTAAATTTTCTTGAGTGCCAATTTAAGGACTAAAATCTCCATGTTTATGAGAACAAAAAAAACCTCAAAGAATAAAAACAAAGGTCTGAATGCAACACCAGAGTTTTCTGGCTGTGCTCCTCCTGAAAAAAGAAAAACTACATGCAAAACAGTCTGGTGTAGAGTTTATGCCTAATAAGTATTTTCAGCTTTTTACTGTCTATGTTCTGATGACCTTTTATGTAGCTGATTTACTTGTGACTTCGGTATTCATACCATGGTATTCTTGCAGGGTCCTTGTCAGAAGGAGCTCTACAGAGCCCTGTATAAATTAGTGAAGGCTCAGCAGAGAAGCAGAGGGGAGATTTACAAATTTTACTTGCCCAACTGCAACAAGAATGGATTTTACCACAGCAAGCAGGTACGTGCCTTTTCCCCCTCTCTGCTCACAGCAGTGCTGTGACTAGCCTGATACAGCCAACACTTTCACAACCCTCTGCTCCCAAACTCACAAGTTTCCAGCAGGTTGTGAAAACAGGGATACTTAGAGCAGATGGTTTGTCCTTCTCTTCAAGGTGAGCTGCATACTGGTGGCTGTCAGCAATAGAGGCAGAAGTCTTTTCCCTTCACAAAACAGGTGCACTCAAAGCCTTTTCCAAAATATTTTAGCCCTATCTGCTCCCATGTACCTGACTTGTTAGCATTCATACTTGAATTTGACATTAATTCATAATATCCCTACCTGCCAAAACCCATTGAATATATATAATATTCACTATGTAAAAAGAGGGCTCTCAGCTCATAGGCAGTGGAAAACCTACATAGGCAGTGAGAAAAAAAAAACAAACAAACTCTTTAGAGCAAAATTTACCTTCTGAAAGCTTGACAAAAATACTGATTTGTGCTGTCTGTGGATTAGATTATTTGCTAATTTCCATTATGCCCTCAAAAAAAATCTATTGCAAGTTACAGCAAGAGTAATCTGCAAAACTAACTAAAGCTCTGAACTTCAAGCCACACCCTGTAATCACAGGTCATGCGCACAAATTTAGTAGGTCTGCATAATTCTATGTCACCAAGACTCCTTGCTTTTGGGCATTGCATCATGTGACTCATGAATACTGTGACCTGGGATCTAATAAAGCACAAACAGAAACCTGTTTAAGCCCCTCCTCAAGAAAAAAACCCAAAACATACCACCTTATTTGTCTCCTTGTGTGAAGACACAGAAAATTCAATCACTGCTCTCACCCTATGAGATTGTATATTCTGCCATCCTTCCATTTCTCACACTGGCACTGGAAGATATTGCTTTTTTCTACTGCTGTTTACCAAGGACTGGACAGTGTTAAATCTGAGGTTGCTCTTGTGATAGCTGAGCTTAGGTCTTGGTTCCCTAACCGAGTGTGTTGTTTAGAGTCCCTGCATACCACGGCATTCAAAACAAGCTTGTGCATGGCAGGTTTTCACCTTCTGATCCTAATTGAGTCCAACACCTCTATTGGCAGTACCTCACAGGTAATCTTACAGATCTTACAGTTACTTATTGTGATTGTTTTGGTTTTTTTTCTAATAATATTCTAGTGTGAAACTTTGCTGGATGGAGAATCTGCTGAATGCTGGTGTGTCTATCCAAAAAATGGCAGAAGAATTCCTGGATCTCCAGCAATTAAAGGAGACCCAGAATGTCAACAGTATCTCACCTCACAAGAATAAAACTAAACCCCAGCGTTTTTCACAACAAGCTTTCTGTGGGACCTGTTATAGTCAGGAACTATTCCAGTCAGGAGCCATTTCACTAATGTAGTCTTGTGCACCTGATTTTGAGTGTATGAGTAACCCCATAAAGTAAAATTTTTACTGCACTGAGATTGCCTACATGTTTAAGTGACAAATGTGAGCTACTGCAAGATCAAATCCTATAATCTTGTATGTATTGTTTGTATAATATTATATATACACTCATATGTAAAGCTGATTAATTATTTATTTCGCAGTGCATGCATTTTTGTCTCTATGTGTTGTTACTAATTTATATTCTCAAACACTTCATAACTTTATATTTAAATACTTAATATTATTGCGCTTAAATATATCATCATTTTGGAGGAATGCTGTAACTTAAGCCTTCAAATGGCATGGCTATTGGAAAAAATGGCTTGTAAACTTGCATTTTTGTACTATGTATTTATAGATGTAAAACTGAATTTTTAAAAATAGATTTCAGTAGAAAGCATGCTTAGAAACTTATTTAAAACATGTTTTGTGAACATATTATGTTACTTTTACACCTCTGTTTCAATGCCAGTCTGTTTCTTAAAAAAGAAGTATTATATACCAGAGCTCCTGATGGGACAGTATTTGTATATTTTTTAAACATATACACTGGATAAATGGCAAAACACAATACGATATTCTGTAACACCTTTGACAAGTGTAAGTCGTTCACAATGTTGATGATATTTAAAATGAGCTATTAAAAGTCTTCTGCTCTGCCCTTGTCTCTTGTTTTCTGTTTGTTTCCCCTCAGCAGTCTGACCTCAGCAGGAAAACAGGCAAAAGCCTTGGAAATCTGCCTCCTGAATGCCATGCTACTTTTACGTTCGATGAGTTTCCTTCTTTTGGTCTCTCTGCCCTGTTGCCCTAGTCGTGTCCTCTCCAGTCCCAGCTGCACTGTGCAAGCCTCTGTCTTGGGCAAAATAGCAGCCTCCAAGGGAAGTTATTAAAAGATTTCCTGGATAGGAAATCTGGATACCTTTCTCCACTCAAATGCCCAAGGCAGCAGTATTAGTACATTTACAAGATAACATCAAGAATAGAAGGAGCCATTTCCTGCACAGAAAGTCAGAGGTTATAAAAAGAAGGCTGGGAAAAAAACCAGCCTTGCACATTTTTCTAAAAGCAGAGAAGAGGGTGCTCCTGGCTTGGGATATAGTCCATTTCCCTCCCCTACATGTTCCTTTGACTTAGTGATTGCAGGGAAGAAGAGAATGCAAGTGACTTCCATTCTGGCTTCAAGTTGATTTTGTCCATGGAGAAATGGGTGTGGGAGTAAGCAAGTCCCACAGGTGAAAACTGTCTGCACCAACCCTTCCTATGAAAACAGCTGGGGAGGATAGTGATAACATTTTCTAAGAGTCTGGCAGAAGAGAAAGCCTAAAATTCTCCTGCCATTTGTTGGCACAAACTCTTGAGTTTTAAATGGGAGAGGGAAGCTGCTTGTTGAAGCTGCAAATTGAAAGCGTGGGGATCTCTGCGCTCTCTGTCACATTTCTATGACTTCATACATTACGCTTGCTGACTGTGTTGTATCTGCATGCCAATGTCTGCCAATCCAATGGGGGTCTATTAAAGTGCTCTAGATTTAAAAGTGTGGATATATTGCTGACCTCCTTTGTGAAGTCTTTTGAGATCTTCCCAAGGAAAGCACTGCAAAAAAAGCAGTCTGTAGTATTGGTATTGTAAGTAACTAATGTCTAACATCCCTGTAATAAGCTACTGTGAGACCTGGCTAAAACTGTGTTACAACACCACATTCACTATGTCCAAATGCTTGGCAGTCTCTGTATCAAAATAATGAAGAAGCAGCAAGTTTTGGAGTCCTTTTCAGGGAGTCTACTCAGCACGGAACAATTGTTGTGGCATTGCCAAGGAAAAATGGTGAAGAAAGGAGGGGAAATGCTGTAGTCTCACAGCTACAGCACACTCTTAAGAGTGCTCTCACTGCTCTTACCCCACAAATCTTGTGTAAAGATTTATCTCTAAAGAGCAGAAATTGATTCTTTTTATTGGGATAATTATATATATAGGGGAAACATTAATAGTTTGTGTAGTAACAGTCTATTTGCAGAATAGCAATCCAGTGGACAACTACTTCCAATGTTTTGCAGGGTGGAAAGTTCCCATCCTTGCTGTAAGAAATTGGAGTTTTCAGTGGGGACAGGGGTTTAGGAGATACTCTTTCCTCTAATTGTTAAATACCAGAAGCAGAAGTTACTTTGCACAACATTCAGGAATGATAGACCAATTTCTTTAAAATGTTTAGCCCCTTACTTACCACTGAAAGTGGCAGGGGAAGAATGCCTCCTTATCTGCAATCTGGCCTCCTATGACATCTCACCAGGACTCACCAGGACAGATATCTGCTCAGCTGCTTTGGGATGAGCTGTCAGACTCTTCCATATACTGGGATTAGGACTAATGCAGGGAGGCAAAGCAGGCAAATTTCATCTTCCCTATAAAAATGCTGCCAGGAGCTTAGACTACACTTACACCATAGATGACACACACCTTGCTTTGTCCTAATTTTTATGATCAGCCTCAAACATCAGGGTGAAAAATCAAAGGTCTTCAGTTTTTCTTTGTTTTTTATTTGGTTTGTGGAGCATTTTGGTTTGTTGTTTTGGTGGTTGTGTGTTTGTTTTTGATTGTGTTTTATTTTTCTTGTTCTTCTCTTCTCTTCTCTTCTCTTCTCTTCTCTTCTCTTCTCTTCTCTTCTCTTCCTCTTCCTCTTCCTCTTCTCCTTTTCCAGGTGTCAGCTGGCAGTGCTGGCTTCACTGTGTGCCTCCTGCAATAGTTCCTCCTGTGCTGGCAAGACAAGCCTGGTGGGAATGAGTGGACAAACAAGGAATGTGCCACAGGATACTCACCCAGCTCAGGTGTGTAGCTGGATGTGTAAAGGAGATGTACTGATCCTTGTTATTTCATTTCCCTCCCTTCATATTCACTTGCATCTCTCCTGCTCACCTAAAAAGAAATTAGCTGGTGGGAAGGTCTTAGATGAGCATCTGTGATGTTTGGTTTGTGTCATCTGAGAACCCTACCTACCCAGTTTGTGTTTTTTCCTGCCAAACCCATCAAGTTTGCTGCAGCAGGGTTTTTTCCAGCCATGCCTACTCCTGCCTATGGCCTACTGCCAGCTGCAAAATGTTCATAGTACAGAAATGAGGTCACTGCCGCCTCTGCACTTCACTTTACACCCATTATTTTCCCTAAAGCTGTTCAAAGACAACCAAAAATCACCTGGTATTGGGCTCTGGTTATACTGAGCCAGTTCTGTTCATTGCTTTGGTGTACAGCAGAGACACATTTGTATCAGCTAGAGCTGGCAGAAAGTGAGGGGAGAGAAAGGAGTAGAGAAATGGTGGTGAAGGGTAGCCAGCCCTAACACTGAAAGCTCATCAGCATCTCTGTCACTTCTCTACCATAAGAACACATGCTTTGGAAAAGAAAAACTTAGGGAACAACTTCCTGCAGACCCAGTCCAAAATGCATATTAAGATACTAAGTGCATGAAAATTTAGCCTTTTACTTTACAAACAAACATATTCCTTTGATCTTGCACTTGCTAATGTGAATCTTAAATGCAGGAAAAAATGAAAAGGTAAACTAAAGTGCATCATATTTTCTTTCCTCAGGGAGAAGAAAAGTGGGATGAAAAGGAATGGCACATGGCAGAGACTTGTCACAGGATTTACTGCCTTTCTGGAAAGAACTCAGCTCCCATAGCACTAGATATTACAAGGGAACCCTAAAAAAATGCTAAAACAGAGCAGGTTTTTTTTTGCAAAGTCAGAAGATGCTTGTTCTTTACCAGTAGTTTAGCAGCACTGACTTTTCAGAATTATGTTTCTACACACATCATTGCTTTACTATTGCAGAACAACACCAATGTCTAACCCCTGCTCAACCCATAACAATAATGACTTTTAATAATAACAATAATACACTAAAAATAATAAAAAATATGTTTGGAAAAAAAGATCCAAACTGCTCACTCCAAGCTAGACTCTCTGATCATGCTGCAAATGGAGTGGTCAAGTTCTATATGTATCTTTAGACAACACTTTTGAAGTTGGTCTACTTTTCCTCAGCTATCACTCCTCTGATAAACCACTAGCCTAAACAGTCTCCCCAGGCTGCACTGAAGACGGGTCTCATGTTTTCTGTTTGCCAACACATTTTACATTTATGGACCAGTTGTTGCTGTACATTGCATTGAAAATTGGGCAGGTATCCAGACTGCACAGGAAAGTGGGGTATGAGCATCTTAGCAAACACCTAATTGCGTTTATTTGACTCTGAGATTCAGGTAGGTGGTATATATTGAGTAACAGTAGCAGAGTTGGTGTGAGTGGAAGGCTTCTCTTACTGACATACCACCCTATATTACCTAGCCATTTTTAAGTTAAAGGTGGGAGGGAACAAAGAAGGAGAGGATCTGTTGGGAATACAGCCACTTTGTTCTGTATTACCAGTAAGTACCAAAAAAACAGCAGTGGAGCAGGAGCCCGAACATACCAACACTTTCACTCTTAGTAATGAAAATAGCTCTGATGATAGCTCTGCCAACAAAGGCTTTATTTTCCCTCCTTTTCTCCTCCCTTGACTTACGACCAACCCCATAGAGCAAAGTTCATGCAAGGAAGCTGCTGTGAGGGCACAGAGAGGGGTAGCATCCCCTGAGAAAGATGTGGGAGCAAGGGTGCTCTTGGATGTTAAGGTAAAGTTAAATGAATAAATTTCAATTTAGTCAATTCCAGATCATGGCTGTTTTATTTTGAAAAAATTTCTGCTCATCTTTTCAGACTCCCTCTTGGATTATCAAGTCTGAGTGGCAGCATGGGCAGCCTAGCAGAGACAAGGGTACACAAGGGAAAGCAAGGGTTGTGCACATGCTTGACTCCTTGCTGCTTCCTTACTAGCCACATTTTCCATCAGGGGGAGTGCCTGACCAACAGACACAGCTCTTCTAGCAGAACTTTTGTGCTACAGTTCTGCTATGCTGAGTACAGCATAGGCAGTCTTCCTCTTGCTCTCAGTCTCCTCCAACCTAGACATAAGCTAACAAAAAGCAGCCTATTTGGGCCTATACTGAAGCTTTTAATTGCCTAATCATGCAAATGGTGACAGGTGATTTTTTTCTCTCTTCCACTGAGTGCTTTGTAGTTCACCAGGCTGATGTGGAGATGCTGAGGTTCTTTGGAACAGCATCTTAGTGTGGGATGTCTGTGGAGGCCTAGAGCAAATAGTGGCTATAATAGTCACCATCTTTCATATTTTTTCTTTGCCTGCAGTTTCTGTTTATTGCTGCTTTGGCAGCTAAAGTATTACCATTTAGCCCCAGCAAGGGAACAGAAAAAGGAGATCAGCAACATATTACTGGTAGTTTGGTAATAGCAGCTGTAGAAATGTATGACAACATCTGAAGGCTGAAGGTTGCATGCAGCACCCCTGTGATAAAACAATAATCAACTTTACAAGCTCAGTTAGGTCTTTTTTACTGAGTGCAAATTACATGATACATAGCAGACATAGGAAACAAGTTTCACCTTGAATATTCTCGATATGGCATAAGCAGGCAAAAATAGCCTCTGCTCTCCAGTTGCAAAGAGTGAGGGAAATGCACTCTCAACCTGGCTCTTGTAAGCAAGTCCTTCCACGTTTGGAAGGTATTAGCACAAATGGCTATGGGAAGCCATCCTTCTCAGTGGCATTTTCTTTAGAGCTTTTCAGATTAGGCAATTTTTCCTCATGAAACCTCATCTTTGTTCTGCAAAGAGAATTTTGCTACCTTTTGTTCCATCCCCACTCATGGGGAGAGCAGTGGGGTAAAATTAGCCTTGACAGAGAAAGGCTCTTAAGGAATTTGGATAGGTCAGCAGAAGTAGAAAGCCAGGATGCATACAGCAGCAGGACATGAATTCTGCAAGGATAAACTGAGATTTGGTGCATTACCCTCTGCTTGTGCTAATACCTGGTCTCCATGTTTTTTTCAGCAGCAACATTGTGCCTTGAAGTCATTTGCATTTTTTAACATATGTACAGGGTAAAAGCAAAAAGAAAGTTTTTTCAATCGGATTTTCTCTAAGGCTGTTAAATACACTTCTTCTTCTGCATAATCTGAACTGGAAGAGGTAAGTAAAATGCAGAGTTTTAAGACTAAAGCTTGTTCTGATGAACAACAAATTTGTACTACTTGCCATTGTACCAGAAAATTTTCTTTTGAGCAAAAAATGTTGTAACATCTTCTCAATAAATACATTGCATAATGTAGACAATCTCACATGCTGGAACTTGGGACACTAAACTGCTACTGATAGGCTCATAAGCCCATAGGCTTAAAGGACGGTTGAGGTTGGAAGGGACCTCTGGAAGTGACCTGGTACACCCCTCACTGCTCTAGCAGGACCACTAGGGAATGGTTGCCTGGGGCTGTGTCCAGATAGCTTTTGAGTATCTCCAAGGATGGAAACTCCAAGATACCCAGGTCCATGGAACATACCAAAAGACTTCTTTTCTAAAGGCCTTGAACCTATTTTGCATGCCTGCAGATGAAGCCATTACTGATAGTGATGACAGAAATCTTGTCCTTGGAATTCTCTGATATCCTTTTTGGATCTTATTTTTGGATCTCTCAGAAAAAAAAAAAAAAAAAAAAAAAAAAAAAAAAAAAAAAAAAAAAAAAAAAAGAAAAAAAAAAGTGGGAGTTGGGAAAGAAAAAGGACTCCTTTGTAATGAGGAAGCAAGCATATTCTTTTGGTAGAAATTAATATAATTGAAGGATTTCTAAAGGCACAGCAGGACCACAGAGAAAACACCTGCGTATATAAACATTTAATTTTGTATACTAATATGCTTTTGCCTCCAGGAAAATTGCTTAGTACTTCTCACACTTTAAATAAAATTCCTATTGCTAATATGTGAAATCTCTGTGGAGTCATCCTTGCTTACACTGTTTTAGAGTGACTAGAGATATACAAAGATGATTTCTCAAATAGTTTGAAAAACCACTACTTAAATTTAGGGCTCAGTTCAATAAGGAATTATGCTGTGTAGGGTTTCTATGAAATTTAGTGAAAAAATTTCAGACTGTACTAAAAATGAATTAATTACATGATTTTGTGTTGTGGTGCACTAGTTTTAGTTGTTCTCTTGCACTGAGTGATTGGGAATTTACACAGAATAGTTTTATATTGCACTGTATAGCTTATGTTATATCACATGGTTTGTTTCCCCTTTCCCCCATCACATGGTCTTTCCCTCACCTACCCCGGTACCTATCCCTCACCTACCTTTGTACCTACCCCGGTACCCCCTGGGGTACCCCTCCCCTCGCCACTCCTCACTGGTATCCCATTGGCTGTGGACTTCTCCCTCTGTCCCCATCATGATTCTTCAGTTTTGGTATTCAATGAAGCCTCCTTCCCTCATGCACAAATGGCTAACACTATGCCCTGAAAGGCAGGCATGTCAAAGAGCTGGAAAAGTTTATTCTGGGCTCCAAAAACTACAGCACAGTAGATGTATTAAAAAGGGGAACTTTCTCAGAGTTTGTAAGATAACAGAGCTGTTTGCAGGCACTTTAACTTGTATTCTGGTCAATTATAGGGATTTATGCAGCTATTTATCACACATGCTAAAATAAATACTTACAGCATTCATCTGGGCTACATATAGTACCCATGTACTATCTAGAGACAAAACATGCTCAAGAAGAAATCAGCAAGTTTTGCAATACATATTTTGATATTTTATAATGCCTTGCCATGCAAATATTTGAGCTGCAAATAATGTTATATTTTTTTTTCCTGAGGCTTCTTATTATTAACTCAGACCACCTTAGTTTTTTGAAAGAGCTTATTAAAAACTAGAAAAAAGCTGACTTTCACTTAAAATACTGAAGCTGAAGACAGTGAAGGCTCCAAGATATAAGGGATTTTTCTATTGCATTGGTTTAATTTCTGTCACCAAATCCAAAGTTCTCCACTCAGTGCAGCTCTTATCAGGAATCATTTCTAACCTGTACCTGGAGGTAACTAATCTTCTTCTGAACTGATACTGACCCATACATTTACTTTGTCCTGCCCAAATTCTGCTGCTTGGGTGTGGACCACAAATACATATATTTGTTTGAACTCCAGCCCTTAGCCATGAGAAAAATCTTTGAATGACAAGTACTGTGGTCTATTGAATTGGACCTTTGTCTTCACAGAAATAAGAATGTGAAAAAAGAAAAAAAAAAAAAAAAAGAAAAAAGGAAAAAGCCACCACTGATTCTTTCATTTTAAAAAGGATATGTCTTTTGAGACAGATAATAATGTTATTTTGCACTTCATACCAGTGTCAACTGACAGGGACATCAGATTGACAATGGCAAGTATCCAATACTAGTGCAAGCAATTGTGCTTGTAAAAATATTTAAAAGGCAACTTCTGAAAAGGATGCAGCTTTAAATGACAGGAGACTTTATTTTGGGAACTATTTTTAAACTCAATTCCTCTTTTAAAGATGTCTGTTGGGAGGAAAATAAAACTGATTTACATACATCTTTTTTCTTTCCCCTTATGGCTGTATGTTTGCTCTGTTGCATAACTAAAGACTGTTAGTATAATAATAAAGGAGCTGAACACCATTTCTTAAATAGCCATGTGACAAATTGCATGTTTAAATCAGGTTTAGCTCCTTGAGATGTAGTTTGTTTGGGGTTTTTTCATAATATATGACTTAATGACCTCTACTAGCCAGCTTCTCCTTTATTTATTTGTTTTTAATTGTAGGATAAAACATAAACATTTTAAATACTTGAAAAAATACCCAAATCATAAAGCTGTTAAAACACCTTACACACTTGCAAAATGTGCCTTGCAAAGCATCTATCACTTTTGAAAGAAACTGATTTTTGTTTTCAGAAGGCTCACCAGATAGTTATTAAATAAAATAGAGGCAAAATAATAACTCACTTCAATGAATCAAACAAATTATTTTCTTATTTATGATTATATGCCCAAATATTGGTGTATATACAACTTTCTTCTCTCTGTGAAATTATTTGAAAATAACTGGTTTACAACTCTAAAAAAAATAAATAAATAAAAGCCCAGCATTTATTATTTTGCCAACAAATCTTTGCAGGCATTAGATCTGCTTTGGCAATAAAAATATTGCAATAAATTTTCACCTCACAAAGCTTTCTGTAAACTTGTGTCAGGAAACCTGTATTAGCCTGGAGTAAGCATCACTTCATGTACAATTTTTTTCTTACCATGAGATTATAAAATTTCAGTTTTAATGATGATATGAACTCATTTCATTAGACAGAAATTGGAAAGATGTGGAGAACACTCATAGTGCTGTTCAGCTAATATAATTCAGGGTAAGGCTTTAAACATCTGAGTTATAGTGTTGGGATGCCGCAATCCTGGCAAGCTGCATGTCCAAATGCTTCCATGTCAGAGTTTCTAGACATTTGCCTTTGCTGGCAGGGACAAGGATGGTTGTAATTCATGCAGTGGGAGAGGAATGGGTTCCTCAGTACCACAGCCTCTCCTTCATCAACACAACGCCTAGCCCCAGCAGGTGAAAACCCAATGTCAATAGTCTTCGTGGAGTTCCCAATGCAACAAGAAATTACAGTGTTGATGGCTTCTTTTTTCTACAGTGACACCAAACATTTATAGTGAGAGATATAAGAATATATACTTATATAAATATAAAAAATATTTATATAAAATATATAAATAAATACATCTACAAAATACGGCATTCTTTTCCAGAGAGATGATACATTTCATAGGCCACCTTTCCTTATGCAGATTTCATTGTCATACTGAATTTTTCACAAAGTACATTAAACAATCAGCCTCAAAAAATAAAATGTTGCCAAAGCCTTCCTTATGTGAAAGCATCACATACAACAACAAAACAAAATCACTTCTCTTCCAATTAAACATAACACCATGGCAGAAAGTGAATTTAACTATTTAAACCCAATGGTTGTTTTTCTATCCTTAAATGCAGGTGAATGATTTCTACCATAGTCAAAGCAAGCAACAATTGTGTGTTGCATAAATGAAACACATGGGTCTCAATCCCCCCATCTTGTTGACATTGTTTTCAACAGGAGTTCCTCATACAGAGTAAGTGCTTTGGTAGAATGTACCAAGACAACACAGAATAGATACACCTTTTCAAAATAAATAAGCAAATACAAAGAGTAGTACTGTAATGGCAATTTTTTGTCCATGAATATTCTGTATTAGTGTGAGCAGTAAATGGAGGAAATGCAAGCCCTGTTGCACAAACTGAAGCAACATACAGACAGAAGAAAGCTTTACCAAGAGCTTCAGTGCAACTGTTATCCTTTCCAGTGGCATAATTTAGTGATGGGTACATTAGAATTATCAATAAAATAATTTAAAAAAAATATTATCTTGGCATTTGTAGGTATATCAAGTTATAAACTCAATCCCTTCTGGAAACAGTTCTTTTCCTCCAAAAATTTATTTCTCTTACCTAGAACAGGTCATGTGTATGCACAGAGACTTAAATGTATTTGTAAATCATTCCATAACCTTACTTTCTTTTTGCATACAGATGTATACACTAGAATTACTGTGTAATATTTGGTATTCACGTTATATTTAAATAAAGTTTATTAAAAAACAATTATATTAAATACAGACTAACAGAATATTCATAATATATTTTACAGAAAAAATAGCCATGTCTTTATCTTAGAAATACATTTCTTTAAAAAGTTCTTTGAGTTTTTTATAAAAAACGTTTTACCCGTGACGACAAGTTTCCCATCAGACCTGTAAAAAAAGCTTTACCTTTACATCCTTGTGGGTTTTTTCGTTTTGTTTTTATTTTTAATACTTTTACAAGCTTAACGTCTATAAATTCTTTAAAATAAAAAAGCCAGTATCTTTTGGGATCAAATTGGTCACAGGCCATTCTTTAAAAAGTCAGTGGAGATTCCCTGATTCCATTCTGAAGTGCCTTTTGTTTTTTTCTGTCTGGGTATCAATAGTGCAGGTTTACACGGGAATTCAGAGCTCCCTACACATTCCATAGGAAGCTCAATGTGTGTCGGTGGCAGGGTGAAACTGCAGCAGCATCCACAGAGGCTGCAACTCCCCACCTGCTGCAGGAGGCAGAGCTTGTTACTCCACACACACTGCAGTCCCACAGTGTTTGTCCAGCCTCTCCAAGGTCTCTGTGAGGTCCAGTGGCCATGCACAGATGCCAGAAGAGCTGGCACCCAGCCCTCATTTGCTTTCCAAGTTATAGCAGTGGGCATCTCCTTTTCCCTTCCCATCATACCCAGGAAGTGGCTGTCCATATTTATCCACGCACCAGCAATAACCTCTTTTTCGGCCTTTGGATGGGCGACACTGAAACATAATAAAAGACCCAGTTAGCATGAATTTTGTTTTCTCAACTTGTAGTATTAGACAGCAGGGATTCCTGCTCCTTTGATACATGCATTTCCATATCCTGACCATATCTGACAGAATCAAACAGAATATTTGTTACTACTACAAAGTATTTCAATAAAAACTTCCTTCTCTCCCCATCAATCCCTCTGGGTCTAAGTACTCTATAATACAGAACTGAGAACACTGAGAACTACCAGAAAATAGGCTTATGGATTGCTATCATATTTGGCAGCACAGCTGACCCCTTTGAATACAATACAACACAACAGTATGGGCTAGTGACTGGGACGAATCTTTAGAAAAAAAAATTTAGCAGATACGTTCTACTCTAAAGCACAGGTCTGGCAAAGACAGCCATTGCAGCAAGAAACACACTTGGTTTGCATCTGTTTACTGGAAGAAATTCGAAAGTGTAGCTACACTTATTAACAGATACACAATCCTTCTACAGTGTAGTTATTGCAAAACCTGCTAGGTGGACTTGTATTTTGTGTATCTACTAGTCTGTAACATGTTAGCTTTAAGCTAACTGCTGGAATTCGCCAGCAATGCCTACCAACCTGAAACTATCACAGGCAATAACACTGAACCTCTTTAGAAGCAGTAATGCAGTAAATATGCATTATAAAGTCTACTACATACTAAGTAAGTAATGCTCCTCCCAAGGAACTAAGAATGGCAAAAACTAGACTAAAGGAGATAACATGCTGCAGGCTGCATTCAGTATATGACCCTGGACACAGTTACATTACCATGAACCTCTAAGACCTTGCAAGGGTTTTACCCATTCGTAAGATACATCAAGAATCTCATTAGGTTTGCAATGGTCTGCCTCCCTGTGAAGATACAGCCTCCTGTCAGCTTGTTTTGAGATTTGGTGATACAGAATTTGCTTCAAAAGCAAACAAAGGTGGCTGTTTACTCAGGGCATACTCATAATAGAGGCAGTGACACAAGAACACCCAATTTCCTGTGGTTTTGTCTGTTGCATTGCCAGTATGAAGGAAGATTGGCTGGACTGGTGATACTTATGTCCCTCAACACTGTTAAGTCTATTATTCAAGCAGAGCAATTGTTGCCTCTGAGATCATATTCAGAGTAATTGAAGTTTTCAGAAGTTCAGGCTGGTACAACCTGGTAAACTTCACCACTATCCCTCTACTTTTTGTTCTCCTGAGGCTCATAGGCATGGCCCAATATCTCAGGAGGCTATGGCAGTGGCTCACATAAGTGCCTTTTCCATGTGCAGGTACACAAGAAAACATGCAGCAAGTGTTGGGTTTCACATGCTGCTCCATAGTGACTGGTCCTTGCCTTGTCTAGTTTAGTATCTCAGGTGATGGTGCTATCTTGGACAGAACTGGAGAGTTCTGGAATACAGAACACTTTGGGACAGCCTGCACCAGCACATTGGCCTATGAGACAACTAATTTGTGGCAGCATGGAGCAGGGTAGACAGTCTTCGCTAAGACCTTGCAAAAGAGAGATGGAAGCAGGTAACACATTAAGTGAAAATTTTTTCAAACAAGTCACTATCTTGTTTATTTTATTTTAATGTACATTAAGTAACGTTGTTCAGCATAACTGCAAATTAAACCACCCTTCTGATATATTATTGAGTAAAAAGCCCAGTGCAGAAATAATGCAATGTCTTCTTTTCTACAGATCTGCAGTCCTTCTGCATTAGCCCTATGAAAATGGACAGCAGCAGGATGACAAAGTCCAGCTTAACATACATATCAGCTTTGTTTTAGAAGAGGATAAAGAAGTTCAAACCTACTGAGAGGACACCTACATTAATAATTTACTGAACTAAATGGTTACCTGTAGCAGGCCCAGGGCCTGCAATGGCTCCTTGGCGGTCAGAAGCCTGAGCTAGGAAATGCCAAGTCATGATGACTGGGCCCTAGAAGCCCCTCTCTTCCACCTTCAGACCCTGCTTATCTCTCTGTAAGCCTATAGGTCACTTTCCCTTGACCCTTATTATCGGGGGTCATACCCTGTAGTGTATATAAACCCCTAATTCTGCCTGGTTTGGCAGAAGAGCTGTCACTGAGAACCTTTGTGGGGGACACCAATAAAGAATCCTGCGGAACCTTATACAGCTTTTTCTCCTCTCTCTCCCTGCGTCTGCTGCTGCAGCACCAGTAAGCTAAAGAGCTGAAATCACAAAGAGCTGATAATCACTGAGAGCTGAAATCACTAAAGCTTGCTTAGGTTGCCCGCAGCTGGGAGATGCTTGGGAGTTCGGATGCTGTGCTGAGCCTACCTGAGCTATCCTGGCCACGGCAGCCCATCGGGCATAGCCCGGCTGGAACCTGCCGCGATAGTTACCTGCACTTCAGTTCTTATCTGTTATTAAATCTTTAAACATAAGTCCTCAAGCTTATATTTATTGTCTCAAAAGCCTGACTAGAATTTACATGTATTCTCCAGGATTTCCATGGATGACTGCTCAATGTCCACTGATGTCAAGGGAAATTTTTCTTCAATTTTGGTGGTGAATGGTCATGGACTGGAATCCAGCTTAAGTATTATTAACATTTAATAACTTAAATTCTTCATGCTCAAAACAGAGGAATTAATAGCAACATTTGCACAATTTAATTTTACAAAAAGGAAACTGAACCTGCACTTCTAGAGTTGTTTTCCCAACAAAGTAGACACAGATGGAGCCCAAAGGGCATAGGGCTTCCGGCTGCCAGGCTGGTGCTCTGGCAATGAAACTACATTTCTGCTAATAATAGTAACACAGACTCCCCTTTTAGAAGTACTATATGAAGTATATTACACAACTCTCACTGATTTGTAGGCTTGCATCACTCTCAAAACAAATGATCAATTAAAGTTCTCATGTTGTTGGAGGCTTTGCTATTAAAAGTTGCACAATTTTCAGAAGTAATTACTACATGAAGTTAATCTGCAGAAACACCTTCCCTACTACTATTTTTTCACTTCCTCTAGACAATCCACTTGAAAAGCAAAACCCTTAGTTCATCCTACAGCTGAAATAACACTCTATGAGAAAACAACTTCTCTTTTCCAAGTGGTTTTTTCTACCCACTCAGCCATGCTGTCAACAGTAAAGCACTTCTGATTAAAAAGTGATGCATTTATCCTGAAAGCACCAACACTCTCTACAGAAGTGGTGAACAGGTCATATGGAAAAACACATATATCTAAATATTTGTTCTTATGAATTTAGTATTCCACATATATTTTTAGGCTCTGTCCAGCTATTCTGTATGACTTCATAAGTTTAAAAAGTTGGAAAACTGCCCAAGCAGCGGAGACTAATTACTTCTGATAGAACACCAGCTGCCATCTTCCATGACACCTGCTCCTCTCCCTTTCACAAAGAAATACAGCAGAGGCATTTGTGGGGCACAGTAAAGCATATGGTATCCCACTGAATTCCTGGTCAGTCCAGAGGGCTCCATGGAGCTACAACCATGGTCTTCAGGAACAGACTGCAGACAACACTGACATACACCTCAGGCCATTTTGGCTCCTGGCAAGTGCAGTTCTGTTTTCAGTAGAACGATGCCAGCTCACATTTAGGTGAGTATCTGGTTCCAGTATACAAATATGGGGCAATTCTAGTAATTGCCCCATATAATAATTCTATTTTCATCAAAACCTTTTTCCCATTCTTGGGGTAGGAATGTGCCTGTATCAACTAATTATGCATAAATATACCTATATTGCACAATTGAATAGTACAACCTTACATGTGTGATCAAGAAAAAGAATTATAAATTTTAACAAGTCTGATTTTAAAGTTTCTATATAAACAAAAGGTATGAACTATCTTTCGTATTATACCCTGACACATAAATTTATGTTCTTAGAAGTGTTTCACAGATGCAAGTTATTCTTCATGGTTGTTTGTTGTGTCTGGTGCCCCATGTGTGGAGACATGAATCTCGACTGAATGTTTCAGAAAGTTAATTTATTATATTATATATTATATTAAAATAATACATTAAAACTATACTAAAAGAATAAAGAAAAAAAACTCATCAAAAGGCTAAAAAGAACAAAAATAGAATGAATAACAAAATCTTGTGACTGCTCACAACCTCGACACAGGTGGCTGTGATTGGTCATCAAGTGAAAACAATCCACAAAGACCAATCAGAGATGCACCTATTGCATTCCACAACAACAAAGAGCTATTGTTTATATTTCTCTCCTGAGGCTCCTCAACTTCCCAAGAGGGAAAAATCCTAGCAAAGGATTTTTCATAAAATATCATAGCTACAGTTGTTCTTGAAAAGTCAATTTCTAGATATCCACAAATGTCATGAAAAGTAAGTACTTTCAGCTTGGCTGGAAGACCAGATGACCAGGAAGGCAGAATATGAGAGTGCCTCCTGAATGAGTTTTAATGGTGCCAGCATGATCATAATTTATCAGGTTCCTATGATCCCAAACCTACTACATTCTCATCCTAGACATTGGTTTTGGCAACTGTTTCTAGAATTCAAAATGCCTAGCTTGCAGTCATTTTTTAATGGATTTACTGTCTACTTACTAACCTTACTATTCTGAATTTCATGACAATAGAATAGAATTTAATTACAGATTGAACATGGCTAATAATGGCATGAAGGGAAGTAATAAAACAACATAGAATTTTGTTAATGAGATTGGATACCTGCTTACAGGATCTAAAATATCAGACCTACATTTTGATGCTTCAAAAAAAACCCCAAACACAACTGTCACAACTCCTTGAGGACCAGTTAATTTGATCTGGACAGGACTCACACACTTCTCAACTGACGGTTTTTTCCTAGGAGTTAATTCTATGAGGGCAACTATTATTTTTGGTTTGTCTTTTGTTGGTGAGAGAAGCAGGCTGCCTCTGTAGAGTCCCATCTCTGAGGGCTTGTTCCCAGAATTGACCAAGGTTCATTTACAGAATCAGCAACCCAAGTGAATATCGTGTAGAATGTTTACTCATGTGAACTCCCTTTGTGGGCATCTCCTGCAAGACCCTGAGTCATCTCAAACTACCATTGAAACTACTGGACCTATGTAAATTGGCACAGTGCTTGACAAGGCTGGCAAGGCATGAAAGTGTCCCTTCATCCTATGTATGCACATAGTGCAGGAGCCTTTCCTAAAGAAATTTTAAAAGTCTCCAGGCAGCGCAGACAATACACAGAGGACAAAAGTGCCTATCAAGTGCTTTGTAAAAACACATTATTCTCGAATCAGCTTCTAGGAACAAATACTAGCTAAGATTTTTATCTGTCTTTCCTATTTTTTTTCTTTGTATTTCCTTTTTTTTTTCCCTTGGTGATAGAACTATGCCTGTACTTTAAAGTACAGCCCTCCTTTCAAGTAAGCTACTTCAATTCATGCTTACTAAGGATCTGATTTACTATACACAATGCCAGAGATTACTTGCAAACCACCACATTTTTCCAGACAAAGCAAAAACCTTAGAGTCTGAAGAAAGATGAAAGGAAGATCTACTGAACAAAGTAAATACCAGTTTTCAGTCTTCTATAATATATAGAGAACGAAAAGGGCTATGGCACACTTGAGTGCCTTGAATACAGTCAAATCATTTGCTGTTCTAAAGCAGCTAAGAAAATACTTTTATGACACAGGCACAAAACACAGTCCTAGTCTGACTCTGCATAGAAGCCCGATGCATTTTCTGAAAACAAGCAATTTGAGATGTGAGCATTGCTCTCTGCTAGTTTACACATAGCACAACACAGCTGATGCAGGCTTTTCAAAGCTCCAGGCAAAAAAAAAGAAACTTCCCCTGCTTGGGAGTTCCCAGCACCTGCTCAGGAAAAGCAGGGAAGCATAAAAAAGCTCAGCAGCATGTACGAAAGGTCAAACAGCACTGTCAATGCTGGACTGATGGCAAAAAGGAAGGCTGGAAATCTCATCCCTGTGTATAAATGCCCCACCTGACACTGACAGCTTATTGCAGAGCTCCATGGAATACTAGAAAGGGAAAAACTGTTTCTAAGAAAGCTGAAAGCCAAAAAATGGAGATATCATTCCCAAAATAAGGTTGCCTAATCAGAGGTTGATCTCTCACTTCCAACCAATGAGCTGCATTAGCTAGCAACAGAGAGTCAACCACTCCTTTGGTTACCAGAGATAGAGAGATTTGTGTAAACCTGAAGGGAAAGACATGATGGTCCACAAAAAAAATCTGTCCTTGAGAAAAGTCTTAAAGAAACCTTTGAATTATGGAAATTTTGGAATTATACCAAGAAATATATATTTCGATCCAGGTCACTAACTAAACACTGAAATTAAATAGGATGTGCACACTAAACAAAAAACCTGACACATCTTGCACTTTCCCAAGTTCTTAACGACCTTCAATGGCAGCACTGAATGGAGAATGCTGCTGTAGCTCAATCCAACACAACTAAAGCATAAAAACCCACAGTTTTGGTTGGCATTTGTCAAGAAAGGTCACAACCCCAGAACCAGAAAGGGCTGAGAAGCCATCCTTGCTGCAGAGTAACTACTAGAAGTATCATTTTCACGATAACATGACTTGGATTTTGCAAGCAATCTGTGTAGCACATAAAGGACAGATACATACCTTTCTCAAGTTGCTTTATGTAATATGATCCAGTGTAGGTCTTCTAGGAACTCTCAAGCAGCTATTTACAATTCAAAGCATTGATCTATTGCAGTCATATGGTGACTGCAACATTAGCTCTGTGGGTTATTGTAGAGGCAGTGCTTTTTTTAAACCAAAGGGCATTAGTATCTAGGACACCAGTCAACCCATGTGTGATTAGGTATGCAGTTTCTCAAATGAATCTGTTGTCATGATCAACAAATAAGAAAAATACTATCCCTACTTTACAAGGTTCAGCACTATCGGATCAAGTCCTAAAACTGGAAATTACCTAGTTCCTCTGCAAAATTATATATAATGCACCTTGCTGGCAAGATCCTTCAACAAAGATGCAGAAAAGGTGAAATGCAGTAATTAAGATGGTAAAAACTCTGTACTTACTTGCTTTTTCTTGTAGAATCCCTTCTTGTCACAATTTGGGATATGAAAGCCCCTGGGACTCAAGACATTCAGGATCTTTAGGTGGTTTAAAGTGTCTTCCATTTCTCTACGACATGGACCCTGTTAACAAGCATGTTTTAGAAAACACAGATGAAACTTCACTCCTAAATTCCATCTCAAGAGTTAATAAATCTTTAAAGGGCAAAAGAAAGCACAAAGAAAGCACAAATCCAAAAAAATCCATTAAAACAAAGAGATGGCTGAATACGTCAAAAGCAGATCATTCACAAAAAAAATTCTGACTTTCTGCTCTATTCAAGATAAACTAATTTCTAAAGATTGAAGGCCTTATGCTATGCTGAGGCACATACTGGCATTTCTAGTTGAAATCACAGTCACAAATACCTTTGGGAAGGCTTAACCGGTATGTAAATCAATCACATAGAACATAAGTTTGGAAAAGCTGGCCTTGCACCACGTGAGAAAAGAAGAAAGTAGGCCACTGGAAATACGTTACAGGATAGGCCTTCCCCAATGACATTTGATTTTTTGTGATTCTACCAGATTTGAAAGCTTAAATTAAATTGATTCAATTGAAAATAAGTGGTTTGGCATAATGTATATATAAAATACCTCAACTTGGACAACAATTCCCAATTTCAACTGAATCAAATAGATGCTGTCATACAGAGGACCAGTTGCATGCAGCAGTCTCATTAGATAAGTACATCACTTTTTCCCCTCTCTTTCTTCATCTGAAAAAGGCTGACAACAAGGTAAGGAGGATTAGCTCTAGGACAATGAGCCAAAAAGAGCTTCCAGAAGCATTTCTAAGAGCATGTCTCAAACACCAACTAATTTTATCTCACAGCAGCCCTTCAGGGTAGGGAGAGTAAAGCATCATGAGCCCCACTTTGAAGTCAGAAAATCAAGAGCAGAGAGCTTCACATTTTGCCAGAGGCCAAGAAGGCAGTCACTGTCAGCAGTGGGATCAGGATTCAAGAGTCACAGCCTACAAACTGTGCTTAGCTACACTCCTATCTGAGTGTATCACTGACTTGCACGACCTGCCAACTTCTTCAGCAGAGACATGAAAAAAATTTCTTTGCGTGGTTTCATGATTTAACAATATTTAAGTTGCTACATTGACACAAAGACTCATTTGGTGCTGTTTTTAATTAGTGAAGTAATGACATTCATATTTTCAAGTGGCAGTATTAATAGTTTGTTCATGTAAAGGACCTTTTAATGTGAGTGTCTGAAAGCATACAATCTCCACAGTACTACTGGAGATTAAAATGGAGCTTTTTGGCCAGTAAAGACCTTCCTTGTTGCCTTCATGTTTTTTTTCTGAACCGGTCTCACAAGTTCTAAGCATGGGCTTTAAATGGCTTCTCTTACTGCTCAGACATACTGACTGCAAGTGACAGATATTTAAAGATTTGATCCCAAATTAGGTCTACAAAAAGATCAACAGGTTTTTAAAATTTTTATTTTGAAGCAAGCTTCCAAAGTCAGCCAGACCAGTATCAAAAGCTAACATGCAGACACAGCTAGAAGAGCATTTGCTGACAAAGGCACCTGTACCTGACGGACTTATTTCAAGTTCTTAAAGACACCACCAGCCTTGGTAAACTGGTATACTGTCCTGGGTTGACTATATGATGATTTTATCATCTTGTTCTCTTTATACTGAATAATAAGTTTTACACCTTTAAGACTCTCTTCCAGAGAGTGAAGAGGGGAAGAAGTGTGCAGTTTGTTTTCAGACTGCACTCACTTCTCCACATTCCTGCTCCTAGACTGTGTTATCTGTGGATGGACAGACAGCAGGTCAGAGCGCTCCTTTGCTTTTAGTTAGTTTCAGCTAGCTGAGGCAAAGAAGTTCCCTGGACTGTGGTTTTTCTTTTTCTTGGACCTGTTCAAACGTGCTCTGGACTGAACACCCAGAAGAGCACCGGCAGCTCCACCTGTGGCCCAGGCGGCGGGGCCTGGGCCGTGGCATTTCCAGCACCAGAGGGACTGATAAGAGACTGAGTGAGCCGAGCTGCAACCTGGGGAGGGGACTGTTCTGAGTTTGTCATCTCTTTTTTGGAGCAGCAAGAGGTTTTATTGTTTAATATTGTTTGGGTTCTATTGTTTAATAAACAAGTTTCTTTCCACTTTTCTCCCAGGAGATATTTTCTCCCGAACCAGTTGGGGGGAGGTGCCAATTGAATCTGCTTTTGTAGAGGAGCCCCTTTGGGGGTTATCTTCCAAATCTGCCCTGAACCAGGACATATACCTTTGCTCATGGACCCAACTATCACTACTCATCCTAGTTAAGAATCTATTTTCTCAAGTGACCAACCTTCTTTCTTTCAGTGACGGCACTTATACTTCACATTTTTGGGAGGACGACACACTGGAAGGCAGATACTGAAGTAATATAACTAGATGGCTGGACATCAGTGACAAACTAAAAATGAAACTGCTCTTGGAAGCCACACTGTCTTCAGGCAGAGATTTTCACCTCATACAAGTTTCAAAACCTTCTTTTGAGGATGAGAAGCCACATCTGTTTTTACCATGCATGTTTTGATAAAATGCCAAAGTATATCCAGATGCATTTTTCAAGCCATCTGGCCTAAGGCACGGATTATCAGCTGAATCTCCAGGAAGATAATTATTCTTGCCCTCAGATTAACCACACTCTGACTGCCCCACAAATTCACTTGGCACAGTTAGTAGGAAGCAATGGCAGCTTATGTGACCACAAGACTTTGCATTTAGGCAGTAACACCTACAGCAACTGCAAGTAGAGGTGATGCTCAGCATGTCATATAGTGACTGGCTAGTCAAGACCCTAATCCTCACCTCAGCCTAAGTTTATCTCCCTTGATTTGCACCAGGCAGTGTATGAACACAGCCACTACACTCAACGTGAAACATCTTTTTTCCATTATTGCAATTCAATTACACTGTTTGCAACCAAGTTGAATGATGACACTCCATGTCCACTCACACAAATGTGTGACAATTGCAGGGAGGAACAAGAACTTTAGGCCTCTAAGAAGTTTTAGTGGAAGTCATGCTTGTACTGATGTAAACATTATTACATTAGTCCTATGTGCTTCCTGAGCACAATCTTTTTGGTCTGCTGATTGTGTATGCATTTGCAGAGTCAATAGATTTACCAATTAAAATGCCAGAATGTCCTAAAGGCTGCAACAATTACCATTCTTTAGCTATTTAGTGTAATTATTTATCTTTTCATATGCACAACATGCATGTGTATATATAGACAGGCACACACTCACAGGCTGGCAAATGCCCTCCTATTTACAAAAAATACTTACATATTCAGTCTCTTGTTTGGATTCAGAAGAGAAATTCAATGTATCTGTACTCTGCGAATCATATTCGACTTTATAGCGTTGTGTATCTTTGGCTTGCACTTTTCTGATGATACCTATTTTGATGTGTGGTGGATGTGACTTGGAATCTGGCACCCTGTGAGAGTTTGGAATGGCCTGATTTTCTATGCTGCTGGTACTCTTGTCTTCTTCTGAATCACTGAAATTTCCTTCAAAAAGAACAAATGCAGAAGAAACAACGTTACTTGGCTGCCAGCTGTATCTGCAAGGGCATAGAAATACAGAACCACAGAATATCCTGAGCTGGAAGAAACCCACAAGGCTCCTCAAGTCCAACTCCTAGCCCTGCAAAGGACAGCACCAAGAATCAAACTATGTGCCTGACAGTATTGTCCAAATGTTTCTTGAATGCTGTCAGTCTTGCTGGTGAGACCACTTTCCTGCAGAGCCCACCCACCCTCTGAGTGAAGAACCTTTTCTTGATGAAAGAACCTTTACCTCCCCTGACACAGCTTCATGCCCCTCCCTCAGATCCTATCAGTGGTCCCAAGCAAGAAGAGATTAGTGCTTGCCCTTCTGCTTCCTCATGTAAGGAAGCTGTAGAGCACAATGAAGTCTCTCCTCAATCAACAAGCCATTAGATTAGGCTATGTGTTTAATTTTCCTTTTTACAAAATAGCAATGTACAAAAAAAAAAAAACAACCAAACAAACAAAAAAACCAAACCAAACCAAACAAACAAAAAAAACACCCAAAAAAACTATGTAGCATTCCGCATGTGTCAGCACCTGTGTTGCCACGCGACGCGTTTTGTAGCTGAAGCATTCCCATGCTCAGCGCGGCCTCGCAAAGTGCGCAGCTGCACCGCCTGTGCAGGCTGTTCCCAAGACCAGGAACCTAGCCACGGCCACTGTCCCAGCCACCACGGCCGCTCTGGCCACTGGCCCCTGACTGCCCGCTGCAGTGCCGCCCGCCGGCGGCAGGGGGCAGGCCTGCACCGCAGCGGCGCAGGGCGCGGATCCCTCCCCTCCGCTACTGCTGGCTTCGGGCAATTACGGGCGGCAGTGTGGCTCTGCCTGTGCCAGGGCCTTATTTTTATTTATTTTTTTAAGACGTTAATACTATCAACTCTATTCCTCTGAGTTTCCTGGTTCTATTTAGCCTTTTTTTTTCCTTACTTTATTCAACACACAGAACAGAGTAGAAAAAGAACAGCACATTTTCATTTCTCTGCTATTAAAAAAAAACTTTAAAAAAATCCTGGTGTACAAAACACATCTTAAAGGTAATGGACAAAAACCGCTATTCAGTCTGTAGTGGTTCCAAGGCCAAACACTGTTTTCATCTTGAGCTTCAAAAATATTTTTTCTTTAAAATACCATCCAAAAAACGGAGAAGCACGTTTTTTTAACGTACTCCATACAGTGTTCCTGTACCCTCTAAGGTATTTGCTTATGCTGCATTTCTCTCCGTTAGGAGACTCCTGCAGTGCAACTGTAACTACTTGCATTTCCTCCAGAGAATTTTTCCAGTTAAGGTATTCCTAACAGCTAAGTAATAGCTGCACCCCACTAGTTGCTAGCTGTCATAGCTGCTGACCACCTTTTTTTTTTTTTTTAAGGAAATCCTATTGGGGATGAACAATAATAACATCCAATAATATTATAAATTATACTAAAATTATACTTGATGACTCACTAAAAAAAACCTCACAAAAGCTGAGAGATTCAGTACTAAAAGTCCATGTTCATATAGGCTGTTAATGCTAAATATTTCTACACAGGGAGTACAGTGGCACTGCCAATACACAGGAATGGGAGAAGGAACATAAGAGGAAGAGGGTTCTGAGTTAATATTTTGGTACTAGTGGTTTTAGCACAGCCACTGCTGGCAATGGACATAATTGACCAGGAAAATCCAAATCACAGTGCAAATGGATTAAGGAAGTTTAAGTCCTAAGTCCAAATTTCCTGGGTTTTGTGGGTTTAACTCAGACTCTCAGTGGTATTTGAACATAATTTTGGTGGTTTCATGTCCTATTCTGAAACAGTAGTATTTTCGCCCCACATTCTCAATGAAATATGCAAGAAATGAGCCACTAAAATGTTATAAACCTGAATCTAGGTCTTCTGCAATCAGTCCAATTCATTAATTTTTTTCTTCAACCAAAAAATAAGTAGAAAATATCCTTAACATGCACTGTTAACATCCATGACCATGTCTGGTCATTTCAGTTCAGAAAGGCCACCATAGCTCAATGGTACTTCTTACACTTCAGATTAAAATGGTCATATTGCCACATTTTAAACTGTAAAGCATATTTGATTAACTCAGTTTCACGAAACATGGTGCCATGCTAGCTTTACATCCTCATAAGAGGAACAGAACTGCCATGAGAGTTACCCATTCTCTTTTTATTTTTAAGAGATTAAAAGGGTTGCAAATGCACACTACTATTTAACACTTTTGTGTCCAAAAAAAAAAAACAAACCAAAACTGGAAAGTCAGTGGCCTACTACAGTTTCTGTTATAATGCCACTGTAATATACTCTACCCTACACAAACTTCTAGCAATTTCCATGAACTAGGAAGGACCAGCAGAATAGCACATGATGCACGACCTAGCTGCAAGTAAAGGAAATTATGTGATCCTGTTCAGAGAGGTATACCAGGGAGTGCTGGCTTGAAAGCAGGGAGTGGAGTGGTCCTCATGAGGAAGTGGGCACCACATGTCATATAGGTTCTGGGTACTTCTTCCTTCTTGCACACCAGGTTTGCAAGCTTCAGTCCTTGAAAGTGAACTCTAAGGGTCCTACTATGCAGTTTTTAAGGAATAAACAGTTCCTACTGATTTCAAAATTTGAGTTCTCCCTCAGCCAAGAACACAGAAATAAGAATTCAGCTGAAAATTGAAAGATTTTCAGCTAAGTACAACTCTGTCTTTCTCTAAAAGTCACTGTTGAAAGCACTACCCCTAGATTAAATGCCACCAACTCCTAAGTACCGAGGAGACACTTCTTGTTTCCACTGTTACTCCAAGGATGAACAGAATGAGCCAAGCTCATATGATGAAGGAAGCTACTAGATGCTCCAAGAAGATTAAAAATTTCAGTTAATACCTCCAAACTCTCATTCAAATTGTCACAGCTTGGAAGCAGCACATAAATATTTATAATAAGGCATGTCCTATTATTCTAACAGGCAGTTAATTGGTGCCACTTTCTCAGCTAAGGAATGGCTAGTCAGAGTCCCTACAACCTGGCAGAAAATCTTCTGTTTTTTTTTTTTTTTTTTAATGCAAACAATGGAAAGCCTTTTGACACACTTTTGTATTAAATAAATGTTAACATATTCGCTGTTGGTTAGCAAAGAGTTTAATTAAATGCTTGCACAGAGGGACTGTGCTCTCTCAATCTGAATCCCAAGTTTCCCTGTCTTATGTTTTAAAATGTGCATGCTAACAGAACTTTTTTCCACCATCCCTTCCTTTTCAAACAAAACCTGTCCTGTGAACATCTCACAAGACATGGAAGAGGTACAGGAAATCTTAGTTTGAAGAAGGACTTATTTGCAATACAGACAAAAAAAAACCCAACGTGCTCTTAAACACTGTGGTTCAAACAGTTTGTTGTGAAAAACCACTTTTCCAGGCCAAATGGATATTTAAATTTGTCTTTTGTTTTTCTGTCTTTTCCCCTCTGTGCTTAAACTTCCCTGACTTACCCATGCTGCAGTGCAGCAGTTAAACCCCACTCTTGAGTTTTTTGCTCACTCTGTTTCCAGGTACACCGGGACAAACTGCGAGGATTACACCCTCTCTCTCTCTCCATCCAGGCTCTGTAGCCTGCCAGTCCCATGCACCGCAGAAGCCACATACAATCCCTCCCCCACTCTCTCTCTTTTTTTTTTTTTTTTAATTAAAAAAACAAAACAAAACAAAGAAACAACAACAAAAAAAAACCAGCTCTGTCTCTCTTGCGAGGAGCTACTTCTCAGCATCGGTGTTGAAGAAAATCGGTACATAAATAAATAAGGCAGAAGAGGTAAATTGTCCTTTCCTTCGGCCAAAGCACGCCTCCTTCAAAACGATCCCAAGCTCGGCTACGTGGCTAGCAGCAGAGCCCCCCGCCCACGGGCCGGCAGCAGGAGGGCAGCGAGCGAGGACCGTTTCCGGAGACAGAGCTCTGCCGCGAGCTCGCCCACGCCTCCCCGCTCATGCTGCTACCTTTGTAACTTAAAACAAAAGAAAGCAACACACACAAAACAAAAAACAAAACCAAAACCAAACAAAAACGCACAAACAAAAGAAAAAACCCAGCAAGAAAGCAGCTAAGAGGAAGAGCGGCGCGCAGGAAAGCCACCCCTTCGCTTCCCCACCCCGGCCGCAGCCCCTTACCTGCAGCGTGCGGTCCCGGCAGCAGGAAGGCCCGCAGCTTGCTGCCCGCCGTAGCGTTGGTGCAGAGCCCGCGGCCCTCGAGCAGCGCCTGCAGCGGCCGCGCCTCTTCCCGCCGCGGCTGGCAGCTGAGCCCTGCGCCGCAGCGCTCCGTGTAGATGCCGCAGGGTTGCCCCAGGCGCAGGGCGCAGGTGAGGCAGCAGCCGCAGCCCGGCTCCCGCACCCGTTCGGCACAGTCGGGCTGCAGGGGCTTGCACTGCTGCAGCGCCCGCTCGTCACAAGGCTCACAGCGGACCACCGGCCCCGCCAGCGCCGCCGCCGCCCGCCGGACCAGCAGCGCCAGTGCCGTCGCAGCCACTGCCCATAGCACGCCCGGCCGTGGCACCATGGCAACCGGCGGAGGAGGCCGCCGGGAGCCGCCCCCGCGCATCCCGTGCGGGCCCGGGACGGCAGAACCCCTGACACGCTGCTGCGGGCAAAGGGAGCGGAGCGGCGCGGCTCCAGCCGCCTCCGAGGGGGCCGCGGGGAGCGGAACCGCCGACCGCTCGCAAGCCTGCTGGCGTGAGGAGGCGGGAAGCCGCGCTGCCGGCACTCGCACGCCGGCCCTCTCTGCAGTCGCTTGCCCGTAGTCACATCAAGGCAGCAAAAGCTCGTTAGCAACAAAAGCAACTTTTTTCCTTCGTTTCTCCCCACTCCTCTCTGCAGAGCGCCTGAACTACTTGGCTCGACAGTAACTTTTTTCCTTTTTTGCCGCACACAACACTCAAAAAAAAAAAAAAAAAAAAAAAAGAAGAAAAAAAACACTCTGCAAAAGTTAAAGTAAAAAAAAACCAAAAAAACAAACAAAAAAAAACCCCAAAAAAGCCAAGGCCGACTGTCAGAAGAAAATTTAGTCCAAAAACATTTCAGAAAAAGAGATAGTACCGAGAAGGGAAAAATAGAGATGGGGGGAAAGAAAAACGCGAGGTTCCCTTCGTTTTATTCCCCGTGCTGCCTGCCTGCCTGCCTGCCTGCCTGCCTGCCTGCCTGCCTGCCTGCCTGCCTGCCTGCCTGCCTGCCGCCCTGCCCTGCCCTACTCCCCGCCACTCCGCACCCAGCTGTCCCCCGTGCCGTCCGTACGCCCTATATAGTGCCGCGGTCGTCGGCCCGCCCCGCGCCATGAATAACGCGCGCGGCGGCAGGAAGAGCCGGCCCTCGGCAGATCCAAGACTCGGTCACGCAGGGCTGTGAGGGCGGTGCAGTGCGGGGGGAGTAAACGAGCTGCCGGGGGTTTATGGGCACTTCTTAGAAATCAGCTGTGAGGGGTAGCGGTCTGGCGAGAGGGCCACGTCGTGTGTCTCTAGTTTCAAGAAAAAGTGATCTCTCTGTGCGTGTGCTCTTCCCCATGACCGTGTGTGTTTCCTTAGCACCAAGACAGTGCCCTTTTTTGGACTCCTAGCTACAAGCCTGTCCACTTTGAGGCTAAGAGCCCCGGCCCTGGCAAAGGTGCCCATGTGCTCGCGCCCGCCCGCTCGCAGGTTCGGGGCATATCTTGAGATCGGCTTATAGCTCACATGACAGCTGCGTTTCCAAGGAAAACTGGGGGAAAATGTATATGCATGACCACACACTCAGGCATCCCAGCCACGTTTGAGATGTTGCTCTCTGGCCCAGGACTCAGTCCATATCTTGCCCCATCTTCCTGGATGTACCTTCCTTAACTTTTTTTTAAAAGTGTTCTCTGTACTCTTGAAACTTTTCTTTCCATATATAAGAAAATGGTTTCCGTTGCAATGTCCTCACAAATCTAAGATAAAAAAGACAAACAGTCCATCCCCCCAAACTCCCATCTTCGAAATTCTACATGATTTTTGCACAATGCATGTATTTGTCTTCAGGCCACTGCAAATTCTCTTTCCATTTCTCTAGGCCTATTTTGCTCCCCCTGTTAACCTGGCTTAACTTTGATTGAGAAAATTTGAATTGGCAGTGCCAAATTTTGTGACCATTCTTTCTGAAGCTCTACTGCACTCTCATGAGGAAGAGGATGGTGAGGTGTATATATAGACAAATATATGGTGTTTCAGTCACAGAAGCTTGCCTCATGAAAAATAAAAACAGCAATGCTCACAGATACTGGCTTATACAAATATGTTCTGCCGTGGGAATTATGAGCCAGACTACTGTTCTACTTTCAACCCCTTCTTCAGTAACCCTGAAGCTCATCTTTCAGTAACACATCAGCTGTTCAAATGTATCAAAATTCAAGTGGAAGAGAGAAGTATATATGTTATTGCTCAAGGTACTGGCCACAATACTGTTAATCTTGAAAGCTGCACTTTTTATAAGACATGGTTTTTAGATTATTAGAATCACCTTTTCAGTTTTCTCTATTCATAATTTAGTACTTATACCTTGCAAATTTAATATCTTAAAAGGAACATTGTACTCAGCAGATATAAAAAATATCTGGTTTTATTTGTGAATAATATGGTGTAAGAGTAGACACTTTTCCTTGGGAAATTAAAGGTGCTTTAGAAGAGAGATCAGTCTTGCTTAACTCCTCAATAGGTGACTACCAAGGCTTTTCAGTATTCTTTTGTCCTTGTAATAATTTTGTTTATTGACCAAAAGAGGTCGCAGGTTGTCCAGGATTGAATTAGAGATTCCCTGTCTGCACAAGCCCATCTGCAAAGGGGGAATTTATCAAGCCCAATATCCTGCATGTTTGGTTTCACGGTGGATTTTCTGGGCTTTTTTTTTTTTTTTGGTTTTTTTGGGTTTTTTGTTTGTTTTTTTTTTTTTTTTTTTTTTTTTGGGGTTTTTTTGGTTTTTTGTTTGTTTGTTTGTTTTTTTTTTTTTGGGTTTTTTTTTTTTTTTTGGTTTTTTTGGGTTTTTTGTTTGTTTTTTTTTTTTTTTTTTTTTTTTTGGGGTTTTTTTGGTTTTTTGTTTGTTTGTTTGTTTTTTTGTTTGTGGGTTTCTTTTAGGTTTTGTTTCAGATTGGTTTTTTGGTTTGGATTGGATTGGTTTGGTTTGGTTTGGATTTTCTCCAGACTATTGCAGGAAAACTTGCTGTTACGTTTTTATAAATTTTGGTTTTAGTAACTGTTTGTAAGTGATGAAGTCCAAAACTCCTTGACAGCATGTATCAGATTAGGTCTAGCAGGAAGAGGAGGCCTTCTTCATTCACACTGTATGTGTACAGGTATCTTTTCAGTTGGGGTGAGCTTTCCTGGCATGTTGCTTTCAAAACTGAAACAAAAATGCATAGGAAATGCTGAGGGAACATAAGTAAAATGGGTCAAAGGGGATGGGAGGAATGAAAGAGAACAAGCTTTTCTTTCACCAGAGCTGTACACCTCTCACACACTAATATCAGTGTAAGTTGTATTTCAGACTGTGGCAAGAGCATTTTCATCAAGCTGAATTTTTATCCTCACAATCAGAAAGACTTTTTCTCCTTTCTCTTATTTCTTTTATGATGTTACACAAGCTGTGGTGCACCATTTTGAGGTCCTGCTAATCCAAGGAAATATCTTCAATGTCACAAAATAGAAGAAAATGCCCTTTTTAAAATGCACAATTGTTGAACTTAGTATATATTTTTGAATAGCATTAATCAAGATTAATGCAGCATCAAGGTGCTTTGACCAAAAGAACTGCAAATGAAAAATTAACACCAACAAAGATGTAGCTGGATTACCTTTGCAAGGAGAAAGCCAGTGATATGTCAGAGGTCAAGTCAGTCTAACAGCTTCTGCTAAAAACATAGCGGTTTGCACTGTCTTAACCAATGGGCACTGCATGAGAATACAGTTACATGAATGACAGAATTTGGTTCAGAGCTGTACTTGGAAATCACAGGATGGATACCAATGTATCTGGAAAGACTGATTAGAAATTTATAAAGAAAAAAGATAAAACTAAAAACTGCAATGTACACCTATAGCTAAAAACCCCAATATGCACCTATAGCTAACAGCTGAATTACACTTACATCCCAAACTTTGATATTATTGATGGAACTGTTTTACTTGAACAAGACCAAGCTCTAAATATGCAAAGTAGCAGTGTTTATAAAGCTGTACCAAATCTGAATATTCACATTTACATGTACTGTTTATTCTAGAGGCTTTTCATTTTTTTCCTGTTTATTCTGTTTTACTGGGAGAAGACGGAGAGACTGAGTAATGTACTGAATCTTACAGTCAATTCTAAACAATAGAAAGCAGAAGAGAAACAACTGAGAGGCACTGCTTCAACAAATCCCATGTCCTCCAATATTATGAAAGCACAAAAAGAACGTATTTTATTTCCCGCTCCACTTCATCCTCGCACCTTCTTCATATTCAGCTCTCTTCTCTAGTGCCTTAGCTGAATTCAATATACATACAAATTTTTGTATGTTTTTGTGGTGTGTTTGTTACAGGGACAAATTATGGAAAATAGAATTGTGGTTGAAGTAGCTCTACTTTCAGCTTCATGGTCACTTTATGGAGCAACCCCAACCCTTCGGTGTAATTCCTTGTAGTACGTGTGGTTATAGCACCCAAAATGTAGCTGTCAAGAATGTGAACTTCCCTTATAATGCCATTTTAAAACTTTTGTTACTTTACAACCCTTTTCCTTTTTCAGAAAAACAAACAAAAAACAAACCAAAAAAGCAAAAAGCAAAACAAAAAACTAAACCAACCAAGAAAACAAAAATCATAACAACAACAAATAAAAAAAAATTAAAAAAAAACCCAAAGAAAAACAAAAACAAACCAAAACCAACCAAATGAAAAAGCCTTCAGAGAAATCTAGAGATACATGGCTCATCTCGGGTTGAGGGCTAAATCCTCATTTACAAAGCATCTCTTAATCTTTATATCTCTGCTCTTCTTTTTGCCAACCTTGAAATTTTATGTACAATAAACTTCTGAAGTAAAGAGATGGTAGAATTCCCTAAATATGTTCCTGTTCTTCAGAGAAGTATAGTGAGATTTACAATGAAGTCAGTTGATATAATGCTTAGTTGAAAAGGCACTTCGCAAATCACTGCTTTCTCAAAGGCAAGGAGTAAAATCTCAGCATAATTTGTCAACTGTCTATAAAAACATAGTTTAATGAAAATTTCCTGCAGACCTCCTTCTGGTTTGGGGCTGGACATGAACATTTCAGATGTTTTCCAGCTCTTTAGACTCTTATGCCAGGTGTGCAGGCTTACAAAGAACAAATTCTAATGGTTTCCTCACAAATGCTACCAGGGTAGCCTGCAGGGTACTACGCTGCTTGTCTGAATATGGCAACCTGAATTGAGTGTGATGGAACAAACTGAATTTGAAGACAGATAAAACTGGGAAACCAAAGGAGAAATAGCAAATGCTTTGATGGGAAGTCAACTGAATTGAGACATTTCTTTGCTACAGAGACATACATAATGACAGAATATGTATTTATGGTATTACAGAAACAGTTACCAAACACTTCCCTTTTCTAAGACATCTTGTTAAACATAAATAGAGGAAGGGTAGATAGCTGATAGTTTCATTTTACAAAGCTCTTACCCAGAGATATGCTCATATCTTTTATGTACTAGTTAGACATTATATAGTGAACTGGCAATAAAAATCTTATAGAATTTAAAGAGAACAGGGGGATTAGAGGGAGGAGGAAATGAAGGAAAATATCTGGCTTGCAGGACTTTTTCATAAAAAGAGAAGAGATTGCTGCTTGACCAGATGTTCTCCACACTTACACTGCAGTCAGCAATCTGGGTATTGTGCACGTTCCAAAATGCAGATGTCATAAGAGATTAAAGGAGAAATGCTGCTGCTTCAAAGTGTACAGTCTGCTGGAGATAGACTTACTGACACTGTTGAACTTCTATCCACAAGTAAAAAACAAAAACAAACACAAAGCAAAACAAAACAAAAACAAAACAACAAAAAACCCCCAAAAGCAACCTTAATAAAAAATCATATCCTACCTTAAAATCTCAGTGAGGTGTTGAAGTGAAAAGACTTTAGATTACTGGAAGAAGAATACAGCTAAGACTGTGAATGGAGTGAATGGAGAACTGACCTTTATGCATATTTGATTTTGAATAAATAGTTTATGTTTTAGGTCATTCTAAAAATTAGCAGGACATGAACATAACATTTACATACAATGAAGGTCAGAAGACAAAAAGTGTAAAAAATATGTGATAAATTAATTTAGCACAAGTTGATTCTTTTCTCTATTCAGTCTCACAGCTTGATGACACTAAGTTACAGCAGAAGAATATCTCATTATATTTATAAAATGTCACCTATATATTACAGAAAAAAAGGCAGTAATTTTAATACCTGTATATCTAGATGCTTTGTTACCAGGTGGCAGAATAAGACAAAAAACACTCTTAAAAACTTCACATTATGTAAGTTGAGCAAGAAAAATACCAAGTTTTAAAATCGTCTGTCACAGACTGCTGTTAGAGCTAAAAGCATATGCTGTGAGTTGTGTTGAGAAGTTTCCTCCTACAAAAAGCATGAAGTGTTCTGGGACAATCTGTGTGCAAAAAAATTATAGATAGTTTGAAGTCCATTTTATTAATTACACAAGTTCAAATCACATATCTCAACCATTTCCAAGTGAGAATGGTATCTCTAACATCCTATATATTGCCCCAGCTGATGAAATATTGATTGCAAATTGTCAATATTTGTCATGCCTTCTCTCTTTTGAACTCTACGTTTTTGTTTTGTTTTATCTTGGATGTCAGACTATGCATTTAGTCCAGCATTGGGCAGCATTGAATACCCAATGCCTTTTTGGTCTCATGGGTGTTAAGGTCCATCCTTCTGTTGATTACGGTGGGCAGGTCTCAGGTCCATCTGAATGCCTGCTATTATGCATCTCAACCCTCTGGCTGCTAATGCCTAAGAATGTTATAGGTTACAATCTTTAAATAACCAATTATTACACATAATTTTTACAAGTAACTGAGATATACCGCTAATACCAGGAAACCCACTCACGTTATTTGCCATCAGTCCCCACTTTGCATCAATTTACTTTCTTATTGCATTTCTTCAACTAGGATTCTAATCTCTAGGAAGACAGTAGTAGTCATGCTTTCCATTTTATAAGCCATTCATAATTTTGAGCACCTCTACTAATTAATTAACTAATATTGATGTCCATCATGTATATGCTGACAGAGAACAAGTAATACATAATTTCTGATTAGCAAACCCCTTTTAAAATGGCTCAAATAT
Source organism: Onychostruthus taczanowskii (assembly GCF_017590055.1). Lineage (NCBI taxonomy): Eukaryota > Metazoa > Chordata > Aves > Passeriformes > Passeridae > Onychostruthus > Onychostruthus taczanowskii. The sequence continues at coordinate 616,959 of NW_024498829.1, forward strand.
TAATTCTAAATTGTCTTCTTTTTCTTCCACAATGTAGGCCCATATTTTTAAGAAGACTTCAGAAATAGTATTGTTCTCTTAGATGTGCAGGGCATAATTTCATCAAAATATACTAATTTGTGTATTCAGAAGCTTTATGCACTTCACCGTGTATATTGCACAATATGTGCCCAACCAATCTGTTAGGTTTTCAGTCTATATTCTTTACAATGGCATGCAGGAAGAGTTGTGCAGGACCATGCACAGAATTATAAAGGAGCAAAATCAGAGTACAAAAACTGTAGCTTCCTGTAGAAAATGAAGTTTCCTGCATTTATTAGGATTAGTGTAGACACTTTAAAATATAAGAGAAATTCTCACGGGTAAGTGTTTATTAATTGCTTGTCTCACAAGCAGGTTTTGTTTGATAGATGGTTTGTTGTTTTGCAAAAACATCTTCGGTGGGCATTTCTAACTATTCCCAAAGCAGAACAGGAATTAAAAAATCAAATCGTAGGTAACAATACTTGCCAGAAAATTCAAATAATTTCATAACCATGCAATATCTCTTGATGACAGAAGATTGGCACAATGCAGTAGTACCACTGTGAGCAATCTGATCCTAAATCCATCAAGTATAATGGGAATCTCTGTAATTTTAGAAACTATTAGTGAGGGTCTCTAGCTGGAGCATAGTTTTGGGCATGAATTTCACCTCTGGATGTGGAAACTGCAGAAAAATATCCTAAGATTTGCTATAGACTGAAAGGAAGAATTTCACAGTAAAATGACTAAAAAATACTTTGTTTCAAAAAAACTCATACCTAGAAAGAGAACAGAAACACATATGACGTATTTGCTAACACATGCTTAATATCACCTGCTGTCTAATGCTTCTTCTTGTTTTTCTGTTTTTTAAAATTCCATCTCCCTGAGGGTTAGTTAGAAGTTTAGTGTGACTTTTAAAACAGATCTTAGATAAGGCTGGTTGCAAATTTCAACACAGTTATCATTGCACAAAGCCTATCTCTGCAATTCACAAGAGTGTTGTTTATCTTGGTTTTGGCTCTGAGTCACAAACTCAGTCAGTTCTTAGGAGAATCTTGAAAGTCAAATCATAGCATATAAACAAACATTCTGCTTATTCTGTGTAAAGTAGTTTCTCAGGATAAATATCACAAATGATGCTGGAAAGATATGTACATCTCCTTGTTATACATAGGGGTGTGACCAGAAAACAAGGGAACTAAATCAAATTCCTTTCTTGCTGCTGAAGTTATTGACAATATTCCTGATGACCTGGAAGCATTTGAGACTGAACAAATGAGTATCCCTTTGACATTAGGTTTAGCAGACTAGTACAAAACAGAGTTTTGAAGTGCACCCAGTACAGAAACAGGAGATTCTGTACTCACTGCTTCAACTTATTGATCTGATATCCCTTCAAAAACTACTTGATCATGTAGATTGTTATAGGCACATGGAGTAACAACATCATCCCTGGAAATTTTATGTTGTTTACTAGAGGAAAAGGACTGTGATCTATTTACTATTGAACATTATATTTAAAGTAATTTGAAAATGTGGGCATTTGGGGTTCACCTCAAAATTTAGGATGAGAGGACAAGGCCACAAGTTGTGCTAGGGGAGATTTAAATTCGATATTAGGAAAAATTTCTTCACCAAAAGGGTTCTCAAGTACTGGAACAGGCTGTTGAAGGAAGTGGTTGAGTCACCATGGAAACATTTAAAAAATGTGTAGATGTAGCACTTAGAGACATGGTTGAGTAGTGGACTTTGCAATATTAGGTTTATGGTTGGAGTCAATGATCTTAAGGGTCTTTTCCATCCTAAATGATTCTATCATTCTATGATATCTGAACTGAAGTAATTGTGGAGAACCTCTACAAGAAACACTACTAGCTTTCAGTTAAACAAAATAGTCTCTCATGGGGAGTTATGTTTAGGAAGGTAGTCCATGACAGTCCCACCTTGTACTCCCACTGGTTTGATTGTCCTTTCATAGCATTGATAATAATTTATTTTATTTTCCATTTTGAAAAGTTGGCAGGAGGGGAAAGAGAATGAAGTCTTGCATATCATACCTCACTTGGCAGTAAATCTTGACACATAACTCTTCACTAGGAGATTAAAGGAATGAATACATCTCTCCCCCTACTATCTAGAAAATGTGAAGGACATTAGGCATTATTATTATATGTTGGTATTTAAAGTGTGACCTGTTCAAGAACTTGCTATGTATGGGATGCTGGGTTTGAAACCAGAATTCAATTATGAAGGAAAATTTCTGAAGCCTAACTTAGAAAACTTCTAAGTTATGGATGAAAACTGACAGAATCTGATGTAACTTCTTGCATTGCACAACAGTTCCTCACCCCAAAAAACAAGAAAAATTTCCCACGCTTGCAGAAAGATGAATTTATCCCTGTCTTTATTGGCTTCTGTATCCTAGTCTACACTTAAGCTGATTTCTGCACTAAAAATCTTCGTTGAATTCAGCCAGATTGGTCAGAAGTATGACGATTGCAGCAGTTTTTACTGATATATATATATATGTATACATGCACATATATATACTTTTAAATACTCATATGTAGTTTTATTATCACAGTAGGACATGGAAAGGGTTGTACTGACAAAGGTAATAGTCCTAGTTCTGCAGTGTCCCTCCTAAGTGCATTTTTTACAGTGTACAACTGTTTCAGCCTGCTAGAAAAGTGATTTCAAGCAGATGCTTCCTGAGCTTTCCGGCCTCATCTACAATCAAATTTCCTAGCAAGAATTTTTGTTATTCTAGACAGAAGCTAAAGATAAAGGCTGTCTCATTTCATGTTCCCATTTAAAATGCAACTCTTCATTTTAACCAACTTAATTAATTTCCTTAAATTGCTTCTAGTTCATAAATGACCCTTCAAGGAAAGTACAGCATGAAAATTGTCTTCTATGGACCACATATACAATTGCAGCATTTTAGAATTAAAACAAATGTTAATTGTTTATTGACAGACAAGGTGTTTCAAATGATGATAATAATAAGTTCAAGAAAAAGCCTACTGCAGTCTTGCTGTTAATAACATATTCCAACATAGCTTAAGACTTCCACTAACACTACCAGTTTCATTCAGCATATACTCTCCTGTAAATCTTTATTGCTCCTCCTAATTCTTAGCATTGCACAAAATCATCTCATCTGAATGAGGTGCATGACTTTAATGTTTCTTCTTTAAAACTGACTTTTTAAAATTAAATCTGCTTAAGGACTGAAATGCCTTATAATAATGTACACTGAGAATTTGCTTAGATAGAAGTTAATTAAAAGTCACTTTGGAGATAGACTAGGTTCTAAGGTTTTCTAAGCCAGGTTACCTCTCTATAAATCTAAGGACTTGAGACAAAAAATATTTATTATTATTGGAATAGTATATTATTATATATAGTACAATAATGATGATATATAACAGAATAACCCATATTGATAAATGTATGCAAGTATAGACACACATATTAAACTTTTCATCAGAAAATGTGGGTCACATAGCAAGTCCCACATCCACATGTTTGACCCAAAGAAGGAACTCAATGGAATGCTATTAAAATTATTTTTTCCATTATTGTCTGTTAGAGGTAAGCAAAAAGTGAAAGTATGCCTCAACAAAATGGAGCAGTTTTGCTTTAATAATCTAACCAGAGGTCCAAAATCATCTTTGACTGAAAAAGATTAATAATAGCCATTAGATTTTTTTTCCAGACAACAGAACAGACTAGCAGCTTAGAAATCTGGAAATTATTAAACATTTAAATACCACTCAGCTCCCTCCTTTGGATGTTAAAAATATTAAAAACAATAGAGAATCATTTGAACTAAATCATCTGTTGTCCTATGTTGTGGGATCTACAAGATGTGCCAATAATAGACGATACAGTAACACAACGTTCTTACAAGAAATCTACATTTGGAAATAATTTGTTAAACTGTGAATTTTGCACTTTCAAAAGCAACAGCACCATGATATTCAACCATGCATCAAAAATATGCTAGTAGTAGTAAGATGAAGGCAATATTTTATGTCTTCTGGAGGGATTAATATTTCCATATGGTGCAATACGTTTCACTCAATTATGATATACTATAATACTGATTGCTACAGTAATTGTGCCTTCCTTAATATATTGTATTACAGCCCTTATAATAACATACTACTTTAAATAGCAAAGATTAGGTACTATAAATACTGTCTATACTCTGCAATTGTTCAGTACAGAATAAAGAGGCTTATAGTACTCCAGACAAATGGGAGCTGGATTAAACTTTTAGTATCATTTAATTCCATTGTTATAAAAGACCAACAACAAGCTGAAGCATTAGAAATCAAATAATCCTTGCATTACTTGCAATGGAAAATACTGTTAACGCTGAAAGAAATGCAGCTAGAGCTGCTGAGTGCAGCAGTTACCCTCCATCAGGGTGCACACCAGGAGCAGTTAAATGTCCTCATTCCACAAAACTGTTGGAGTAATAGGGAGCCACTGCCCAAAACAAGGGCCACATGCATGGCTGGTCAGATGCTTAGCTGTGTGGGTGGAGGGATTTCTCTGGGAGCTTAACACAAATGAATGGGTTGGGCATTGCTGGAGTAGGGTTGTGCATGTGCTCAGAAGCAAAACAAGCAGCCTAAACTACAGAAAACGAGGCTATATGGGAACTGCGTGCAGTGAGTGGAAGGACAGATAGTTTAAAAATTGTATTTTTTGCTTCTTTTCAGGAGTGCATGCAAAACCTCCAAAAGAATAAAAGTTTTAGTTTCATGGGCCTCATAAATAAAAATCACCCGCCAGCCAAAAGACCACTAGCCCACAAATCCAATTAACCTTCTACCAAATAATCAGCTACTCAAGAGTGACTAATTTTCATGTCTTGAAAATTGTATTCTATTTTTCCTAGAGCCCATTAACTCCTTTTATTAAATCAGCCCCCTCCCTGCCACAATGCATCAGTACTTAAACATTTGTTTGATGGGGGATCAGGCTTTGCTAGGTTAGTGCTAAACTGTGCCTTTCCCTTTTCTCTTAGTCAAAGAAAGTGGATGGTTCTGAGCCCATGATAATGTTTCTAAATACAGAATGATATTTAGAAAGACTTCTGATCAAATTGGCACAGGTCTGTAATTCATGCAAGTTATTTATTTTAGACTGGGTATCAACAGAAGAATATGGCATAAACAGAGATGAGTGGACAATTTTATGGCCACATTACATAAATTTAAACAAATCTCACCCTGGTCCACTAAGGTCCAATTTTAAACAATCTCTCTGCTGCTTAAGCCTATAAATAGCTGGCAAAATATTGAATTCTTTAGAAATTCTTTAATATTAAGGCCACTTGTTTCATATATTTGGATTTGATGATGGCTATTGGAATTTGGACATGACTGCATGTGACATTTCTGGAGACAATAACAATATTTTGTTACGATAAAACCACATGAACCTCTAATTCAATGTGCAGATGAAATTGGTTAGTAACCTCCATTACCTACATTGTGTTTGAAACTACTACACCATAAAAAAAAAAAAAAAAAAAAAAAAAAAAAAGAAGCCGTGAAAAGTCAGCATTTGCTGTTTAGACCAGCTTATTTGTGATCAGTGTAATTAAGATGATACTGTCAGTGCTTCTTGTCCATAGATTCTTTAAAATAGGATAAATAAAATGGCATTTGCAGAACTACCTTCTTTATGCTTTATTGTTGCTGCTGCCACAAGCTCCAGAGCTCCTGCCCACCAACATCATTAGAAAAAGACAATTGACTCCACAGACAGAATTTATGCACCATTTTGTTTTCATACTTGCACCAAAATTTGGACCCTTGGATCTTTTATTTACAAATTGTTAAAATAGTCTTACATTAACAAATGTAAGACTATTTTAACAAGAGTCCGTCATAACTTCCTTGTAAACAAGAGAGAGATTTAAAAGGAGAGCAATTTGCTCAGCCTAATCTTGTCATCCCAGGTACACGATATTGTAATAGTGGCATCATAATTATTCCCGTAACAATAACAGTGAGTTCTGAAATTGAACCAGGAAGGTTGGTTTTGTTGGGTGCATGTATAAACATAAGAAAAGAGACAATCTTTGCCATGGGCTTTCTACAAATTGCAGAAGGAAGAAAAATTAAAGAGGTTGCCTGTGGTACACTATTTTAATAGTCCTCCAAGCTCTTAATCAGAAGGTAAATTTTTTGTACAGTTGTACAAAGGTTTTCTTCCTTATATGAAAATTTACCTATTTCTTAGCATGGCATTGTTTCTATATGAGCAGAGCAGTTTGTCAGTAGGTCAGGAGCACAGATGCAATTGTTTATTCACACTACAAAATGATTTAGTGAAATTATCTTGCTCGACTAGATTGGGGGCATTGGACTATCTAGGCACTCAGCTTCAGTCAAAGCAGCTGTACTATTTACATAGTGGGCTGCCATCACTTTCAACAGCACAGCTGTGAGGGGAAGCAAACTGTGCTGTGGGTGCTGGGGTAGGAACTTCATAAAGAGGTTTTGTACCCAGGGGGACTGCAATGTTAAACTCCACCTTCAGTTAATATATATAAATATAGGTAGGTAGGTGTGTATATATATATATATGTATGTATGTATGTATGTATGCATTTTTTTTAAATGCCTCAACCCAGAACAGAATCTTTTTTGCTAGTGTATTTACACAAGATCTCTCAAAGACTTAACCTGATTTGACAAAAGCTGCCTTCTGTCAGCATGGCTGTGACGAGAGCAGGGTTTCTCTTTAACAAAAGTGTATTGGCCACAATGTGTGAAATTTTTTTATTAAACAAAAATACTGTCTTCTTACATTAGCACAGTGTCATAGTCTGACTTCTGTTTGCACAGTCTTTCACTGACAGGCATAAAGCTACAGTAATTGATGGCAGCATGAAGCCAGATGGGGTATGAGCTGCTGCTCAACAAGGTTCAGATTTTAGTTAAGAAACATCTATGTAGCAAAAAACTGACAGGCATCTTTATTGGCATATTGTAACATTGAACAAACACTGCATGCATACAGTGAGGTTTTTTCTCATTCTTGATATGATGTCATGTTAAAGAAAAAGCTATTTAGTAAAGCAGAGATGCTACCATATGTGGTACTTGCCCTGTGCCATTGGGATCCCAGGTTTCTACAGGATACCTCCTGCACCACCCAAGCACAAGTGCTTTGATGGTTCTGTTCTTTTGTAAATATAAGAGTCTCCACCAATAGTCTCAATCTCTCCAAGGTATGAAGTAAGCCTATGTATTTTATTAACATTCGGTTAATAAAACAATAAAAAAATGCAACAAAAAAGCTGAGTGATTGATTCTCTAACAACCCTATTTGGGGACCCACACAGAGGACTGAAAGAGTAAAGTTAAGGGGCTTGGAGGCTGAGAAGCTAAGTAGAAGCAAGGAGAAACACTAACAAAGCTGAGCAGGATACCTCAGTCCTTCCTTGCACTAGAGCCCCTGACAATTTCATTTCATTACTTAACAGGAAGGGCTTGTTACTAAGATTAAGAAATTACTCTTATTTACCTTAAAGAATCAAGAGAACTGGTCTCTGGGATATAGTGAAAACTGGGATGCTTGTAATAGGTGTGTTCTTTCAAGACAAAATATCCCGCTCTTGACTCTAGGGCAAGAGAGTTTCTAAGCACCTTTGTGGCCCAAAAGATGCTGTCAGTCTCTAGCTATACTAGTGCTAGAAAGTGAAACCATTCTCTGGCCCTGGGATTAACTAGTGTGACAAGATTTACGTCTGCAGTGCTAAATTTTCCTATAACCTCAAGCAGAGCAGCCACATGCAAACTGCTGAATATATCTCCTTCAGATCACCACGTAACCACAGAGCCTCGTTGAAATTACAGTTTCAGGAGTGGTCCCAGTGGTCCCACTTGCCTTGCTATCCCAGAGAGGAGGGAAACCAGTGAGTGTTCTGTGTGCTGATGTTTTGGACTACGCAGTCTTTGGGCAGAGAAACTATCAACTTGTGCCACAGCCCTTACTAACAATTTGACAGTATCAAGAACCCCAGGACAAGGCTTGGACTTGCGAACTGACTCTGTTTAGTCTAATAGTATAAACATAGACTTAGACTTTTCTGCATGCAAAAAGGGTTACACGAGTTTGAGGACAGATCAGACAAGCCCTTGGAAGTTAGATCTACTGAGAGCTGCTGAACAGTAAAACCACATGAGCTAGAGAAAATCCCCTGAGCTAAAAACAGCCAGAGATTAGAACAGTCAGAAATGTGTCATATATATGGTTGTTCTGTTCTCACTCTTTCCTGGGAATAAACTCAATTGCTAGTCTTAGAAACCACACAGACAGACCTTTGGTCCTCACCAGTAAAGATATTCTCAAGCTCTCAGGACTCACAGAAGCTATGAGACCTGCACTGAGCTCAGTTGTCTGAGACTTTATCTTTACACATAGATGTAGAAACATACAAATGCATTTGCTTTGAGGTTTTTGGGGTTTTTTTGAAGATCTTCTCCACCACACTAATGATACCATGAAATGTCAGGAGTGCTATATTGTCACTGCAGCCTCAGCTGCAGTTGGTCTCAGAGGAAGACACCAGAGCAGACATTTTGTACCCAGCTGCATCCTGGTGTCCAAAATTTGAGCCTGAGTTTCCTACACATTAATTAGGAAGAGAGTATATCAGGATGTTTAATTTCTTTGCAATACAAGATCTAGTTTGCAGGGTGCCTGATATAATAACTTCAATTTGAGATTAAGATAGGGAATTACATGTTTGGTAACATTGAGAAATATGATATGAAAGTGGAGACAGTGGAAGAATGAGGACTCATGATGATGAGGATGATAATGAAAATTATCATGGTTTAGGAGTTTTATTTAATTTGTCAAAACGCTATTCTTCCAGTCATCTCCCAAAGAAAAACTCCATAACTATCTGATAACACAGGATTCATGCACCTTTCCCACTTCTGGTACCACGTAGGAGTTTTCAGAGATCCATTCTCCCTAAAGAGGGAAAATTACTCTCAGGAAAAGAAAAGCAGCTGTATTGCCAGGTGCCAGGTGCTTTCTCTCCCAGCAGTGAGAGTACGAGGGAGAGGGCCCATTTGGGGAGGCCCCTGCAGGGCTGCAGATGAGTGAAGCAGCACCGCAGGCAGGGAGGGTGCCTGTCCGGACCAGTAGTGCCGAGCTGTGCCGCGCAGAGACGGGCAGCGCTGGCACTGTGCCCTTGCCCGGCTGCGGGTGGGTGGTGGAAAGCAATGGCAACCCGCGGCAAGCCCGCCCTTCTCCTTCTCCTTCTCCTTCTCCTTCTCCTTCTCCTTCTCCTTCTCCTTCTCCTGGCCGGATGCTGGAGGTTGCCGGAGAAGCGGGGGAGTGTCCGGTCACCATCCGGCCTGGGCAGAGGGCACAGAGGGCAGCGGCGCTGGTGGGCTCCAGCGGCCCGCGGCCAACACCCACCGTGCTCGATGGCGTCCCTTGTGGTCCTGCCTTGCCCCTTCCCACTGTTCCAGTGTGCCCATAAACCTGGAGTCCCTTCCGCCGAAGTGACCAATCATTAAGTAGGCCCAGTGAAGAGCACACAGTGCATGGCTTCCTACATGCACAACTTATGTCACTCTGATTCGGAGTTCCGACACAGAAAGGGCAACTTTCTTCAGGAAACATGCTGCATCTTTCCAGACTTTGAGCTGTGGTGCAATCTTCATTCCGAGCCACGCGATTTTTCAGGATGTGTTTTTTAGGTTATGCTTCCATTTACACTACTGGAAGTCTTTTGCTCTGAATGGAGGTACTGTGATTTATAATGTGCCCTAGGATAGAGAGGAACAAGGCCACATACTGCCTTTCTGCATGAGGTTCTGTGGCCAGTGTGCTGTGCAGATGCAGCATGAGTTCACCTGCAGGCTGGATCAAACGTTCGCCTTTTATTTCTCTATGGCTACTAAACAATGTGCACCTTTTATTTCTTTAATTATGGCCACTAAACTATCTGAATGTTGATTAAAAAACAAGTTGAGTTTTGTGGGCAGGTTTGAAGAGGATTTTATTCTTCAAGGCACTGCTACACAATGATTGGCAGTCCTAAAAGTATTAATACCTGTCCTATATGTTAGTACTTACCTGTACCTGGAATGAATTGCATGATGGTCACATATACTTGACTGGCCACAGAAAGCTGAAGGTCTGAGTCCATCTCACAGTCTGGAACCTCTGTGTCCAGAGAGTCAATGTATTTCTAGCCTGAAATTTATCCCATGAAGGCAGTCAGTCTTTCTCCAGGATAGGAGTAATAAAACTAGTAACAAAATCCTTGTAAGAGATCAATTACACTGTGCACAGTGGGTTCTGGAAACTTGTCTGGGACTCTTAATCAGGTTTCTGAGAATGACATTAATGCAGGATCTAGAAAAATTGTTGAACGGTTTAATTATTATTTAATGAATATAATAATTTTAATTGTTATATTCTAATTAATTTAATTATTAATTATTTAATTTCTGCCTTTGAAAAATTGCTCTGAAGGTAGGTGCTGGAGATTTCTTAATGATGCTAGAGCTTAATACAATTAACACGCATGGGTGAGGAATGTCCTCACAGAGCTCTATTTGCCATTAGCTACAAAAGCACTTTGTGAAAGATAATGTAAAAATTATTTCAATGAAATAGTTACATCAACTGTTAAATGTAACTGGAGTTCCCAAACTTCCTCTGAGATACTGAGATGGAGCCTGATGTCTGCTTTATGTAGATGCGCAGTTCACTTCATTATTTGATTAGCACAATGTCCCCATATAATTTTTTATGTTGCTGCCTCCCTGACCTGACTATACTTCTCACTGGCAGGACCAGAATGCAGATGGCCTTCATCTTCTCAAACTTTTTATAATGCTTCTGCTGACAACAAGGTAGCAACAATAAAATAATAACCATGGATATTTGTCTGCTATGTTGTGGAGAAAGAAACTGAACAAATCTGAAAAATAACAGATTTCATAATAGAAATATATTTATTAAAAAAACCTGAAACACAAAAAGACTTTAAGACACAAAAATATTAATATTTTGCAAGACACAAAAATATTAATATTTATCTTTCAGAAGTTAGATCTATCATTGTTTTATTTTAATAGATTGTATTTGACAAATATTCACATTCTGTCTCATATTTTCACATGTGCACGCTTAAGTAACAGCCTTTGCAGTATTTGCAGAAATTGTTTTCTTTTGTTTGAAGTCCATGCACATCCCTTTCATGTGAACAATATTCTTACTCTTCAGTCAAAGAACAATTTCAAAGCTACGAAGAACTGCCCAGTATCATAGAAAGATAACCCCCAGCCAGGGAATAATGTGCTCTGACTCCAATGATTTCAGAAGGGTGAACAATTGCTTTATTAAGCTATACTATATTACACTAATACTATATTATATTAAAAAGATGCTATACTAAAGAGATACTCAAGAAACCCCTGTGACCCTTTCTGACAGTCATTACACAACTTTGACCTAATTGGCCAGTCAATCCAAACCACCATCACCGGTGTCCAATTAACATGTCACTCTTCGTAAACAATCTCCCTAACACATTCCACATGTGCCAAACAACAGGCACAGTGAATAGAGATGAGAATTATTTTCATTCCCTTCTCTGAGCTTTCTCACTGCCTTTATCAGGAAAAATCCTTGGGAAGGTTGTGCCTGCTGCTCTCTGTGATGAGAGCTGTGGCCACAGCCCAGCAGCCAGCTCTCAAGCTGTTTTCTGGGCATCCTTGCCACCCAGCTTGCTGACCTGATAAGGAGGCTTTAAACGAGCAATGATGTGAAGGAAGAAAATTACCATAAGCCCTAGTGGAAGTGATGGAAGGGACTGGAGAGATGTGCAAGGACTCGGAGTGATGTGACAGAAAGAGATCACAGAATCAGGAAAACAGGGCTGAAGGAAGGCCGCCACTAGCACTTTCATAGAAGCAAGGAAGTGTCTAAAAGGCACCATTTTGGGGAAGTTCCTAAAATTCTTTCTGGGAAATCAACTCATGTTGCTCATGCTGGAGTGCCTCTCTAAAGCATCTATGCACATATACATAGCAAGGGTAATAAACAAAATGAATTCTAGATCTCTGTGCAGCAGCAGGACCTTAATATTCTTGGGATCATGGAGATGTGGTAGGATGGCTCCCATGACTGAAGTTGAGTTATTGCAGTGGAAGAATGCAAACTTCCTGGAGGTCAGGAAGATGAGGAAGGGGAGATTTCCTTTCATGTGAGAGAGCATCTGGAGAGCATAGAGCTTTTCCTGGAGATGGATGCTGAACAAAGTGAAAGCTTCTGAGTAAGGATTTAAAAACAGACTGGCATTAATGGCATTGTAGTGGGTATCTGCTATGGGCAGACATACTAATGGAAAAGGTGAGGTTCCTTGTGGATGTGAAGGTTGACAGGAGTGTTGAATGCAGTGACCATGAGACATTGGAGATCAGACCCTGAGAAAAGGAAACTGGGAAAAAATCAAGATCCCAATGCTGGATTTCAAGAGAGCAGAATTTGGCCTCTTTAGGGATCTACTTGGTGCAGTCCTACAGGATAAGGGCTTGGGGAGAGAAGGGGACCAAGAAGGCTGCTTTATAGTCAAGAGTCTCCTTGTCCAAGTTCAATGGCAGTCCGTCCTAGCGATGAACAACATGCTCCTGACAAAACAAAAGAGAAAAAAATTATGGAAAACCTCAGAAAGTGAAAGCAGGGGCAGGTAGCCTGGGAATAATACAGAGATGTTGTCTAAGCATATAAAAAATGTGGCCAGGAAAGTCAAAGCCAAAGTGAGATTGGATCTGGCCAGGGATGTCATAGGCAGCGAGAAGGGATTGTGTAAGCACATAGATGACAAAATGAAGATTTGGGAAAATCTAGGCACATTGATGAATGGGACAGAGGTCCTGATTACACAGGTACTCCATGTGTTCTTCGTCTCCATCTTTATTAGGAAGATTGATATTCAGTGATCCCAGGCCCCAGAGAACAAAGAAGAGTGGAGCAAGAAAATGTACTTTTAATGAAAGAGTATCACAGCAGATAATAGAATAAGACTTACAAAATCCCATGGATTATGATTGGATGCACCTACAAGCACTGAGGGAGCTGGCTGTCGTTGTGAGGCCACTTGATAATCTTTGATTGATTGTGGTAACTCTGAGCACTAAGGAAAACAGCAAATATCACTCCTATCTTCAAGAGCAAGCAAGAAGACCCAGGAAACTGCAGGCCACTCTTACTTTTATCCTTGGAACGGTTATTGAACAGCTAATCCTGGAAACAGTTTTCAGGCCCATGAAGGACAAGACAGTTGTCAGGAATAGTCAGTATGGCTTCACCAAAGAAAAGTTGCGCTTGATCAACCTGACAACCTTCTACATTAAAATGAGTGGTCTTGTAGGCGAGGAGAAAGTGGATGTTTCTTACCTGGATTCAGCAAGACTTCTGGCTGAATGTCTCCCATAAGATCCTTATACAACACATGTTAAGTAGGGGTTGGATAGGGAGATGGTGAGGTAGATTGGAAACCAGCTGAATGGCTGTGCCCTGAGCATGGTAGTTAGTGTCATGAGCCTGAGTTGCAGGCCAGTAACTAACAGTGTACCTCATACATCTATACCAGATCTAGTCCTGTTTAACATCTTTATTAATGACCTGTATGATGGGGCAGAGCATAGTCTCAGCAAGTTTGCTGGTGACACAAAAATGGGAGGAATAGCTGATAGACCAGAGGGTTTTGCTGCTATGTGCAGGGACCTTGACAGGCTGGGGAGATGGGCTGACCTCATGAAATTCAACAATAGGAAGTGCAAAGTCCTGCATCTGGCAGAAAAAAACCCTCACAGCAGTACCTGCTGGGGGCCACCCAGATGGAAAGAAATTAGCATAAAAGGACTTAGGGGTCCTGATGGACACTATATTGGACATGAGCCAATGGTGTACCCTTGTGGCAAAGAAGGCTAATGGTATCCTCATCTGCGTTAGGCCAAGAAATGCCAGCATGTTGAGGGAGGTGCTCCTTCCCCTTTACTGAGCACTGGTAAGACCACATCTGGATTACTGTGTTCAGTTCTGGACTCCAGAATGCAGAGATTCCAGTAAAGGACCATAGATATGATTAAGGAACTGAAGAATCTCTCCTATGAAGAAAAGGATGAAAGAGATGAGACTATTCAGCCTGGAGAAAAGAAGGCTCAGAGAGAATTTTATTAATATATATAAATACGTAAAGAGAGAGTGCAAAGATGTCAGAGCCAGGCTTACAGGAACCAGGCTCAGTTGTGCCCACTGACAGGACCATAGGCAATGAGCACAAAGTGGAACACAAGAAGTTCCCTCTGAACATCAGGAAGTACTTTTTGACTGTGAGCATGGCCACAGGCAGCTCAGGGAGAATGTGGAGTCTCTGTTCCTAGATATATTTAAAAGCCACATGGACTTGGTCCTGAGCAACCAGCTCTAGGTGGTCCAGCTTGGACTAGATGACCCCCAGAAGTCCATTCCAACTTCAACCATTCTGTGATTCTGTGTGAGCTCTGTGAACTTCCTAGTCAACACTAGAGACAGATTTCTTCTGAAAACAAGAAATGTTTTCCATATGAGCTCTTGACCTTTATAGTCTATGAAAACAAAATCCTGTTTTATTTTTCATGTCTAGTAATGGTCAGCAGCATTCCTTTTTGCTTCATCTAAACTTTTATTCTATGACAGTCAAAATTTTTTCCCTTCACACTTCCTTAACTCTAGTACCATCTGAACCAAAGTAGTCACACAATTCCTTTCTAATCCTGCACAGAACTCTTCTGCCTATGCATTAAAGGTGTACTGCATATCCTACCTATTTCTTTTGTTAAATCTGAGTAAATTGATTCCAGCATAACTTTAACCCTTGCATTACACTTTCATCAAAACTAAAGACTGTCAACTGCAAGCAACACTTCTCATTTGTCACAGTTAATGAAACAATGGATTGTACTTTCATGAGCCAGAACACTATTCAGTCACTCCAGAAAACAGTAAATAAAAACACCTTTAATAATTTTGAAGGCAAGATGTTTAATTCACCTTTGAGTCACATCTGAGATTTATGCGTTTCAAGATATTAAATAAAACTAATTTTTTAAATAAAACTAATTAGCTGTTAATCACCAGCTAATTTACTGATTTCATAACAGTAAGTCAGAGGGAAAAGTGAAAACAGGTAAAGTATAACTGATATATCCTAGCTCTTACAGCCCAGGAGATATGCAAAGCAGACAAGTATTCAAGGAGACCACCAAAAAAAATTAAAGGAGAATGTACCAAGATAATCTGATTGAAAGGTGCATAAGTGCATATATTTCTATATACAACTTACATTCTGCCTTCTTTATGTGAAGGCTTTGAAATTGACTTGAAATTTGAGTTGAATTTAAATTTAGTGAAAAAGAAGGAATATTTACATTTCTTTGAGGGATGGAACAGGGGAAACAAGAATATCTAATTTATATCCACACCTTAGCTGGCAGAAGACTGTAGACTTAATGATTACAATCAAAACACACAAAAAAAGAATTCTCTTTACTCAGTTCGATTAGTTACATTTCCAATCCAACTGGAAGACTGGCAGATAATACTAAGGCACTTGTTATAAGCACTTTTAAAATAAATTGCAATGCTTTAGATCTCCAATAGGTCTTTAAACAGTAGCTGAAACATTCCTGTAGTAATAAGGGGGATTACATACCAGTGTTCTAATTTTGCACTACTTTTATATGGCAATGACTCCACTAACTTAACTGCCATATTTAGAGAGGATAGATTCAAAGGTGTTTTTCTCGGAGAAAAAAGATATAGTAAATATGATCCCAAATTCTGTCAAGAGTATTTAATTTATAACAGTAGATGTGGTAAGCATTTGCCTTTTTATCTCTAAATACTAAAGTAATGGCATTTTTTGACACTTTGGCTCTCAATAGATATCCTTCTGGACATAGCTCCTACATGCAGTAGTAAGTTGCATTTTACTGAAAACACTAACTCTTACATCTGGTAGGGAAACCACACTTACTAAGAGTAATTCACCTTAGTTAACATGAGCCAGAGCAAAGATGTATAACATACAGGTTATTTGAACTAACTGGGCTTATTTTGGCAAAAATTAATTAAGGAACACTTATCTGTTCCTCCCCCAGGAACTGAGGAATCAGTGAACTACTTGAAAACACTTATAAAAGCAGATGGAGAGAAATTATTGGAAGTAATCTCATCTTCCACTACCACCATAGCATCCTGTGCCTACAGCATTAAGTGGGAAGTTTCAAAGAAGCAGAAGTGAGCTGGCCATCTGCTACCACATTCAGTTCCTTGATTATTCTTCAATGATAACTGCTCACCATGCTCAGCTTTACAGTGGAGGTGACAAATAAGAGCCAAAATGGATGACATCTCTCCATAATATTACACTAATGAAGAGAGAACAGAAATTGAAATGCTTAAGTAACTGGAATTATCTTAAAGAATTTTAGTTATACCAGTAAAACTGAAGTATTATGTTAAGATTGTACACAGTAATCTCCTTTCATTTTTATTGTGCTGCACTTTCAATACTGCCTTCAGTGCAGCATGATTGTTCAAATCAGAAAAAGATCTGTATAATTATCACAAACTTTGTGATAAGTCAGTAAGTAACTTTCACATAATATAAACCGCAGAGTAAAAACACCCTAAACAAAAGCATTCTCCCTGATAAACATGTGTGAATATGTGTACATGTCTACAGATCAGATTGCAATATTTGCAAAGTTGAATATTTAAACTTAAATTTAAGCTCCTGAGAAAGAAGCCACATTTTTAAAAGTGCCTACATCCTGGTTCTTGACAAATATGAAAGTTGGGCATTTAAGTTATGTAGGTAACTGAATCTCATGTTCAGATTCAGAATTTTGAGCATATTCAGGCAAATAAAGGTGCAAATATGCAGTTTGTGAATTTTTCTTGTGGATTGTCCAAATCTAAAGGTTTGTAAAAAAACCTGATTTTGGGTCATAATCACATGCCAGATATGCAATTAAGCCCTCCACTTAATCACTTGATGGAGTAAGTTTCCTCAGGATCAAGATGATCCTGTACCCTAAGTGGATTACAAATTCTTAAATAGCAATGTAGCAACTTTCACTCTCATGAAGTCCAAGATCACTCTACATTTTCATCTGGGTTTCATGTTCCCTCTTCAAATTACAGGTGCCTGATCTTATGTGTGCCATATTAACAGATGAAATGAAGAGGCACATTGCCTTTGCTTCCTCAGAAAGAGAAAAAAAGACAGAAAATACACATGCTCACTCTTCTTGAAAACTTTCAGTGATGAATGCAGAGTCTAAGTTGAGAGCTACAGAAATCTAGCTAATAGGAAAAACTGGGAACAGGGACCTTAATGGAATCTGAATAAGTTTATATGTTTCTCTTCAGGTGTATACACTTCCACTTCACACCTAAACTTAATCTACACAAATAAGAATGTTTTAGTTAAACTGTATTTTCAATCAGCAAGTATATGCCATTTTTAGATATAGGTCTACCAGCTGACATGATTGGAATGAGCTGGCATAGAAATTTACCTTAGTGATTGGTAACTTTCTTCCTAACAGTTTTCTTTGGAACACTGAACAGGAAAACAGAATTTACAGGGTGTGGAGAAACCACAGAAAAGTCTTGAAATTTCAAAATAAAGCAAATAGCCTGTTGTGATATTTTTTGCAAATGATAATGTAAACCACACATAAACTTAAGAAGGTTTTTAAAAATATGTTACTTGGACATGAACTTAGGAAACATTTAGAGTCAAACTGGGAGGACAAGAACAGGTGTTTCTTTTGTCTTCTGCAAATGTTTATTGTGTTTAAAATGGACAGTAGACCATATATAGCCTTTTTGGTGGGTAAAGCAACAAGAGACAATGTATAGCTGTCCCTAGTTAATTTTTATCATCTCTTTCAGATATCCTATGCTTTTTAAATTAATTTTCTGCAAACATGAATATGAACTTTCTGCCTTTGTTCCCTAGCCTCCTGCATGCTGGTGAGAATCCAGTGAATACCTGTCCATACAATGCTAAACCTGACAATCAGTGTTTTGTGAGTAACAGTCATACTTTCCCTATCCAGAAACATTGGATGCCAAGCATTATATCCCTCCCATCTTAATCTGTGAAACAGCAGGTTGTACAGTCTATTTCCTGTTCTTACAAGTCCCCAAAACCTTTGCAATTCAATAACTCAGAATTTAGGGATGTATGTAAATGAAACTTACAACACTATCTTTGTTTTCCAAGGGAAATAAATGAAACAGCTCACTAGGTATATAGCATGGGTAAGCATTATTACTTTGTAAAACCTTATTTTTAAATTCCTAATAGTTTATTTGCTGAAGTTACCTAAATGAAATCTACATTTCTGAAATTTGTTAATACTTTTGCCTCCACTCATTCCAATTCTGGCATTACATATTTCTTTCAATTAACCCTTTCTCCTAATTCTGAAGAATTAATCATTAAAATAATCATTTTTATACTGTTAAAATCCTTAAGAGAATGACACTGAGATAAGGATGGACACTTGCATAAGGGTACCTAAAAGGTGTGAAACTGTATTTCTATTCCTTTGCTGGATGAAACTGAAATATATGTAAGTCCAGAAAGTCAGCTGAATACAATATCAAGGTAATTCAGTTATATAGTTAAAAATCTATTTGTGATCTAACAAAGATCAATCTAACAGCCTATTGGTTCTCAAGACAACTGAAACTAGTTGGATAATATGTTCACTTAAAATCATTCTGCAGAAAAAAATTGGGGTAAGATTTAGATAATTTGTAGTAGAAAAACTGAAGACCTGGTGATAGTGTACTTGATCCTCAGTAGCAGTGTATAAAAAATCGTGTTAGATTACATAGTTGTGTAAGCAAAGATCATTCATTCATATTAATATAGTTTTATACTAATTTGTTGTTGGCATATGTTATATATCTTCTCAAAAAAAATCAGTAGGCAATAGAAATGTTTGAGTGTAAATGGTGTTTTAACAGAAGAAATGTAACTTCATATTTGTAACTCCATATTCAGCTGATAGGAGATTTTTCATTTTCCTTCCCATTTTTACATAAAAAATTGCATACCCAGTTTATTGATTTTACAGTTTTAAGAGAAAAGCTGCTTCAATTCTCTGTGGAAAGATACAAGTGATGGCAAATGTCAAGACTTTTAGAGACTACGTTTGAATATTATTACATTAGTCTGATGGGAAGCCTACCTCTGAGACTGGGGTAAAAGTTATTGTGAGGCATGTCATTTATGCTGTAATAATATCCCCAATATACTTAGAACACCATAAATACTTTGAAAAGGGGAGGAATTTCTATCAGAAAAAAAAAAAAAAAAAAGCTTTGCCTACTCAGAGGAAGATAAATGTCAATTTCCTCTCTTTACCTGGCCTTTACAAAAAGTTGCCGTTAAAGGGAAATGTGCACAACTTGTGCATATCAATGCCAACCCACAGAAGCAGTGATTGAAATCACAGATGAGAAAAACTTTACAGTGTGCAAGCTTAAAATTAGGGTCTCCACACCCCCTGCTCCCCTTGTGTGGCCTTCAGCTGGCTGCCAAGATGGGAAGGGAAAGGGCATGGAGGTGGCTTTGCTCTGCGTTTCTGGAGCATGTCATCTTAAGCAAGTTGCTTCTACTGTTTTGCCTGTTACCCTCTAGAGTCACAAGGGTGACTTAGATGCTTCTGCTTTCTGCCTTTGCCCTTCTATTTGAAAATATCAGAATATTTAGGTTGGCAGCACCATCTTTTGCAGTTTGATCTGGAAATATCCCAGTACTAATGCTGTATTTGAAACTGTCCATTCCTCTTGACAAGTGATTAAACAACACTATTTTTATTTAAAAAAGGAGAAAAGCAACAATTGTCTTGGTGTTGTGTCCAGAGGCTCTGAAACTAAAGGCAAAATTTTCCAGGCTCCTCTTTTGCTTTTTCACTTGCTTTAATCCTAATATATGCCTGAAGAGCTTGACTTACAAGTCTTAAACATTTAAAAAAAACAATTTGAACAAACATTTGTACAGAACATGGAGAATGGATAGCAAAAAGGTAAATCAAAAGACAGTCAAGTTGTAATACTTAGCAAGGTACTATGAGAAAAAAGTCTTCAGTGACTTTTCACTGCAGCAGCCACAGAAGGAATCCTTTCAACATTTATCAAACCCAAAGGCAGGATGAAGAATAGGATAAAACATGCCTATTTCTTCCTCCACTGAAAGATGGAACTGGAAAATCTATGACCTCTTGCACTATCTGGTCACAAAGTGGGCAGAGAGAACACAGCTGAGACAGACTAGAAAAAATCTGCGCATCTTTTGTGTTCCAAATGTTCCTGGAGGGCTGAGGAAGGATTGTTATAACCAGGATGAAAAGATGGTCATGAAAGCAAAGATAAATAGAAAAGGATATGAAACTGATATGCTTACAGTCTTTTCAAATCTAGTGGTGAATTGAAGCACCTCAGATTAAAGCACTTTCAGTCTGTGTCTATACAGTTGTTGAACACAAATGTGCATTGACATTGCAACCGAAGTTGATCCCTTTTATATTTCTTGCATGTCCCTCTCACATATAGATGCACCTAAGCTCTCTCTGACTATCCTAACCTCACTTCTGGAAATAGGAAAGTACACAACAAGTATTGACACTGACTGAAAGTGAGCCAATATGGGTCCAGATGTAGTTTAACCATTATCTTGGCATGGTGCCCAAGTGCCCTGAGCACTAGAGCTTTTAAGAAAGTAATGGTACCATTGTGTCAGGAACTTACTAGGAAGATACTGACTTGGCTGACTCATCTCTATGTCTAAATTCACCCTATACTGTCATACAGACCTCTTCATGTTTCTATAGCCCCTATTGGATCCAGTACAGTTCTTTTTTCATCCCTGTTTTTTTTAGAAAACATTTGTGATTAGAAGATTACAAGTATTCCAGCTTTTACACTCATGTTTACATATATATGTATTCATTTTTAAATTTTAAATAGTCCTTTTCCAGATTTCTATTCTTCCCTTAACATGCATTCTTCATTATCCATATTATTCCAATAGCCCTTTTTTGTTTCCATTTCAATTTAAGATACATTTATGTGAATACAAATTACTAGAACTATGTGAAATATTGTACCCTGGCTCATACTGGTGCCTTGCGTAATGTAGAAGGCAGGACTTGTTTTTTCCTCTTTCTACTGCTGTGTCACACTGGCAAGGTTCTTGTCATCCTTTGGTTGGCTATTTTATTCTGTTTCATATTGTTTCTCTTTCACCTCTAGCTGACAAAAATCTTTTAAAGAAATGCTTTTGTCAACAGTAAAATGCTTGTCACAAATAGTGCAATACTTGTACTATGCAAATCCATTGCTATGGCTCTATCTTAGAGGTGTCAGAGGTCAGGCTTTCTGTGTAGTTAATCTTAAGCAGTATCTTAACAGTCAGCTAGAATCTTACACACCTTGTTCTCTCACTAATGACAACACTGTGCAGTATCAGTTCCTAAGACTGATGGGTAAGAAATGTCACTGATGATAGTTGCATCTTGGGGACTTCCTTTTAAGTATTTGTACATTTTAGCTTTCTGCTTAGTTTTTTATTTACGAACTTACAGTTAATATATTAACACCCTTCCTGAGTTCCTTAAACAGTAAATTCCTATGTGGTAAAGTACTGAATGGTTTACCGTAATCTTTGTTCTTGGAAACATGACATTTATCTTACAAGAAAGTTATCTTGATTAATGTAAATTGTGTCAGTCTAACCTAGTATGCACCTCTGTTAAAGAAAACCCCATTACAGTTTAGCTCTCTTTCCATTGGCCTTCACAGCTTTTTTTCTTTGACTTTGAAAACACATGCTAAGGGCTCCTGTAGGAATGACCAAACTGATGGGAATGCAGCCACCTAGATCACTTCACCAATTCATCCCCAAAAAACTTTCTGTAATTAGATATGCTATCTCTAGTCCAAGGCCAGGTTCTCTATCTTTCCACCACATATTTCCAAACTGATAAAACCATTAAAGATGTCTGCTACTAAACTTTCATTTTCATGTTTAATTTTTCTAGTGTTTTAGCTGGTCCCATTTTCCCTCCGACTCCTTCTTCATTTCTTTCACACAGTCTGCAGCCCAAACTTTGCTGTTACTTTGAATATGGTAATGGAAATACCATTCATCCTTTCATTCCTGATTAGATACCCTGTTATTACCCTCATGATCTTAATTTCTACTGAGAACTAAAGTATCAATTTAGTATGTAAATTTATTAGCCTTTTTCACCTTTAATCATCCTTCTCTTCTCAGCCTGTCTTTTTTATCTTGTCCCTCTCTTCTATAGCAGATGAGTACATCATTAGTGTTTGTGTTTTCCTTCCAAGGTAAATCTTAGTTAAACTAACTAATTTTTTTCCTAATATACAAATTAGAGCCCTCTTATTTTATCATTCTCTCTTTGTGATCCAATTCTATTTGTCCTTTGAACATCCTGTCTGAGGTTTTCATTTATTTTAGTAGGTCTGTAGCCCATTCCTAACAATCATTTTCTCCTTACTTGTAAGTCTGTCTCTGGTTAGCAGTGGTGTTAATGTACTTCTGATTCTACTAAAAACCATAAGCTGTTCTTCCTAGTAAATCTACCAGTTTATAGCCAGATTCTCAAAACTTCTCCTTACTGTAAACTCAGTTTTGTTAAGTATAACCCAAAGTGATAGTCATATATAACCCAAAGTGATTTGATTTACTTGCTTGAGTCCTGTGTTATCTTTTAGAAAAAGGTCTTTTATAAGGTACACATTGCTTTCCAAAATAAAATTCAGTATGCAATCATATTAGCTCATTGACTTCAGTCAGCAGCTAAGCATCCACGTCCTCACCATTTTGAATGGTACGGAATATGCCTTTAGCCATTTTTTGTCCGCTGTTGGCTGTATCCCCTCCCAGCTTCTTGACTATCTCTTGTCCTACTCACTTGTGCATGCAGAGCATGAAAAAAATACCCCTTGACACTGTGCAAGGGCTGCTCAGCAATAGACAAAACACTGGTGTGTTACCTTGGTTTAGACACAAAGCCAAAACAGCACCACGTGGGCCCTTATGAAGAAGATTTACTCTATTCCAGCTAGAACCATTATATCAATTCAGTAACAGAGAAATTAATTAGCCATCACATTCAAAGTTTGTGATCATAGCATGTTCATGACTTTTGAGAATTTCCACATCCCAGATATATCTTCTATGTGATACTCATGACCTGTGTTTTTGTAAGTTATACATTCTGTATGGATAATGAAGAAGAACAGAAAGAAGTAAAATCCTAAACTCCCAAATCCTAAGGCAAACGTTAAAATTATTATCTGGAGAGTTTTTAATATATCAGTTTTCTAACCTGTCTCATGTTGTGGGTCCTTGAATTTTAGGCATATGACTTTGCATGGGAGTCAGTTTAGCCCTGCATAATTTCATGTTTTATTTTCTTTTACTGCAATCTGTACAAGACTGTTCTGTTGGACAGCAGCTTCTTTTGATTCTTCAACAAAAGCAGGTACTGTAGGATTGGACATAACTGTGATCATGGTGACATGCCTTTCCCTTGAGAGCCAAAGCAGATGTGCTTTGCAACATTACTCTAAGAGGTAAAGAGTTCCCTCAGATGAATATTTAAGCATTAGACCAACAGGTTGTCAGTATTGTTTTGGTAGTAAAAAGAATAAGGAGGAAACCTATCTATAATGTAGCTGTGACAACTATGTAAAGAAATGTATTTTGTTACAACTAAAAAGGACAAGACATGCCACTTGTTTTGCACCATAATTTAAAAACCTTTTCCTTTGTATCCCTCTAACTCAGCATTGTATATGCAGATTCATAAAAGTTTCCTCTGTTATGAGTTTTTATCTTGATTTCCCTTTGTGATATATAATGTTGTCCATCTTTTTTCAAGGACATTACTCATACCTTGAAGGCCAAGCTTATCTGTGCCATCTGGATGATCAGAATTATCGATAAATTTCCTTGTTTCTCTGGTGTTCAGGGACCTGCACATGCTCCTGGATTGTGTAGGACCAAGAAAATTCACTATAGTTTTTCTACCTGAACCATTTCTGTAATGGTCAAAGAGATACCTTTGTTATATTTATATTAATAAATCATTCATGTTGGAAAAGACATTCAAGATCATCTATTCCAACCTTTGTCAAAACACTAAATGTCAATGTCAGTTAAACCATAGTACTAAGTACCTTGTCCAATAGTTTCTTGAGCACTTCCAGGGGTGGTGACTCCACCGCCTCCCTAGTCAGCCTGTTTGAATGCTTGGCAACTCTTTCACTAAAAAAGTTCTTTGCAATGTCTAATCTGAAGGTCCCCTAGTGCATTTTGAGGCCATTTCCTTGTGTCCTGTCACTAGTTGCCTGGGAGAAGAGGACAACCCCCAGCCAGGGGCCTTTTTGACCTTTAAATTATAATTAAATTCTATCATTATTTGTAAAGTTGAAATTCTTAGGAATTTTACAGATCTCAGTGATAATAATGAAGACATTTTCCAGATCTTTATGGCATCCTTTTGTCTCCATCACGTGTGCTCACACATGCACACAGACTTATTCAAGTCTCAAATATCCTCAGCAGCACTAAACCGAAATAGCAGTGGTGCATATACCTAGCTGTTCCTGTAGAATAAATAATACTAAAGAATAGACATGGAGCTCAGAACAGCAAATGAAGATGGTACAAAGGCAAATGGTGGAAAACTGGCATGAGCTTGTGAGAAACAAAAAAAAAAAAAAAAAAACAAAAAACAAACAAACAAAAAAAAAAAAATCAACCTTAAGACATCTGATGGGAGTTCTGTGTTCTGTTGTCCTTGATTGCATGGAGTCTTAATGACACTTGAGATCTTAATCATATTTCTCTTACTCCAACTCACCCAACTCATTTCAACAAGACTGCTTTGGGATTCATTATTATTCAGTATAAGGAGTATTACAATTTTGTTGTAATTCAATAACCATTTAGTTACAAGCATGCATTTTGAATGACAGCTATGGATATCCTTTTCTAAATTTACACTAAGAATATTTCATTTCATAGTGATAATTTCATTTCTTTAGAACATTAATTTTGACCATATTCATTTGATAATATCCACTAGCAAAGCCATTCATGCTGTGGAAGTAGTAGAAAAATAAAGATTTGTTTGAATCAATGAGCTATACATTCTTAATGTGTAGTATTACATTTACCTGCTTTGGCAACCTCTTGTCTACTAGTCAGAACCAGAATCTGAGTTTAAATATAAAGAGACTGGTGTTCTTTCCTGCTGCCACAGAGATGGCAAGTCCTGTCCTGCCACTGATTTTGAAGTAGACTTCTCCATAAATATATTACGTGAAAATCAGTACTGTATATATGAAAAGAAAGAGATATTCTAATGGACTCCAGTCTCATAATTGTAGCTTGCCACATGAACTTTTTCTTTGAACTTCATGCCAGCCTCATTTAATTTACAAGAACAATGAAAAGAAGGTATAATCCATCATAGATGACAGCCATTTGTTTCAAATCAAATTTCTCTAATTTTAGAAGAAAGCCTAAATGCTGAAATAAATGAAAACGGTGGTATTTTTCTTAAAAGTGGTTAAGATTCTGCAAAGCTAATAATTTCATTACTTTTTTCCAGTTTCTGGAAAACTGATTTCAAAAAAAGGTGAGGCCAGATGACTTAATGTAATTCTCAGTGAGAGAATTTACTAAGGCCAAGATATCACACTTGTTTCACAGCCAGGTCAGATGCAGAATTATGATGATTTAATGCTGTTTAGGTCACTGTTTATCTCCTCATTTCAAAGACCATAACATGCAGTAAAATCACAGACAGTCTGGCTGAATAAAAAATTCATCACGCAGCCATGCATTCTGAAAAGAAATTATAACTCCTTTAGAGTTTCTTAGCTATGATTTTGTGTTGTCATTTATTAATACTTTGCTTCTAGAGTAGTCCATACGCAAATGAAACAATAAACAACCTTGTCTTCCACAGGAATATATCAAAGTGAATCCTCAGAGAGTCATGTGCTACTGCTTGAGAAAACAGCCCTGAGTCAGCATTCCCTCTCTCCTTTCCCTCCACCTCCCCTCCCTTGCTCACGCTGGCAGGAAATGAAAACAATTTCAGCATATTATACAAAATGTGTAGAATTTATGTGATTATTTCAGTCTTGCTGCATATCAGCCATGAAAGTGTATTGATAGTGTCATCAGACATTTCCTAAGCTATTCAAAAATTATCACCTGTCTTCTCCACTTTCAATCTGAGGAGACATTAGGCTAGGCTTGGAAAAAAAAATTTGACTGCACTTTCCAGATAGACAGGTTTATCTGATTTGGTTCTCTGAGAGTTCCTCATTAGGTTAACTTACATGCTCCCTTATGCTGCTTTTCTGTTAGGGTATCTTCTGTATCCCAGAAGGCAGGAGAGTAAAGCAGATAGCATCTACTTTTGACTCAATGGCCAAATTGAGAGGCAACATATAAGTGGATGCAAGATCTATATCAGTGAGTGGATGCAAGGCTTAAGGATTCTTACCCATCCCAAGCAAGTTTAAGCTAGTTTAATTTAAATGCCAAGTGTGGCAGAAGAGGGTGCTCTATCAGGTGAGATTCCCTGGGATTAACTGAGGCCTGATCCAAAATTCAAAGACTTTGAATTTGAAGCAGATCTTGAATTCCCACCTGAATCTAGTGATGTAGCTGACTGCCAAAACTAGAATGCTGTCATTGCTGGGTGATATTTTAAGATGTGACCAAGTAAATAGCTTAATTTCCAGAAGTGTTCAGTAACTGTTGCCCCTAAAGTCTTAGTGAATATAAATATAAATAAATAAATAAATAAATAAATGCTGTTCCAACTTGGCACTCAAGCTTTAAAATATCACTCACACTGCATATTATGTTCTGCTAAAAAAAAAAAGCAATGCTCAAGTATATGAATTAATTTTACACAAAATAACCCACCCAAATTTTTTTTCTCTTCTCTTTTTGCAAGTTCCTCTCACTGTGCCACTACTTGTTTTGGAGGTTGAAGATTTTAAGTACAAGTGAAGACTAGCATGGATGACAGAACTTACAGTTTTCCACATGTCTCTACCAAGATATCACATTCTTGTGATAACAGTCAAGTTCCTCTGCCCATGTTACCTGGAGCAGTTCCTAAGATTTTCAGCAAGGTTGCCAATTAGCAGGAATTGTGACATTTTGTTCATGTGTGTGATACAAGGTCTGCTGACTAGGAGTTGCTGAAACCACCACCTCATTTCACAATATTTAAACAGTAAATTACCATACTTAGCATTTTTGTCAGCAAGCTGAAGAATTGATTGATTGATTGATTGCCTGTGTACTTCCTGCTTAGTGATTATTTTCAGCCATAACTGCTCAACCTGTTAGTGGGTGACAACTGCTTTTAATTTACAAGGATATCAAGACACTTGTAGACAAAGTGCTCAGGTAAAACTGAGCACTATTGCACCTATGAATATGCAAGAGAATGGCAACAATGCTATGTGGTGAATGGGTAGTGCTCATGGGATAGA
The DNA here is from genome assembly GCF_017590055.1 of Onychostruthus taczanowskii. Taxonomy (NCBI): domain Eukaryota; kingdom Metazoa; phylum Chordata; class Aves; order Passeriformes; family Passeridae; genus Onychostruthus; species Onychostruthus taczanowskii. The sequence continues at coordinate 644,685 of NW_024498829.1, forward strand.
AGGTGGTCTTAGCGGGAGCAGATAGGACTATCAAAGTATATGTAAAAGTAGAGCACTCCCCATATCACTAGATACTGAGCTCTCAGTACTGATGGTGTATACACATTAAATCACATAACATATCACATATGTTACACTGATGATGCAGAAAAATAAAATATACCAGTGGAAGAGTTCTTTCGCAATCATTTGCTCTGTGGCACTCTGCCAGTGGCCTGATTGCTGACCAAACACCATTATCCCTAAGGATATTTTCAATATTGATGGCATCTTCTCCTGGATGAAAGTGGCAAACACATACATTCATTTCTATCGTTTTGTTGTCTGGGTTTTTTTCTTCTCTCCTCCTAGTCCACATGTAACTCTGGATTTTTCTCTCTTAGAAATGCTGCAATAGGAAGAACTTTTAAGGCTTATTTTTAACATATCAATTCGCAAAATATGCTCATCTCTCACCACATATTAGTAAGAATTGCTTGATTTTGCAAGTCTTCACATCTGAAAACATGCCAGCTCCAGTTCCTTCCATGTTTTGCTTATTTCAGTATAAATTACACAACTTTCTCCACAATGCATGAACATCTTCCCTACAGTTTTCCTATTCCATTTTCACTTTTCTGCATTTTTTGGGTAGCTCTTCTGATTGCTCACAGGGACTCACCACAGCCACAACATCCTTCTGGAGCAAACAGTTCATAGCATTGCATTCAAAACACTAGAGGTTGCTAAAGCCTGTGTTTGTTCATTGAGTTTTCTCAAGTGAAACTACATGATAGATCTTGCTGAAATGAAGTAACGAAAATTCCTCCTACTCTCGTACCTAAAGTAGCAAAAGGTAATTCATTCTCTGAGTTCTCTTCTTCCTTGACTGTTAACAAAAGGCACAAGAAAAGATCCTGTTCCAGTGCATAAAAGGGCACCTATGATACATACAGGATACCTAGGATACAGAAAATTGAGGATAAATGCAGGATCAAGGATTTAATCTTTAGGGTCTATTTATACTTTGTCAGACATGAAAGCTTCTTGCTTAAGAATAGTTGGCTGCCTTGTTTTAAAATACATGTTATAAGAACATTGCCAGAAAAAGAAAAATAGGCAAATCCAAATTTTTAAAAGAAGTGTGAGATAGATTAATTTTTTTGTAAGAACAGATACACATACTGTATACATGAGATTCTGCCCCATGTCAGGCACATGATATTTCTCTGGATAACTTTTTGAATCTTATATTGTAGGCTTTTCATTGGGTTGAAGAGTAGCTGCTCCATAAACTGAACTATTTAGTGGTGATTTAAGTATGTCTACTACTCTCATGCATGCAAGACCTTAGCTAAAAAAAGGCAGTCAATCATTTCCTATTACTGTTCTTCTGATTAGGAAAATCACTACTAATATGTTGCCTGGCAAAGGAAGACTGTACTGAAGTACTAGCCATGACTGTAATAATCAATTTTTACAGCCCTGTGAGAAACCTAACTGGAATAGTGTTGCTCTTTAGCATCTCAGCTTCTGGAGTCAAGTTATTAGGTGAGGAACTCATATTATTTTCTTTTGAAGAAAAGACTGCTTATATAAAAAATTTGTTATTTGACACATACCTGCCATGGCCCCCCAAATGAAAAACAAATAGATGCCCAGACAGGTTATTTTTAGTAACTGCATGGTTTCATATGCTTAATTTATAAGTAGTGAACACTTGGGACCACCAATCTGTGAATAGTCTTTGGATTAATTGCTTGGGCACCTTTCCAACCTCTCTTCCTGACAGGAATTTCTGTGAGGGAAGTAGGGAGTTTATAATGAACATGCCCTGACATCTGGGCTGGGGAAGCTAACAGACTGCCTTTGTTCTCAGCAGTTCCAGTGGTTTCCAATGCAGTCCAGTGTCCCTTAAAATACTCTTGTTTCAGGAAGGGAAAGCAAAGCCATGAGAAGAGATCCTGAATATGATAGCAAAAGCTGCCCCCTACTTCCAGGAGGGTATACACAGGGGAATGGAAGGGCCAGCTGGCATCAGATGGAATGTTGTCCAGCTTGTGTGAGCCCATCACTTAATGTTCTGAGCAGCAGGACGTTCTATATTTAGAGAGGGAGAATAATAGCCAAGACATGGTGCCAGATTCTTCTTCAAACTCGTGTCTACTTGTGTACATGAACAGACTCCCATTGATTTCAACAGATAAGACTCCACCATTTCAGCCCCAGTAGCACAGCTGACTTCACAATACTAAGGGAAGTTTAGCCAAAGTAAAAAGCACACAGTTTTGTTCTGTGTGCAACCGATGTTTTTAAAATCACAGAGAGAAGAGCAACTGTCTCAACACTTCTCGTCCTACAAAGGCCTGTTAACACATTTTTTAGCTTTTCCAGCTTGACTTACTAAGATCACTGAACTTTTCTACAAAATTTATTTTGTAAATAAACTTTGTTACTATGGTTGGTCAGAGTTGAGTGTCTGGTCAGAGCCTAAAGCAAAGTTCTTTTGAAGGGTTATTCATTCTTTCCACTTTGAACCTAAGTAGATGGAGAAAGAAAATCTGAAAGTATCTTGGGCTGAGTCAAGCTTCTTATGTTACAAGAGCTATGGAAAGAAGTGAAAGATTATTTACAGTGCAAATGCAAATCAATCTGAGCCTGTTCCAGGCTCATTCCACATAATGCCATTATGTGAAACAGACCCTGCTTTGTGAGTCTACTGATCCTGGTGTAGTCATAAAACAGAGATTTACCTCTCCAACAATTAACAGCTACAGATGTCAGACAATTATGCAAATGAGTGTGCTGCACCTTCATTAGTTTTCTTCTTTTGTCTGAGCTGCAAATTTTGAATGCTGCCCAGTTATCAAAACTCCACTTAAAATGCCTAAGATCAGAAACAAGCCCAGGGCAGCAACACAACATGATACTAGAACAAGTAAAGCATTTGTTGACTCATGACCCATCTAGATTGGAAGCCCTCAAGAATGTTTTATGCTAAATAAATAAATAGATCTCTGAAGTTAACTGATTGCTCCATGCAGAGCAGACTCAACACTTAGTGTAATATTTGCCTGAACAGCAGAAAAGCAGGCAGAGAGCTGCCCTGCAGCTCTGCTCTTCCAGAGAGAGGAGAATTCAAGCACAGCTATGCCTACTCCCTACCACCTGCTTTCCTCACCTTCTCTGAAGAAGACATGTCAGCACAGGGCAGAAAGCACAGCCTTAGGCTTTGAATTATAGAGATGACTAAATAGTCCCCAGCTGGCTCAGGATTAGAGGGACAGACTTAGGTTGCTTAAAGCCACCTTTCTAACTACTTAACAAGTGTTTTTCAGTTGGATAGAGGGGAAAGTAGATTTGGTAGAGAAACTATCAATAAACACAGCTTGGGATGCTTCCCCTGATTCCTTATGTCATAGTGTACCTTCTGTGACCTGGCTGACAAGGAAATCTGGTGGTATTAAGAAGACACGTCTTGATATCTTCCCTTGCTAAGACTTTAACTGCTCTTCAATTCATGCTGCACTGATACCAGTTCTCAACTAAAACAGAATGACCCCAACATTCATAGTAGTGATTTTAAATTAAAATGTGGCAGGATTGTGGTTGCTTTAGGGCACAGTGTTAATATGTTCTTAATTTGGAAGACCAAGCATAGACTACATACATCTGAATGCACAATGACAAGCCATTATCATCAAGTCTAGCTACAACATAGTGGCCTTGTTTATCTTGAAGTTCCCCACACTCAAACATTTTACATATTGAAGACTTGACATGAAAACCTACATTTCAGTGATAGAGGATGAGTCTCCGAGACAAGAAATCACACTTCTGGACACTGATTTCTCAACAATGGAGTAAAATATCTCACGTGAAATCCTTCAGGGGTGTACTAGTAGCAAAACATTTCCTGTGGTGGCTTTAAGGAAAATGCAATGATTTTAGCAGTTTGTAACAGTTTCACCCACTTCTGGTAAGTAAGTATGGTCAATTTTTTATACTACGGTGAATTATTGATGAAGTAATTAGTAGATATCCTTATGCTGGATTCTGTTACATGAACTGCAAACTGAAAATTCAATACAGAGCCACCATGGTTATTTGAAAATTCTGAATCTGCTACTCAGAGTCCATCAGAATTGATTTCCAAGTAGGCATGGCATTTCTTCATTGCTCTATGAGTCAGCATTTATCTCATAATCTTCAAGATGGTCTAGTCTTTTAAATGTTATTGATACTAAGACCACTGTCCTTAGATGTCACTGTCTTTTCTGATGTAAAGTCTTGGCAAAATATACTTTTTGTTTGGTCTGATCACTCATATTGAGTCCTTCTTTCTCTATATGCAGATCTTCAAAAAAATCTGAAAAATTATTTTATTTAAATTAGCACAACATCACTGATCAGTCAGAAATAGCCCCAAAGTGATTTCTTTGCCATTTTATTCAGACACTGTTTGCCATGATCTTCACTGGCCTGCACAAAGGCACTGGGCCTGCTCAGATTCTGCAGAAAGCATCCATGCATATGGCCTCAGTGAAAAGCAACAATTCCATCTATTACAAACTCATTACCAAGCATAGAGAAAAGAGTAAGAATCTGAGATCTGTCTAGAGTGTAGTGGGCAGTGCCCTCTGCCTCCCAGGGAGCCTGTCTGAAGCCTGAGTTGGGAGATTACAGACAGCAGATAGATTTCTGAGTAGTACCTGGGATTGTGTTTTGTGCAATGACAATACACTCCTAAAAATGTGCAAAGCATGAGTACAGTGCTCAAACCACTGCATCTGAGTGGTAAATGTCAGAAAGTAGGTGTGTGACAAGTAATTTTATGTGAAAACACAATTCTTGAATTGCTGGAAAGTGCTCCATTTGGTACAGCACTTAACCCTGAAAGGCTGACACACATGCCCCAACTCATCACACCAGTAGGCCTATGTCCACATAACTTCTATTCCCTGGAATGTGATGCATCTTCCAAACTTATACTTGGAGTGGATGGTAGCAATTTTCAGAATGCAGATGATGGCACTGATGATGAATCTGACATTTGCTACTCCAAAAATATTTTAATGAAATTGTCAATGACCTTTGTCCATTTCCCTGGCAACTTCCAGAAAACAGGTAAGCATGAATCATGCTTCTAATCTCAACTGTTGCATTAGGGATTAAAGGGCTAATTATGGACAAGGAAAATAGCACTTAATTTATGTTGGAACTGCACAAGTCCATGACTCCACTGTATCCACAAATATCATGTGCAATAAGAGCATTGAACTGTGCTTGCTTGGGGATCCATAGGCTTGAAGGGGGAATTTCTTTGACTGGAAATGTGGTGCATTGGTTTCTCACTACCAGCATAATATTGGTCTGCAAAGAATGATCTTCACTTGATCAACTCACCCTCTCAAGGAGCATGTCTATACATCATGTCATCTCCAGTTACCTGCCTTCTCCACATTGTAAATTCTTGTTTGGCAGGCACAGTGGCAGATCCCAGTAACCTTTTAAAACCAAAAAGCCATCTACCTTGGAAATCATCACAACAAGGCAACAGACATACATTCCTATGCATAAACATAAGCAGACAACAAATTTAGTTAACTAAAGTGGACAAAATATACTCTAGGATATGAGTTGTTAGTCCCTTGATGAATGCTGTTTTGTACACAAATTGTCATGCTAATTTAGAAAGGGGTTTCCATGAAGTCGAGGTCAAACTTGCACTGCTACAGATTTTAGAAGTACTTACATCCAGTACTAAAGACCATGGAGCCTCATTGACAGATCTTCTTTGGAAATACAGAAATCCTGGACAAGGACACTAAACAGAACACAGATATCTTCATGTTGCAAACAAAATAAAATGTTTTAACAGTCCGATTTTTTAAAAAATGACTGTGAGTTCACATATACAACATATGCAGATAATGAAGACATAAGCATGTCTTCACATGCTCATTGTTGCTAACAGAGTTATCTTTAAGATACTGTCCCGAGGGTTCTGCAGCATTTAGAGTATATCTGACATCTGAACCTGGGCCAATAAAACTCACCTGGTGTATAAATAACACACTTTCCAAGACTAAACAAAATGTAAACTGTGTTACTCTCTTCCTGACAAATAGGCACATAAAACTTCTAAGTCTGTGGCAATGCTGTTCTTCAGAGTTCCCAATATGTAATTAAATTAACCAAATTGTTAAATGCCTCATGTGCTAGAGCAGTATACCAAGACAGAGTATTTTAGCAAGCTAATTAGATGTATGATAGGAAAGTGTTACATACATTTGTTCTGCAGGAATATGCTTTTCAAAAATATGCAAAAGCGGAATGGGTAGCTTTTAATCTGGCATTTCAAATTCAGTCCTTTCAAAAGGGCAGAATTATGATACTCTCCAATAGATGAACAGGAAAGTAATGTGAAAGAGAACATTAAAAGTTGGGAACCTATGTCAGTAATATTCAAGTAGCTATGGACAAGTCTTCAAGGCCTGTTTGGTACCAGACCAAATACAATATCCAGACCTTAAAATTCTTGCTTTACAGCAATTCTCTTCCTTCCATGGCAGTGTCTCCCACTCCTTCCTATACCATCTAGCCTTTCTCATTCTCTTTGAACTTAAGTAGAGCAAACAGCATCAAAGCGCTTGAGCAAGAGGTAACTGCCTAGATGTGGCACAGACACAGTCAAAAGAGGATCAAAGTAAGATCCCTAAGCATACCATGAGAGAGGTGTGCTGACAATATCCTCCTGAGATTTCTATGGGTCCTCTCAACACAGTTTAGGAACTCATAAACATAAGTACTTTTAAATTGTATGGGTGAAAAATAGCAACTTTCTGGGCCACACTCAATCTGTTTTCAGTAAGAGAATGGCTATTTGAGAACAGATCTGCCTTTATCGTAGGGTTCCTTGAGTTGTAGGAATTCTGTACCTGGACAGGTAAAAAGCACTGAGGGGCAAAAATCTGCTAATTTGGAGTAAATTTTTATCAGAAGCTGAGAAGCAGAAAAGTGAGTCTGTGTGTCCTTGTTCCTGATGTTTTCTATGCAATTCAAAGCAGTATAGGCCTCCAAAACAATCCTTTGAAAGAATTTTAATACAGTCTCTATGGTCTTTACAGAGCACATTGGAAGAAACTATTAAAAGGTTGGATTACTATCAACACTCAGTCTCAAGTTAGGCAATCTGTTGCCATATGTTCTGTTCCATACCTGTACCACAAGAGCCTAAAAAGCAGCATGTCCAAATTTAGGCCTGTGCACCAAAATAAAATCTTCACCTTGCAAAAAAATATACAACTTCCTCAGTGCACTTTTATGCATGTCATGTCAAGTTGGGGAGGTAGTAATGTGCCCCAATAGGCACTCCCCAAAACTGCGATGTGCTTTGTCTTTAGCCAAGGAGCATTGAGAAAATGTGACATTCTTTTTCTCCCCTAGAAAACATAATATTATGTCAGAGAACTTACTCTCCATCTGATCTTCCTAATATGAGTAATCTGTGGGTTTAACATTGTAAGACAGGGATCTCAGTCAAAGAGACAAATGTATCCCCAATATGAGGAATGCAGTCTGCAAGTCAGCACAATGTCTATGGTGCAGAGGAGAGCAGAGCCAGGCAAACACAGTGCTTGGGTATGGATACTGAAAGCTGGAATGCTGCATGGAGCAGGTGGGCTCCATGGACCTTAAAAGTAAAGAGGAAGGGGCTAACAGATGATTTTTGGAAGCCTATTTTTTTTTTTTTTTTTTTTTTTTTTTTTTTTTTTTTGCTGGTGGTGGGAATGGGCTTCTACCTCAGGTAGAAAATATGTTGGTGCCCTAGGGAATATGAGAGAAGAATGTAAACAAAAAGCACAGTTGTGCAAAGCCGTGGAACTGAAACAAGCATGTAGCCCATCTTTGATGCCTCAGGTAAGAGAGAATCAGTTCAAGTTCTTAGTGCACTAATGCCTTGCCCATGCTATGCATGCTGGCCCTGTCTTACAGTCATACCCACATAGACACTGTGCCCTTTTTCTTAGAAGCCCATTAATGTATATGGAATGATCTATATAATGAGCATCTGTATATGCATGTAACTGCTCACTCACAAATTCCATGTTAGAGAACTGTGCTCATTATTAACTAAGCAAGCATGGGTGGGCTTGACAGCTAGAAGGAGGACAAAGATTTTTGCATTGTATTATGTATTACAAAAGGAGCATATTTCTCCAAAATTATTATCTATAGTTCTTAGCAACAGAATCCTTTTGAAAAATGTACCAACAAAACTACAAGCTTATTAAATATTACCTTTAAGCAATTTACTGTCTGGCATGAAGTCTGCGTTTTTGTTCTTGGCTACTTTAATGATGGGTTCTTCAAACAACCAATGATTATTCAGTATTTTCTATGTAACTGTAGTTAAAGCTTAAAAACAGTAATTCCTTTCATTCTTATGTTTTTAATTGAAATTTTATCTTTCAGGGAAAGCTAAAAATTACCTTCAGAAAATGTCACAAAGAATTACCCTCTTCGAAACTCATGAGTGGATTCCACACCTATTTTGGTAATAACACTACCTACTACAGTTAAAAAGCTGCCATCTACTCTAAATACAGCTTTTTCCAATCCATTTAGGTAACTCAAGTGCCACTCATGTAATTTTGGAAAGAAAAATTCATTTAATTTTATTTCAATAGAACAAATAGCAGTCATAAAAAACCCCAAAAGTCTAAGCTAAGTAATTAGCTACAGTAGTAGCAACAGACCTACTGTACATTAATAAATGGGCTAAAGACAAATGAAACATTGTATTATGGGGAATAGTTAAGGAAATAAGCTTCCATATTTGAAAATAATCTGAGTAAAAAGAAGAAAAAAATGTATTTTATATTCTACAGTAAAAATTTTGAAGTCACAGGTTTTTTTAGAATATAAATAAAAAGCTGCCGTAATCATGCATTTATTTTATTATGTTGCTTCAAGACAGAATATAGTTTCCAATTCTTTGTACATGTAAAATGTACAAAGAATTCTTCACGTACATTTAAATCTTAATTCACTGCATTTAATCCTATATTTGTGAATAATCTAATGATTATGTCTTAAGCTACAGTAAAAATCACAAATAATTTTTATGGAGAAGTAGATTCCCAAAGACTCTAAAGGAAAATGATTCATAATTGTTACATGTCACTAGTACTGAGTAATATGAAAGAGGAATGTTGTAGTTTTCTGTGCACTGCACTTGTAGCTGCAGGCTTGAATCAGAGGCCAGAGGTAAATTTCTTTCGAGCTTCAAAAACATGGCAAAGAGAAAGATTCTAGACTTCTAGAGACGGCTCTGATATTTTCCTAGTAACTTAATTTCTAACTGAAAAAAACATAGTCTGTAGCCTGGATTTGCACAAAATATTTTTGTATCTCTATTTCTGCTAAATAATAATCAGGAATAAAACCATTTCTATTACCTACTTTTGCAGAAGACTACTTACTACTGTCTTTTTAGGTATATTAAAAAAATAGATGACGTCTAGTTAGGTCAATTAAGCACTTACATTTAATGTCAGATATTTATAAAAACAAGTACTTTGAAACACTACCTTTTATTATAAACAGAACCACTTCAAGCAAGAAAGTAATAGATATCTGTTTTCCTTCAATATATGGCTGGGGCAATACCTGAGTCTATGAAGATCCACAGTTAAAAAAAACCTGAACCAAGAGTTGTTAATATTTGTAATTCTCTTATTACCATGAGTTCCAGTCACAGCATTCAGAATTTAGCAAGTTAATATCTTTTTCTTATCTAAAACTTGCTTAGATATAAATTTGCATAGAATAGTAAAATCAGGAATTTTAAAATGTCGTACATGAACCAGAATTGCTTAATCAATATTTAGAACGACTTGAAAATTGATCCATAATTGTCAGGGTCTAAGGACCAGAGCTGTAAAACTATTAGGCCAAGTACTTTCCATCAAAAATCATTAAGTCTTTGTCATTCTGTTTTCCAAATAAAGGCAACATTATTTCATAATAATATAAATCTTTGGAGGAAGATTTACACATGCATTTAATACACAAAGCAATATTAAATGTAGTTGTATTTTTTGTCAGAATGTTACATTAGCTCTAATTAAAATGGTCTGTTATACAAAAGAATCTATCCTCTTTTTATCTTCCTATGGACTGCTCAAGGTTCTGATTTACAAATTCAGAATGACAAATTTAAATTTTCAAAATGTAAAAAATTGCAGTTTTCATTTTAAAAATGGCCAGCTTGACAATATAATTCTTGCCAAACTTTTCAAAGTTTTTGTTTCTGTTCTAGCACAGAGTAGAAACATTGAGAAACCTTGAAAGCAGACACAAATTTATATTTGCACCTAGGAGGGAGATATTTTGTCAGTGCAGAACTTTCTGGAACCTTCTTTTTAAGAGCCGTTAATTCTTAATGTTGGTAGGCTACACTAGGCATTCATTCAAACAAGTAGGTCCCCAAGGAACAAAAAATGCATTTTAGTTATATTTTGCTTTCCCATGTGATATTTTGAACTACTACAAATGAGTCTCTGGAAGAGAAGTTGGCTAAGATGTATGTTTTTGGAAGGGCTTAATTTATCAAGATAGAAACAAAAATTAAGTATTTTTACTTCTACAGAAAAAATCTTTAGGATCTCAGTAGTTGAGAACTCTCTGTAAACTCCAGGATTATTAGAAATCCAAATCTGCCAGTGGCTGTTATTTCTGAAAAATTTGGGAAAAATTCAGTGGGCAGAGCATGTATTCGCTGTTCTGTCAGGAAGCCTAGACCAAAGTAAACAAACCTTGAGAAAGACAGAGCAGATAAACCACAGACAAGCTGTGTAAAAATTGGTAAAAATTAAGAATGTGTAACTCCAAGGTTGTCAAAGAAGCGTAGGAAGAACAAAAGACAGACACCAATTACAGTCTTCTACAATTAAACTCTAATTTGAGAAGAAAGAGAAGAGAAAAAAAAATAATAAAACAAGTCCCTGAGGAGTGTGAAGAGGGTCATCAGCTCAATTACATGTATGGACTGAGAAGTAAAAGAGAGTTGCTGGAAACAAAATTTAGGTGGTTCAGAGGGTGACTCAAGGGATGAGAACTGTAACCTAGTTACAGACAAAAGGATGGGATGAGGCTTCTCTGATTGCTTTGATAAGGATATTCTAAAATATCCAGGGAAATCAACCTAATTTAATTCGTACTTTGTCATATATACACAAAAGAGTGCAATGCTATGAAAGCAAATGAGTTCACAGACATGAAAAGAAAAAAAAATGGAATGAATACAGGTAAAATTTTCAATAACATGCAGAGTGTAAGATGTAGGGAAATACTGATGTTTCCAGTATAAGCCTGTGGACATAAAGGTAAGTTAGCAAACAGATTCCACAGAACATCTAGATTTCCTTTGTGACAAGCATTAAATTAACTTGATTTCTTGTATAAGAAAAGTCTCACGGTTCCCAAATTCTTGGACATTGCTGGCAGTTTACAAGATAAATTTCAGCCAAAGGCAGTGAAGGAATGTAGTCTTTGATAACAAAATAACCTGAGGTTGATCAAGACCTCAGCAAAGCTTAATTAGTGAATTTTGCCTGAAATTCAGAACTACAGTGAGACATGGGCATTTAACAACAAATTGGAAACATAAATGTCACAATCAAACTATTAGGCTTTTATGCACAGCCATATAGTTAGATTGTCTGTGCATGTCAGCCAAAATTCAGTTTCTTCTGAATGCTAAATCTTTACCAAAAGTCAAATTTGACATTATTGAGGAAGCCTGATTTTGCTTTTTCAAATAATTTCAAAAGCATCAAATTCAGTGGAATTATCTTAAAGTTGTTGCAAATTAAAAACTTACTGCAGTCTTGGTAGTCACTTTGATGATCCAGAAAAGCTAGAGACAATTGCATTGTCTTAGAATATCTGCTTTTGTAATGAGCAGTTCTGGCTGTACACAAACCAGCAGAAAAAACTTAGGACAGGTCCGTGGGAAGCATCCCACGTTTCTATATTTTGTCTTTGATCCATTTTATGCTTGATATCCTTTCTGAAAGCATGTCTCTTGCTACTCATTGGTAGTTATTAATCAGTGCTTAGTTCTGAAGGCACATTTGAACTACAATTTCTTTGTCCAACAGGAAGTTTCAAAGTCAACCCTGAAATCATCTTTTGGGAAGTTTTTCTCTGCACAGGGAACCAATTACCATCCACTGCACTCACCATAAAGTTGGACTGTGTAAAATTACTTAATGTCTCTTTATAGAAGAAATCAAACTTGGAATTTCGTTTCAATGGAATGCCAACATTTCGAAACTGTCATCTGAGTTCCAATTTGAGTATTTCTTGCAAAGAGGAGCTTTGGCAAAAAAAAAAAAGAGTATAATTTGTAGTGTTTCTGTTTAGAAAAGACCTTTAAGATAGAAAAATGCAATTTCCATTTCTATTAATGTGTTAAATATATATCCTGCATGTTAAGATATGGCATATTACAGATGTCAAGCAGTATTTTTTAATATTCAGCTGATTCTATTTATTTTATAGTACTTTTACTTTGGAAAGTGCTAAGAACTCTGTCTACATAATATTAAAATATCTTGTTTATTTTGCTAAATGAGTTTTTTGTTATTTGTAACTAAACAGTTCTATATGTGTAATTTAAATTAAAAATAATAGTCACAAGTCTTGTTATATCACTATACATTATCACTGTGTAAACACAGGAGAAAAATAGAGTCAAAGTAAAATCCATTTTGCAACACAGTAGCATAGAAAAGTGATTTAACATTTTTTCCAAAGTGTACATATGCCATCAAAACAGTTGTGAATGTCCTTTGAAATATTTCTTTTCTAAAGGTCCTGGCTGGTAGAAAATTTTCATAAATATTTTCTAATAACCTCCAGCAGCTGACCTTTGTGCCTTTTCACCACTCTAGTTTTCCAGAAGAAGTGTAAAATGGAAAGATTTGGATCTTTTTAAAAGGAGGACAAATTTAATGTGACTAACATTGTGGTTTACTGACTGACAATTGCTATTTGTCAAACAGATTTTTGTTCTTGAAGTCAAACTCATGGTTTTGTGCATGGTTGTTTTGTAAGCACATGTAGTTTTGTTTGGTTTGGGGTTTTTTTTAAATAATAGAGATACTCTTTTTAATAGAGGGTTGACTATAATGCAGATAGGAAGACAATTTTTGGGGATATTATTGTATTTATGTCAGAGACAATATATGTTACATTTTCAATTTAAAATTTTAATTTAATTTAGTATTTATTTTGAATTCTCATTTGTTTGAGAAACTCATTGTAAAAAAAAAAAAATCAAAATGGGAATTTCACTGAAACTGAGAGGACATTTTTGATGGCCTGCAATGTGGGATTCTCCTAGGTCTCTCGGTCTTTGGATGAAAAAAATAAATCCTACAAAGCCAGCAGTGCCAAGAGCACCCCAAATCATGCTGAATGGCACCACGGACAGTGGCAATGCCTGAGGAAAGGAAGAATTCCCAGTGCAGACTGAGGGAAACCTTTCAGCACAAATTCAGAAGACTTGCCAAACAGTCTGAATTGCAACTAATGGGTCGACAGAAGTTATTTGGCCAGGGTGTCATAGTTTAACTCCAGCCAGCAGCCAAGTCCCATGCAGCTGCCCACTCACCACCCCACCAACAGGATGGAGGAGAGAATTGAAAGACTAAAATCTAGAAAACTGGTGTATTGACATAAAGACAGTTTAATAGGTAAAGCAAAGCCACACATGCAAGCAGAGCAGATCAAGGAATTAATTTACTACTTCCCATGCACAGGCCATTCTTCAGCCATCTCCAGAAAAGCAGGGCTCCATTACATGTAATAGTGCCATCAGTCCAAACATCCTCCTCTTCCTTCTTTCTTCCCCCACTTCATATACTGAGCACAATGTCACACGGACTAGAATATCTGTTTGGTCATTTAAGGTCACCTGTCCCACCTCTGTCTCCTCCCAGGCTCCCACTCAGCTCCAGCTTCTTCACCAGCATGGCAGTACAAAAAGCAGAAAATGCCTTGGCTCTTTGGAAGCAACTCAGCAAAACCAAAATATATTTCAATATTATGAACATTGTATTCAGCACAAATCCACAACATAGGTCCATACTAGACAATGTAAAGAAAAGCCAAAACCAGCACACAGGGAAGGAATTTGTTTCATCTTCCTATGGAAATGGTTGAAGAAAAGCTGATATTGCATTGTAGCCAAAATCTAAGCCTGAAAGCTGCTTTTGAAGGGTACAGAGATGGTATCAGGGTTTGAACCACTCCTGCAAGTGGTTCATTCTGGCTGGTCTGATGCTTCTGTGTAAGGCAGGCATGGGACTACAGCTGTAGTTCTGGCACCCTGAGCTTCTAATAACCACACTGTGTGCCTGGGACCATGATTGAGTTCAGAGGGATAGTTTTTAATAGTGAGGCTTCTTTAAAAACAAAAAGAAAACAGCCTTTATCTTTCTTTCTTTTCTTCTCCTTCCTCCCTCACCCAATAATGCTTTCTTACAATCAAATAGTAGATTCAGTTTGTTAAAGTTGCAGAAATGGTGTAGGTCTATTCAATCTTCTAACTTTATGGTTGTCATGGTTATGGAGACAAGGGGTAGGGTTTCTATCACTGTTTTGTTCCATACCACCTACCTCATGGCACGGCTGCGGTTTCAGCCAGACAAAACACTTCAGCAGGACGAAGGGACTTCAACATTTTTGCCTTCTATAGGACTTGAAATATTAAAACAGTTTAGCTACAATAGCTGATTATTTATAAAGGTATCCTCCTCAAAAAAGTCCCCAATCAGTTCTGCTTTAAAGACCAAGAAACAAGTCTGTTTACCAACAATGGGAGTGAAAACTCAAAATTGTTAGAGTTCAATGGAAATACAAAGATTTCACTCCAGATTTCTCTCAGCTGTTCTACACAGTTTGCACTGCTTCAGCTTGCTCAAAAAACTCCAAACCACAGCTGCAGCAGGGAGTACAGAGTCTAAAGGAAAAAGTGTGTGATTTAGTATGAAGCAGAGGATGAGATCTGACTCCTGAGGTCCTTTAGAATATGCTTGTTACAGCAATTATAATCCTAAAATGCATTGTCTTTTCTGGTTGTTTGTTTGAAAGAAAAAAGTATGTGTATGTATGTATGTATATATATATATATATATATGTATATATATATACACACACACACACACACACATTCATCTGCACATATGGATACACATTGGTACAATTATGCATAGGCATTTATGTGAGCATGTATATATGTGTGTATAGATATATGAGGGTCACTACAAAGTAAGCACTGAAAGTATGTTGATCACCAACTCCTTTGACTGTAGCCCAAAAATCCAAGTCAGAGCTGGGTACCAGGGCTTCATTTGAGGGCATATGGTTATGTACTGTCTGCTGGCAGTCTTTGGGAGTTAGTCAGTATTCCTTGGGCAATATCACAGATGTCTCCTTCATTCTCTCCCTATGCCAACCAGAACAGCTCATGGAATCTTTGACCCTCAGCAGTAGTGATCCTCAGAAAGTATCTGCCACAGACAGGAACTCTAGAAACAATATAGATTTTCTTTCTCAAAAAGAAGACTAGCCATATTCAGGTTCTTAATTATTAACTTATTTTGCTTAGTTAACTGTAGGAGAAATAGAAGTTTTGCCTATCCTCTGGATAAATTAGAATGTCTCTGTATTAGAACCAGGTAAAAAGTACTGGAGAACCTTAATATTTAGCTAGGCAAGAAAAAAAACATTTTGCAATGTATTAAAAAGTGCTTTAATGAATAATCCACACTGTTTGCTTTTGGGAAAGTATTAGAAGTCTAGTAAGTTCACGTAAAAATATTTCCCCATTGAATTTTCTTGAAGGGTATTAGATTAAAAATACCTCTTGTACAGTCTTGTGCACAGAAGCTTTTTGTTGGTATAAATAAAGTGATTAAAAAAAAAAAAGTCCACAGAATCAGGGAATCATTAAGGTTGAAAAAAACCTCTCAGGGCTTCAAGCCCAACTGTTAATAGAGCACTGCCAAGTCTACTACTGAACCATGTACCTCAGTGCCATAGCCATACCTTGCTTTAACACTTCTAAGGATGGTGATTCGACCACTCCCCTGGGCAACTTGTTCCGATACCTGAGCTCCCTTTGACTTCAGCACCTTCAAGTTCATAGCAAAAGATCGTGTAATAGTTAAAGTTGGTTATAACAAAGCCTGCCATTATTCCATGCTCTTTGCACATCTTCTGTCAGTGCACTTCCTTCACAATAGCTTTGCTATTCCAGTATTGCCTTATCCTCAGTGTTGACTGCCAATTTCGCCTAATTATATAGTCTGCCTATAAGACTTCGAAAGTATCTAGTGGCAAAACTGGTTCCTGGAGAAGGGTCACTTCACCATCTATCATGCATCAGCTTCTCAATTCAGGAGGGGCCTCTTTACCAGGTTTAAAAGGGCTGTTAAATTTTTATTTGCAGCTATAAATCATCTTAAGTTTCTGCTAGATTTTAGTGAAATATTCTTGTTTAATCACAGATATGCTGAAGGCATGGCATCCTGGAAAAAATGCACCAAAGACTCCCAAGTCAGATTTCTTTTGATAATTATAATGTGGGTTCAAATTTTCTGTAACAAGATACATGGGATAATTTATTAAAAACAGAAAGGAATGTGCAGTGATGGAAATTCAGAGAGGATTTTTTATGCCATTGTTGTTTTGTCTATACAGAAAATATTTTACTTCATAGGCTGTTGTCAGGTATCTCAGGGCTATATTTAATGGCATCTTGTCACTGCTTCAGTAGGAAACTTTAATATTGTATAATGGCTATTCATCCAAGAAAAACAGGTTTTCTTTGAATTTGAGCATTCTCTTTCAGCTTTTGCATTCCAAACATTTCAACTCAGGAATCAGTAAATGAACTTTACTAGAAATAAAAGCTGAGATTGTTAAAAGTTCATTGTGATTACTGGACATTATGTGATTTGGCCCCAACTGCTGCTAAAACTCCCTGATCAGTCTGTTGCCTACTATTAAAATTGGATAGAATTGGGTAGATGTTGAACAACTGAACTTTTTTTTTCCTATGGCAGTAATGAAGGCCTGTATGATTTATTACTGCTAGCAAATCTAAACTATGCAGCAGCTTGCACAAATAGCATTCAGTGGCTGCTTGAGATGCCAGAACAGCTGCTTTTCGGATACCTCTGTGCAAAAGACTAAGCTGGTGGTTAATGTGACAAAGGCAGGTGATGCTGCAGGTATGTATCTGCACAGATTCAAATTTAATTGCTTAACATGAGAGGTTAGAGTCTACAGAAAGTATATTGGCTGTAAGCTACCAAGAATATTTTGTATTTCTTTTTCTCAGTTTTAGCTGGACATGAGTTAAACTTCTGAGGATTATTTTGATTCAGCTTTAAGAGGGCAAAATAATTTCAAATAAACTTTTGTGGATTTTCTTTATAATCACTTCCTGGTTATAAACCTTCAGATGGAGATGCTTGCAGACCTGAAGCACTGCCAGCTCTATGATGCTTATAGCTAGTTCCTGATCTATAGGCCAGCAAAAGGTTTATCAGTTACAGTTCTCTTGTGAGAACATACCCTGGCAAGTGTATTTAAAAAGGACTTCAGTACAGATCACCCGGCAAACATGACATAATTTGTAAAGGGGACAGAAGAATGGGTAAGAAATAGTTCCTGAAGGATGGGGACCAAGAATATACAGGAATGATACTCTGAGACTGTCAGGACTCAGGACAATCTTCTGGCTGCCCTGGATGATTTGAGACCCTGGCAAGGGGCTAAGAGACCTTGGCATGGAGTCAAAAACACCTGTGCATTTGATTTTAGCCAAATGGAAAAAACTACCAACTTTGTGTGAAGATTTACATGAGTTATAATAGGTAAGAAAAAATAAACAACCTTGGAAAGCAGAACCAACAAATCTCAACTTCTTCTTCCATTGCAGGGCTGGGAAAAAAAAAGACACTTTCTAATACCTCAGGGTCATCACAGCAACAGAAATCCAAGATGAGACAAGCTGAATGAAGAGGGGAACCATATGCTATGATATGAATAAATGAAGGAGTTTGAAAGGCAGATATGTTCACCAAGTGGCCAGAAGAAACTGTGGGAAGATGCAAAGACTTTTTAGATTAATTTTTTTTCCTAGCTGATCCATTACCACTTCTTTCCAAAAATCAGACCTCTACATGCCTGTCAGCAAGGAGGCTTGAAACAGGGACAATCACTTCAAAAAGAGCACAGCAACTCAAAGTATCTGAGATACTTTGCAGCACTGCAGATCTCAAACAGGACACTAGAAGAAGACTCTAACAAGCAGGATATGAGGTCACAACATTGTTGACTGAGTCATTGCTCCTGTACAACACTCTGGAGTGTCTTAACCATGTGTGTGCTTTGTGTGATCCTGAGAAGAGAAGGGAGGTAAAATAGATAGAATAATGTTCCATTTTCTTTGGAAGCTTCTCTGCTTTGCAAAAATAAGTGAAGTTGGCTTGGGTCAGTGAGGTGTCTGGTGATGGAGGAATCTATAACTCTTTTTGTACTTTGAATAAAACAGACGTTGAATAAAATACTTGAGCGTTACTTGAGGGTGGGACTGCAATCTGAGATTCCCTCCTCCCAGGTGAGTACTGGAAACCACATAACTGGGAACTTGCCTGTTATGAGTAGAAAAGTTGTCCAATTTTTTTAAGTTGCAGAGTTAACAAGCTAAACCAATTGCTGTTGTTAATAAGTTCATGTTGTAATCACCTGTTGTTAATAGTTTTTCTTCAATTACCTAAAAATGGTTAGAAATCAGCTCAATTGTTCCCCTGCTGTTTCCTGGAGGATGACACCTGAGGCTGTGGATAGTGGGGTTGGGGAGGTGACGTCAGAGCTGGTATGCAGATGAGAAAGCCCCTCACCAAATCTTGCAAGAAAAGCCCCTAAAACAACGTGCCACCATGGAATTAAGAGATCTAAGTGATGTCTAAAGGTGAGGAACTTAATCCAGTGTCTGCTAAGATCCTCTTTACCTCTCACCCTAACCTAGAGGAGGTCGGCTAGAAAGAGGACCTCGAATGTCAGACTGAAAAGGTGGAATCTCCTACTGCTCTCGTGAGGACAGAAGCCCCAGCTCTGCCTGTGTACCAGCGGACACAGCTGCATTCTCCCTCCTATTCCGTGCCCCTCCTGGAAGCAGCGGTGGCATGGGTGCGACCCATCAGTTCTCCCCACTTGAGCAGATTTTTAATAAAGGCATTAAAAAAGGAGAAAGACTTCCTGCCCTATTTATTTCATTGCCCACTCCAGGCTGAGGATCCTGAGTTGCCTCTCTACCTGTCTTCAGTATTTCTTTCTGGGTTAGTATCAGTGGCTCAAAGTTCTGGTTTCTCCTGGCAGACTCCTAGGAAATTTTGGCCTCCATTTTAAGATGTCTAATTCAACTGCTGCAGTATGGCAAACAGGCTTAACACAGACTGCTGTACTTCCACTAAAGCAGCTTAGGAGCCTGACTGTAATAACTCCTCAAATCTAGCCATGCGGCTATAATAGGCCACTGTTGGACAATGAATAAACTGCCTGCACTTGGGAGAAGAATGTCCCCATGCTTTTTCAGTACACCCAGAAAAATGAATATGCATTTGATCATTAAACTCAAAATGCAATGACTTCTCAAGAAGTACAGTACATGCTGTTAGGCCAAAGGCAGTTCTGATCCTAGATATTATTAAAGTTTCAACATTTTGGCCCCTACTGATTTCTTTCATGTGATTCTTAGAACTATTACTCAGAGAGTCCGTGTTAACTGGCAGATGCCCAATAGCAATATATAAAGTACATATTTTACCACAGTTTCTGAACTGGGTAATTGATGGATTAAAAGAGCTAGTATGAAATTAACACCAGCTTGTTCTTAATCTCCCCTTCTAGACTTGAATCTATTATTGGTGCAAAAGAACAATTCTGTAACCCTTTCAGTATCCCTGATATCTTTAACAAGTATTGTCACTACTAGTTTTTGTTGTTTTGTTTTAAATTTGGAAGCTCCTAAACCTGAACAAAATCAGAAGCATTTATGCAGTATTAGTAAAGAGAGGGAGTGGATTACTGGGGACCCAACTTCTGAACCAGTTGTACTATGTACTCTTTCTATTGTGTAAAGAGGAAAAAAAACACCACCTGCTTCATACTGCCAGGTGCAACAACCATTGGTATAAGCAGAGAAAGACCAGTCACTTCAAAATCAATGGCAAATCTCTCACTTACTTTATGTTATAATATGTAGCAGAATTTTTGTACCAATACTTTCCTGAAAACTGCCTCTTCAAATATGACTAAGAAACAAACTTGGGAGCATTTTGAATTACATTAAATATAGGAAGCTTTTACCACTCTTCTCCTTTGGAACATTTTCATTAGCATGTCACCTGAAAAGAGACTCACAAGCCTTTTTTTGCCATCTGTATGTGGGGTAAATTTCAGCCTGAGTTTTAAAAAATAATTTTAATGCTTTCATGAAGTATAAAGTAAGCCAAGTCTCAAACCTGAGATCCCAACCGAATGCAACTTCAGCTTCAAAACAAAGCAGGCACAATTTTCTGACCCATGTTGCCTTCCAGCAATAGACAAAGGTTCTGAAATTTCCACTCTGTGCACCGTATTTGTATATGTGTAATGTATTCAGTCAGAACAGGATAGTCAACTCTAAGTATGGAAAAATTGTGAGTCAGCTTCTTTCTTCACAACCTATAGGGTTACAGTGAATAAAAAAAATATGTTTCTCTAATTTGCCTTTTTTCTTTAATGTTGACCTTTTGAATGTTATATTTTATACTTAATCTCTTTAGCTACAATGACAAGACCTATTTGTTTTTAAACAAAATCTGACATTTTCACATAATAGGATGAGTTAATGTAATGAGGTATAAGAAAAAGCAACATATATCACAAGAATTTTATCACAACAGTTGGCAATGCTTCTGAGCTGTCCACAGCTTTTGCTGATTTGATCTGCTTGAACACGGCCTCTTATATATACACAAAGGGATGATAATTATTTACTTTTTGATTTTTCTAGGATAAGCCAGTGTAAGTATCCCAGTGAACCTTATTTAATAAATCCTATCACTCCATGTGTAAAGAAGCTTTAGAATCTGGCAGATAGAAAGCCAATATTCAGAGGTGTTCCTCCTTTTTTGTCCCACAGAATGATGCCTGGATTCGGATGAGAATTAACAATATCCATTTTCTTTTCCAAATCCTTCTGAAAATCTCCATTTCCTTCCTGGTATTTGCATAATGAACAAAATCTTTGGCAGTCTGCCCAGTTAACTGCTTGCCACATAACAGCCAGGCTGAATGGGAATCCTGAGAATAGGTTGTCTCCTTGTGCAGGTGGAAAAGCTCAAACTTCCCGAGAATCACCTCTGTTAATTGCAGAATATAATCCAAATTATCAGCCTTTTCTTTGAAAAAATCCCCTCACCGCACCCTACTTCCTTCAAGATGGAGAAGATCCAACAACGATGGATCTTGGATCTTGTGGCCTTGTGGGGGAAAAAATACCCGTATTGCTTAGAGGTCATTGGGTAATTTAAACAATTCTTCATGACTGAATATTTAGGTTCCATTTCATATTGCTGATACTAAGTTCCTAAGCCTTGCCTGACAACATTCTTGCAAAATTTAAAGCATTTGAATGTTGTAGGTAAACCCTATAGTGTTTTTTTTAAAAAATTCCTTTACACCTCAATTTTGCCCAAATTATTTTTGAATTATGATAGCCTAACTGAGCAAGTCTGCAAATTCTAACTAAAATGTCATGCAAAATTCAAATAGGAGCAGGAGCTGTATATTTTTTAGTAAGCTGGCAAGTAAAAAAACCTATAATCCTATTGTTTCTATTAGTAACTTAAATAAACTTCAGTAATCTGTTAATGTTCTTCCTATAGTATCTTATATCTTGTTCTGTAAAGCAAGGTTCTGCTGTTAAGGGTAGGAATTCTGACATAATTTTCTGTCTCTGAACCTCATTGCCTAGTCATTCTGGGAGGTACATGTATCTTCCCTAACTTCCCATACAGCTGTCTTAGTACCTCAGAAGCTATAACTTCTGTCCATATTCAATATGCTCATATTGTTCCTCAATAATCTTCTTTAATACCCCCAGAGCAAATGCATATAAAGAAATTGTAAAAATTATGTAACAGCTTTACTCGAAGGGCTATGGAGCTGTCAGGATGTAGGTTCTTACAGTCTGTGAGTACATGCCTCAATAAGATGTTTGCTACTTCCTCTCAAGGTCCTGAGTACTATACACAAGTCTTGGGAATAAGGACATTGTCCGTGATCAATGAGCATAGCACAGAAACAGGAAGGCCCTTGTGTTTGTACTATAATTAAAGCCAAGAGCTAGTTTCCGCACTAATGGCAGGAAATGTTGAGCAATAAGAGTCTTCCAAAAATGACATTGAAAATTAGATATTGTAATGCTCCCTTTAAATAATAGAGGAAAGGATTTAGGCAAATAGCAAGTGAAACTGTGAATAGCAAATTAGTTAGGAAATAATTTCTATTAGGAAAGTAGAAAAGTCATTACTTTTTTGTGTTTTCAGGTAAGGCCCATCAAATACTTCTGTATTGTGTATTCCAAAGCAATAAATCTTGTCCTTGCATTCTGGTGAATCTCCCTAAAGGACGGTCAGACTAAGCATGCTTACTTTAGGAAAGCACACTGTTCGAGATTCAGTAGGCTAGTGTTTGGCCAATGAATCAACACAACTGAATTATTTCTAAAGCGTAAATCACGTTGTGAACTTTTTACACAATGTACACTAGAGAAAGGACTAGGCAGCATTTTTGTTATTTTGGAATGCTTTAATTATAAATTAAAGGTCAGGGGATGTTGTTTCCACTTTGGAGTGGAGAGAGGATAGGATGCTACTTAATCAGAAGGGAAAGGGCTCATAGTCCCATAGTCCCAAAGTCCACTCAATTATACTCACTTAACTATTTAAGTGTTTAAAGGTAAAATAAACTTGACCCTCTGATTGAACTTAGGTAAAGTTGCTATACTCCAATAATGAAATTCAGTTTAGCGTCTTCTTTGAGAATATTATTTTGATTTAGAAAGCCACTTGGCTCCAGACCACCACATACATTGAAGGGGATTGAAAACACTTGTAATTATTATTTAATAGTATTGCAATATTCCCTGGTAACATGACATGCCAGAAATGAGATAAAAAACCCAAGCAAAATGGAGAAGAAGAAACAGAAGAAGAAAAGAAGAAGAAACAAAGTTAAGAGCTACTAGGAACTTAAAAGCGAATCGCTTATTCTCGCTCGGTAACTGGGATTGTGACAATAAAGGTGGTATTGTCCTGACCAAATACCACCAAAACAGCAGTGAGTATGGTAAATGATGAATTAGAATTCCTTTATAATCACTGGAGAGAATGGTATACTTCCAGGAAGCAATATATATCCTACAAAAGTAGACAACAGAAATAGGTCAAATACAGATTTTTCCAATGTGTGTAAATTTGTGTCTAACTTTTGACAATTGAGTATACCATATTCACCATTGTAAAATCATGTGAGAAGCATAGCTATAAGGACCGAAGTAAACAGTAACGTGATTGCTGCCTAAGGAATATGTTATCTCTCTATTTCTGTGCAAAAGTCTCAATAACAATGGTGGGGAAAGGCAGGATTTGAAACTACACATTCATATTCTGCCCTGTTGATCATATGAAAAAAATCTGTCTTACTTGTCTGGAAGAACTGTATAAGTCATCAGGAAAATACGGCAGAGAGACTTGGAATTTTAAGCAGTTTATTGACAAGACTCTTCCGCACTCTTGTATTATGCCCTGCCTCATTTTCCTAAGAAAAACAAAGGGACTAAATACATTACTTACAACTTTCCAGTGCAGCCAAATCTGTCATTCCAAATGCAATTCACTTTAAGACAAAGCAAGAACCATCAGTAAAAAGAGCATATCTTTTTCTTCTGCTGGCAGTTGATTGTATGGTGGAGCTTCTTCAGCATGTGTCTCTTCTTTTTCCTCTTCATCAGTGAGACCAAAGTTTTCACCTTCCAGCCAGTTTGTAATTATTTCCAGAATCCCAGGGCGATTCAGTTTTCCAATGCGGGTGCACTGTGTTATGAGAGCAATCCACTTACTCCATGTAGCACTGGTGGCATGGTGGGTAGAGGGAACCTTTGCTTTGAACATCCACCCCAGTACTGGTAGTGGGGGTGCCAGGAGGAGTTGTGCTTCAGTGCCTATTACCTCTGAGGCAGCTTGGACTCCTTCATAGGCTGCTAAAATTTCCTTCTCTGTTGGAGTATAGTTGGCTTCAGACCTTCTGTAGCTTCAATTCCAAAATCCTAGTGGTTGGCCTCGAGTCTCCCCAGGCACCCTTCTGCCACAGGCTCCAGGACAAACCATGGTTCCTGGCTGCAGAGTAGAGCACATTCTTCACATCTGGTCCTGTCTTGACTGTGCCAAGGGCTACTGCATGAGCGATCTCCTGCTTAATCTGGGTAAAGGCTTGTTGCTATTCAGGGCCCCAGTGGAAAGTGTTCTTCTTACGGGTGACCAGGTAGAGAGGGCTCGTGATCTGACTGTACTCAGGAATATGCATTCTCCAAAAACCTATGGCACCTAGGAAAGCTTGTGTTTCCTTCTTGCTGGATGGTGGAGACATTGCTGTGATCTTGTTGATGACATCAGTGGGAATCTGAAGCTGTCCATCTTGCCACTTCACTCCCAGAAACTGGATCTCTTGAGCAGGTCCCTTGATTTTGCTCTTCTTGATGGCGAAGCCAGCTTTCAGGAGAATCCGGATGATTTTCTCTCCTTTCTCAAACAGTTCTGCTGCCATCTTCACCCACACAATGATGTCATCAATATATTGCAGATGTTCTGGAGCCTCACCCTTTTCTATTGTACTCTGAATCAGTCCATGGCAGATGGTAGGACTGTGTTTCCACCCCTGGAGCATTTGGTTCCAAGAGTACTGCATGCCTCTCCAGGTAAAAGCAAACTGAGACCTGCATTCAGCTGCCAGCGGAATGGAGAAAAATGCATTGCCAATGTCAATAGTGGCATACCACTCTGCTGCCTTGGACTCTAGCTCCTACTGGAGTTCCAGTATGTCCAGCAAAGCAGCGCTCAGCAGTGGAGTCACTTCATTCAATGCACAGTAGTCCACAGCTGTTGAAGGGTGAGTGGGTCTTGCTGACCACCCCCTGGCTCTCCAGCTCATGGATCATTTTGTGGATGGGGATCACGGCATCTCGATTAGTTTGGTACTGTCAGCGGTGCACTTTCGGCAATTGGCACTTGTTGCTCTTCCACCTTCAGGAGTCCTACTGCAGATGGGTTTTCTGATAGTCCAGGCAAGGTGTTCAATTGCTTGATGCCCTCTGTCTCTACTGCAGCTATTCCAAGTGCCCATCTGAGTCCCTTTGGGTCTTTGAAATATCCACTTCAGAGATAATCTATGCCTAAAATGCATGGGACCTCTGGGCCAGTCACAATAGGGTGTTTCTTCCACTCATTTCCAGTCAGGCCCAACTCAGCTTCCACCAAAGTAAAATCCTGTGATCCCTCTGTCACACTAGCAATAGAAACAGATCCTGCCCCCACATGTGTTGATGGGATTAATGTGCACTGCACACCAGTATCAACTAAAACTTTATATTTTTGTGGTTCAGATGTGCCAGACCAATGAACCCACACAGTCCAAAAAACGTGGTTTTCCCTAGCCTCTACCTGGCCAGAGGCAGGACACCTCTAAGCCTGGTTATCCTTCTTTTCCTGGGCATATGTCTTCGAGGTTCCTTCAAGAGGATCAAAAATATTGTCGTCATCATCATATATGGCAGTATGGCTACAGGCCACTGGAGCTGCTCCCCTTTTGGAACTTCCTCTCTTCAGTTCACACACCTGTTGGGCCAGAGCAGCAGTAGACTCTCCATCCCGTCTCCTCATGTTTTCTCCGCAATCGCGCAGGAAGAACCACAGCTCAGCTCATGGGGTGTACCTTCTCTCTCCATCTGGGGAACGTCTACGTTGGGTACCAGAACCTCTCACCTGTACTGCTGAGATTTGGAGAAAGCCCTCTTTAATCTCCTCCCTGAGTTTCTTGTGTTTCTCCTCCATCTTGTCTTCTAATTTTTCCACCGCTGCGATTCTGGCACGTGTTGGGCCATGTACAGCATCTGCATATGATCAGAGCTTTTTTGCCATATCAAGCACAGTCTCCTCACTGCCATCCCACTTCATTATGGCTAAAGCAGAAGCATATTCATGTGGCCCAAGTTGTACAAGTTTTCACCACATCGTGCATGTACATGGTACCAAGTCTGGATTTACAGTGTTTACATCATCTGAGAAGACAATCTCTGCCACTGCCATTTCCCTCAAGCATTGAATCCCTTGTTCTATGGTCTTCCATTGAGTTTGCTGCATATAGAGATTGTCTGCACACAGATATCTTTGTGCTACACTTCCTTACACTTACCTGTGCTCAGAGGCTGTGAGGGTTAGCCCCCCTCATCATTCCTTGGTCGATGACAGGGTCATGTTACAGGGATCCCAAATGCCTCGCTTCACTACCATCCAAAACTGTAGCCTCGCATGCAGCATCCCAGAGATGGACTAACCAACTAACTACAGAATCATCAGGTCTTCAAGTGTAATGCTTTCTTAGGCCAAGGTGCTTCAGGGAATAGGACTCAATAGTGTCTTCTGATGTTGTGTCAGTTGCTTTAACTTTGGCTTTTGTATCAGTAATTGTTGTTGAGGGTCATCATCATCAGTCACTGGCCAATTGGTTTTGCTTGTGTGCTCCTTTCCTGTGGCAAATGCCAGTGGCTTCGGGTTACTGTCTGGTTTAGCTACAGCCTGAGTAGCTGGGGTAGCTGCTGATTTATCTCCCTGCCCCCCTTCCTCTGACTGCTGCCCTACAGTATCTAGCAGTGTGCTTATGATAAGCATAGGCCAGGGCCCCTTATTGCAATGAACTTTTTCTCTTTAGAGTCATCATGGCACTTCTCTTTCAGGTATTTTCCCACCTCAGCTGGGTTGTGAATTTGTTCACATGGAAAATCCCAGGCTACAGGGTCAGAGAATTCCTTCAGGGTTTGGCCCGTATTTTCCCATTCTCCACACCACTCAGGATTTTCCATGCCTGGGTCTACTTCTGGGTCAGCGGTCTCATCAGCTCTTCTAGACACCTCAGACCTCGTTCTAGAGAAGCTGCAGACCATATAGAGGAAGCTTACCAGATTAAATACCAGAAAGATGGTCTCTTTAACATTCAGGGTAAACTGAACATTCTCAAAAAGTGACATAACAGAGTCAAAAGAGAAAAAGGAAAGGAAAGGCTGGAAAGTCTCTTTTCCTGCTCCTCCTCTAACCAACTGGGTGGAATTACTAATAAATTCCTAAAACATACTGCTAGAACTGGGACGCAGGGTAAGACGAAGAAACCATAAACCATACATATCATAAACAGAAGCCAGTATCTTCGTAAACGCCCTATAAATCATTATCACCAAGGCCAGCACAATAGCTATTCCAGTCCTTGCCCCTCTACTATAAAAACTACGTGATAGGACAATAATCCTAGTGACCAGAAAAGTATTGAAACCTCAAAAAGGTCTAGAGACCAGAGCCACATGAACACCTCCACCCCAAGAGACATTACAAATTCAAGTAACATGGCTACTGGCTGCTTTAACCTACTACACAGCAAGCACAACCAACGTGCAATCAATAAAGGGTTTTTTTCCACTTTCTTGAGCCACGCGTTGGGTGTCACTAACTGTATTTGTCCTGGTTTAGGGCAAATTTGGGAGATAACCCCCAAAGGGGCTCCTCTACAAAAGCAGATTCAATTGGCACCTCCCCCCAATATCGGGAGAAAATATCTCCTTGGAGAAAAGTGGAAAGAAACCTGTTTATTAAACAATAGAACCCAAACAATATTAAACAATAAAACCTCTTGCTGCTCCAAAAAGAGATGGCAAACTCAAAACAGTCCCCTCCCCAGGTTGCAGCTCGCCTCACTCAGTCTCTTATCAGTCCCTCTGGTGCTGGAAATGCAGCGGCCCAGGCCCCGCCCCCTGGGCCACAGGTGGAGCTGCCGGTGTTCTTCTGGGTGTTCAGTCCAGAGCACGTTTGAACAGGTCCAAGAAAAAGAAAAACCACAGTCCAGGGAACTTCTTTGCCTCAGCTAGATAAAAGTAACTAAAAGCAAAGGAGCGCTCTGTCCTGCTGTCTGTCCATCTGCAGACAACAACAGTCCAGGAGGAGGAATGTGGAGGAGTGAGTGCAGTGTCTGAAAACAAACTGCGCGCTTCTTCCCTCCTCCCTTCGCTCTCTGGAAGAGAGTCTTAAAGGTGCAAAATTTTTTATTCAGTATAAACAGAACAAGATGATTGGGGATAAAAGCATCATATAGTCAATCCAGGACAAACTATTTTGTATTCTCTTATTTTCTGGAAAGAGGTTCTATAGGATCACTCAGTTTGCTTTCAAAAACTTTTCAAAGTGAGAAATTTAAAACAAAATTGGTAAATTTTGAACCAAATTAGAATGGTAACGGTGGAAATTTTGAAGAAAATGAAACTCTTAAAGTTACTGGTCCATAAATAAACTGGAAGAGAGCAGCAAGACTGGTTATTCTGTAACTGTGGGAAATACTGCAATAAGGCACCAGGGGGAGAATTTACAAATCCTGCTAATGTAGGACTATTCTCCATTCTAGGCACTAGAGAATACACACTTGAGACAAAGCCTGTAAGTGGGGAAAGCATTACTCAGGCTTTTGTTTAATAAGAAAAAGCATCCTTAGTGCCAGTCCTCAAGGACCTACTTGCTCCTTAAGCCAGGATATATGTGTGTCATCCAGATGACACATGCGTCTGCTTGAGAGCTAAAAACATTCTAACCAGGAGCTCCTGTTTCTCCATTCAGAATGGCAACTTCTTGGGCAGGCATTTACACAACCTGATAATATTACAGAGTTCATCAGAAGGAAATCAAACAGTTCCTTATAGCGGGTGCTGCAGTGCTCATTTGGCTTTATTGCTGAAATAGAATGGTTTGTGGGATGTCAAGTCTCAGATCTAAACTAGGTGGCTAGAGCTTATTTGAGCATGATGGAAGCTATAGTTTGAAGGCAGCAACAGATTAGCACCTCACAGATCAGCCACAGATACTGTTACTATCTGCCTGCTACATCTTACTCAGATTTACAAATCCTAAAAACCTTCAAGATCCTCAGATTCTTCTGTAGAGCAAAAAATCATGAAAATGTGGTGCTTAGGGATATGGTTCAGTGGTGGATCTGGCAGTGTTAGATTGATGGTTGTACTCAATCTTGAAGTCATTTCCAACCTTAATGATGCTATGATCCTATGTTTCTTGATATTTTCTTTTTGTTACCTCAGAGTTTATACTTCAATGTGGTCTATAATTAAAGATATCATGGAATCATTTGGTTAATTAAAATTCTGCAACCTATTTCTAGGTAGGTAGAAATTTTAAAACTTTTTCTTATAAAAGTCTAAAAAGTTTACAATATAAGAAATTTTGATATTGTCTTTGTATTTAGGTAGTACAAATATGTTTGCATCTGGCAGAAAATCTATAGTTAAGAAGCCCACAGACTAAGTGGCAGGAGCCTAGTTGCAAAGAATTATTTGGTTTTTGAAAATCACCTTGTGTTGAAGATTTTGAATCTTGAGTCACGCAGAAAGATTCCTCCTTTTCCAGCAAACACTTTAGCAAGCATATAAGAGGTTTACAGATTAAGAAATCCTGTCATTAAGACTGGTTTTCAGTTGTGATGACTTAGAATGGTGAGCCATGACTCTACATTTAAAATTTTGATAGTATTTTAAATTTTAGTGCAAAGTTCCTTTCAGTGTTCCTTACTCTACTCTAAATAGGTGAATTTTCTGTAAAGTAGAATTATAGGAAAAAGGATAGAGAGAAAGATCTGAAAATTATTCTGAGATATAAGGAACCTCAGATGCTGTATAACATGCAACTAAATTGCCTAGGACTCCTTAGGACTGTCAAAGAAAGTACATTTGCTCTTGATGGAAGAGGTGATTTAAGTGGTGATTTTTAATTTCTTGTAACATTTTCCTGAAGAAGGACGAAGGACCTGAAAATTCCACATGTAATATTTAAAATCAGATTCCTCACATTATTTATGATAGAAGGAATTTCTTCTCCTTGTCCTAAAAGGAAATTGGACAAGGTGGCAAGCATACAAATAAGTCTCCATGGATGCAATGAACTTAATGTGAATTTTTATTTTTGTGACCTAGAACTAGAAACAGTTCCTAGAAGATGGTGGATCTCCACAAATATCCTCTTTTTGTAAGTTAACTAAACTACCAGAAATAGTCATATTGTTATGGTCCAGCATTTCCACCATCCACAGTCAGCTGCAGCATCCTACCACCACCATGTGTTCAGCTCTCTCAGGGCATAGTCACAAAATCATTTTAAAAACAGCTGGAGTGGTTTCAGATATTTCTGCCTTTCAGCTATTATTTACTGCACTGTGGCTGGAGCTTTCAGTCCCTAACGGAAAGTAGCAGAAGAGGAGAAATTGAAGGTCTATCGGCAGTACCACTGCTGTGCCTTAGTAAGCTCAAAGAATATTATACTTCTCTGTATTACAAGTGTCTGATAAATTATAGCTCAAGCACACAGAAGCTTAAAGCAAAGCTTGTGGTCATTTGGAAATTGTTAGTACATGTTAAATAGAGTAGACTCTAGATTTTAGATGTTGTTGAGGAATAAATCCCATGGGAAACATAAGATTCATATCTGTAACTGGTGGCTAGTCTCCAAACACTAGTGTTTGAAGACAACATGTCTTGAAACACTTGGTTCTTTTCCTTTTCCTCCCTCCGCTCTTTTGAAAATACACCAACATCACCCACAGTTAAAGTAGCTCCTCAAACTACTATTCAAATGGCTGCAGCCTCATCAGTCCCGGGATCCCTGGATTCAAAGATCCCAGGAGAACTTTCATCACTGCTTGGGGATATGTTCATATGGAAAGGCATGCAGATGAACATATTTTAAGTCTGAAAAAAATCTGAGTCTTCACATCACTTTTATATGCTGCCAGGTTTCATATACTTTCTTCTGGAAACAAAAAGTAAAGGTGTCCTTATTTCTGCATGTTGAGCCCTTACAATGAAAAACCATCAGTCATCCACACTTCACCCTCTAAGCAGTCCAGCTGAGATGCTGAAAAAAAAGAGTGACTGCTAAGGCACAGAGCAAATCCTTTGTCTGAATCTACTGTAATTTACTGTTTTGATGCAATACTGTTCCCATCTCTAGCTCTTAATAGAGCACAAAAAGTGCTTCCTACTTTCAGACTGAAGAAGCTGCTATATTTTGGATTATCACTGCTTTCCACCTAGAATAGGATCCCTGCTGTTTTGGGAGCATACTGCTTCTGCTGCATCCTCAGGTACAAAATTCCACGTCATCCTTGCACTACAAGCACTGCATAAATGACAAAGAAAAGATGAAGAACAGAAAAATTACCAAAATTAATGTGATTAAACACACAGTAGAGGAATACCTTGGCCACATTCTTGAAATCTGATATTGTTCTGCATGACA
Source organism: Onychostruthus taczanowskii (assembly GCF_017590055.1). Taxonomy (NCBI): domain Eukaryota; kingdom Metazoa; phylum Chordata; class Aves; order Passeriformes; family Passeridae; genus Onychostruthus; species Onychostruthus taczanowskii. The sequence continues at coordinate 676,412 of NW_024498829.1, forward strand.
TCTTTGTCTCTACACTGCAGAGACAAGGATCTGATGGATGAAACACCCACTGAATAAGGAATTGGCTGGATAGTCACACTTAAGAGCTGTGGTCAATGACTTGATGTGATCCAGAGGGACCTTGACAGGCTTGAGTGGTGGGTCTGTGCAATCTCATGAAGTTCAGCAAGGCCAAGTATAAGGTCCTGCTTCTGGGTCAGGCAATCCCAAGCTGGTCAAATACAGTCTGGTCAGGGAATATATTGAGAGAAGCTCTGAGGAGAAAGTCTTCAGGGTGCTGGTTGAGCAGAAACTCAACCTGAGCTGGCAATGTAGGCTGGCAGCCTAGAAAGCCAAACATGTTCTGGGCTGCATCAAAAATAGCATGACCGGTGGGCTGAGGAGATGATTCTTCCCCTCTGCTCTGCTTTTGTGAGACCCTATCTCAAGTACTGTGTCCAGCTGTGTGGTCCGCAATATAAGAAGGATGTGAACCTGCTGGAGCAGGTCCAGAGGAGGGCCATGAAGTTGATCAGGAGACTGGAGCACCTCTCCCATGAACACAGGCTGAGACATTTGGTGTTCAGCCTGGGGAAGAGAAGGTTCCACAGAAGACTTCATAGGAGCTTTCAAGTACCTAAAGGGGATCTACAAGAAAGCTGGGGAGGAGCTAGGAAATTAGATGAGATATAACACTATTACAGCAGTGAGACACTGGCACAGGCTGCCCGGAGAAGCTATGAATGCCCCAACCTTGAAAGTGTTCCAGGGTGGACAGTGATTTGAGCTCCCTGGTGTGGTAGAAGGTGTCCCTGCTCATGGCAGGGGGGTTGGAACTGAATGTTCTTTAAGATCCCTTCCAACCCAAACTATTCTATGATTCCATGAAATTGTATGGGAACCACAAATAGTTCACAAATAGTTAAGAGTGTACTTTAATGCCTTCAGATGATAGGCAAGCTACAGGTAGTACATTGCTGAACACATATTCTAGTTACGTAAAACAAGACCATCTTTCTTTGAATTTATTAGTGCCTGAAAGTAGAGCTTTAGGTAGAAGAAAAACAAATAAACTTCAGTAAACAGGCAAAATCAAGGAAACATAGAATTTATCTTTACTGGGATCATAAGCTAGTAATGAAAGTAAATAAATGACAACAGCATAATTTTTTCCCTTAACTTCCAAGTTTGAAAACATCTCTAATCTTTTAAGTTAAAAAAATAAGAGAAAGCAAATATAGATTTTGAGTGGAAATGCCATGCATGTGAAAGTGTCCACTAAGTACATTTTTAAAATTTTTTTCTTCTGTTTTCTTCTAAGTAAAATACTTATAAATAATTGTAATCCAAAGTCTGTGCACTAGACAATTTGCTTTTGCATTCTTGCTGTCATTGTCAATAGTTTATTCTTTGAAGGTCTAACCTCAGGTGCCAGTCTTAGCCTGTTAATACTAGGCTACATCCTCTTGATGGATTTCCAACAACAAAATTCTGCAAAATAGTTTTTGTATTTTTTAAGATTCAAGTTTCATTTGGAGCTTGAAGTCAAAGGAATTTGGAAAGAATGAAATTATTTATTTTTTTTAATCCAGCTCAGTACAATCCTTGTTATTTACTTAACCATTTAGAGTTTGAACCTTGTTTTATAGTGCTTACAAAAACTAATTGTATTTGGATTTATTCTAAACTTTTTATTTTTCACAGATGAATGTTTGCTACTACCTTTATCCTAAAAGAAAAGTTAAAAGAAAATGGCCTTTTTTGCCATTTTCTAAGTGATTGAATCAGTTACACTGGGTGAATGCTTAAATTAATTTGCCAACAATGGGTTTGAGTCACTGACAATTTCATGATGAAGTGAAGTAAACAAGTACTTTAAAATATAGAATTTTTAAAATTTGCACAAGAATTGTCATTCTAAAGAATATTTTTGATAGAGAGCTAGACTTCTTTTTCACCCATACATAATGAAATATGTATGCAAACAAGAATGGGCACGCATATGCAGTCATGCAAAGAAAGAACTCATGGACCAAGATATATGTTTTATTTTAGTTGCTATTAAGGTGTTTTCCTTCAAGTTTCACTAGCTTCCTAAGCTCTCCCTACATTCCTTAGAGTACATTTGTTTTATACCCTTGCAAGGAACTTAAACCACAAAAAATGAGAATTGTCACCTTTACACAGATTTTTCTTTCCTGTCTTATATATATTTTCATCTTGGGAGCTGCCTTTTCCAGTATTACTCCCTTACCTCAAACTACTAATGTGGGATGAAAAATTTCCAAAATTGACATTAAAAGGTTGAGGGGTAGAATAAGAGATATTAGGGCCAAAACCACGTGGAAAAAAAAATAAAGAAAGGTAGTCTACCAGTAGAAGTGAGTATCATTATCCTCATTGAGAATTATGTCCTTTAAATCCATTGAAACCATGTGGACAGCATTGAATAATAAGCTGTTCAACTTCTGATGCCTATGGAAGACTGGATTTGAAAACACACAGAGTATATCACATACCTTACTCACATACCATTATTTCCTACAAAATGAGGAAATATTAAAATTTAAAAACTTAGAGCCTTCAGCAGAGAACTGTGGGGAAAAAATGAGATCTGAAAGTTCTCATCTTTCAGTTATAGTACAATTAGTACAACTGGAGAATAATCTGGAAAAAACATTTTAAAAAATTATCAGCTTTTTTTACCATTATGATACTAAGAGTTTTTAGCAAGAGCCATGCAGTTTTACACAAAAATTCAACATTATCTCTTTCATTATGGGAGTAGAGGGAATCAGTTCTAGCTCTTTTATAGCCTCTGTAAAAACAGTTTTTTAAAGCTTTTGCTAATTTAACAATTCTGGTGCTCTTCTGTTTTACTTTCATAGTTGAATATTTAAAATAAAGAAAGTAAATACTTATTTATGATTTAAATGTAACTAGTAAACTCAAGAAAAAAGATTTATGTTAATTATGGTCTTTTGTCTGACTGGCTATTTTAATGCATATTAATGTTGCACAGAAGAATATGACATTTAAATCTGTTTTCTTAAATCAAAAGAAAGAGAAAATAAATGGTGTACCTTAGAATAAGGTACACTGCTAGCTTAATTGAAAGTATTTTTAGCAAAAACAATAGTGGAAACTTTCAGGCAAAGTCTCTTGAATTTTCCAGTTCTTTGAACTATGGTTCACACTGGCATGAGCATGTTTTTTCTGGCCCTTAACAGAATTTATGCTGAGAGCTGATGCATCTTTTCTTATATTTCTTATATTCAGTTAATTGTTTCAGTGAATGCTGCGCATTCATCTACAACTTGAACAGGGAGTGCAATTCTCTGTATAATTTGACTATAGTATTCCAGTCTTCTTCGTCAATATCATTATGTCAACAACAGTCTATTACAGTTTCTAGCTTCTTCCTTGAAAAGCCAAAACATAAGTAAAGAAAATGCTAAATTTACTTTTTTTTTTTTTAAATCTTCAGGTTGTTCTGATCTTGCAAAAAGCAACCATAAATTCCAAATTATTTCAGAGTATTTTCTTATACTACATTCTCCATATTGTCTTCCAGTGAAATCCTCTTGGATCAGTGGTCTTCCAGTCTGGTACATATATCTCAGTGACTTACTGATTTCTTACGTTTTGTTCTTGGCTATATGGTCCTCAGATTGAGATACATAGCAGTTTTTAAGAGCAGTCCATTGTATGTACAGTATGTTTCTAACATGCTATTTCACAGAAACAGTCATATAATATTTAAATTGAAAAAATCAGCTGACCATTTAAAGTTTTTAGACCAGATTGTAGAAGAATGCATGAAAGATCCATAGGCTTTTATATAGCCTCAGTACCTTTTAAAGTAGGTAATTCAGGAAGAAAGCAGAGTAAATATGTAAGCAAGAATTATCACCCTCCTTTCCACTTCTATTGCACACACTGCCCAGTCATATCTTGTTTAATATGCATATCTGTGTTTCCTCCTTTCCACGGCATGTGAGACCCTGTGGAAGAACTTCTCAGTCTAGCTGGCCTTTCACACAATTCAGACTGGTTTCCTGAGTGGGTTAAAGAACAAATAAACTACTACTCTCAGCACTACCCTGAGAAAGCGCAAGCTTGGGAATCTCTGATGATTTGCACCCATTTGTCCAACACTGCTGATTGGTTTTGCAGTTGATCATGATGTTCCTGAAATGGTGTCAAAGCACCACTTTACTCAGACTTCACCAACTGACCTTTGAATTCAAAAGAGCCTGGTTACACCATTATTACAGAAAGAAAAAACAAACCAAGAAATGAATGGAAAAATCATCAAGGAAACAATCCCAAAATGATAGGTATAGAGACACATTGACACAAAATACTGACAGAAAAAATATGCTACAACCAATAAGAATTCACTGAAAGCATTTTTTGAAATCAGATAGGCAGAAAAGGAAAAAAAAGCCTCAACTCATCAGCAAAACAAAACCAAAAAATCCTAGCAACGATTACTTCAGTGAGCAAAAGGCAGCATTACCTGGTTCTGTGCCACTGGCAATCCTGTGCTTTTCAAACATCACTTGCAGCATGCTTTCCAGATTAATGATTTGAATTCTCTTTGGGTTGAAATTTGTTCCAGAAATAACAGTTTAGATCGTATTAATTTCTGCTCTGAGTTCTAAGAAAAACAGTCCTGAAAAATGAGAAGAGTTTTATGGCATTTGTGATACAGAAAATTAATGACGGAAAAATATCAATTGTTCCCTTCCCTTCCCTTCCCTTCCCTTCCCTTTTTTCTAAGCTATTGTCCACTAAGATTTATCATCTTAGCTCTTCAAGGAGGAATCCATTCTGAAATTGTGCTTGTGGTCATCATATTAAAGCCCTAGTTTTGCTCAGACTACCTCAGTTTTGCTATAAAGTGTCCTAAATTATAAAAACAGTAAGGAAGCTGATAGGTAAGAAAAGGAAGGATTAATACTAAACAAAGCAATACAGAGTGTGAATAATCTGAGTCATCCTTTAAAATGTGTGTAATGTAGAAAAAAGTAGATCAATCCACAGCTAATAACATACAATGTTTACAGTACAACAGCACTTAGGAGACACTTATGCCCAGTTAATTCCCTGGGACACTATGAGCACTGCAGCTGCCTTGTATTTTAGGGAATGTCTCAAAGTCATAATGACATGTTTGGCTAATGACAACTAAAGAGATGGGTTAAAGAGTCTGAGGACATTCATAATAAGAATAGTAGGGATTAGGGAAAAAACCCAAAGAGCTTCTACGTAACCATGTTGTATGGGCCTCTCATGTACATTAAGTTTTCATTACTACATGAGAACTGTATTTTATCTTGGACACAAGTTTGAAAGAGCACCAAGTTAATTCCTCTTACCAACAGCTGGAGGTCCTTTCACTATCAAATTTATAGCAGATCTTCGTGTGCTAAAACTGAGGCAGGAGAGATTTCCTTTTATTTCATCCACCAATACATCTTCCTACCCTGCCTCTGACTTCCTAAGCTTGGCAGCTTGGGAAGGCTACATCTAGGACACCATCTTATTATATCCTTCATGGATTCCTAACAATTTACTTTGTTTCACTTTTGCCTTTCTTTAAATTTCCACAAAATTATCGTCTTTTAGTTATGAGACACTTGTTTAAATTTAAATTGAATGATCATTTTTGTTCTATTAAAGCAGCCAGTGAGAATAAGAATATCATGTTTCAATGTTTTTCACCATTCTTATGGCTATTTCTCCATTAACTTTAATTGCATGGCTTCCCTGTAAAGTTCCTGTGTACCATGGGCAACAGTTCTAAAATCGCCTGTTAGGCCTTTACAATTATCTCATTAATTTTTAATCAAAACACGGGTGTTGAAGATATTGGAATCTTTCCTTTCAGTATGATAAGTTGATTGTCAGGCTTCATCTTTAAATAAAATTGATTGTGCCCAGATTTGTTTGGGGTTGGGGGTGGGGGTTTAATATTTTTTTATTATTTTATTTTAAAGGAGAAGCATGGATTGCTTAACAGCTCTGTTTCAACACTCTGTGAGTAAACCACTTCATTCAGAAACATTATTGTTGACATTTAGTCGGGGGGTTGCCTCTTTTTTGCATTCAGGAATGTCCTTGTTCTCAACCAGTCAAGTTTCAGTTTTGAAAATATCACTCTACTGATTCACCAGAATATCTGATTCAAGCCAAAACTGAGAAGATCATGAATACTGTGCTATAGGAAGGAAAATCCACCTCTTGGAGTAGGGATATGAAAGATCGTCATTACAGCATGAACAAAAGATTAACAAAACCACTACCTTAATGGAGCTGACCACTGAATCTGTGAATACAGGTGTCCACCTCCCAAAGCTGTCTCCTCAAACAGAAGAAAAAGAAGGGAGGGCAACTAGTGTAGCTGCAATTTTACGTCACCAAAGGTTTTGGAGAGAGAATTCTGTTGCCTGAATTAAATGCTCTGCACAGAGTGCTGTCTCTGTCTTCCATAGTCATTGGACCATGGGCCACTGCCCATGTCATGATATACTGCCTACGTCAACATAATGACACAAATGTCTCACCAAAGATGAGCTGTCTTTGAATCATTTCACCAGTCTCTAAAGTACATATCTAATTTTCACCATCATTTATTTCCATCTTGTTCTATTTTTTTATGACCACCATGCCATACAGACTGAACAAACTGAACTTCTGCTCTCAAATTTAATGTCATTTATGCCATTTTGTCAGCTGGCCATAAACTAAAATGTCAGCCCCTTTAAATAAAATCTTCACTATTTAAGGGTCTACACCATCAATAAGTTGACTAACTGAGGACAAAGTTCCCCACTTTTTGCTTGTGAAGCTGAAGGTGGGAAAGTGAGCATGGCTAATAAGTTACAGTTCACTAATAAGCATCACAGATATTAGAAGCACTAGGTTTAATGACAGCTAACATAGCAGTGGGGACAAAGACATGGATCTCTGCATGAGTTTCTTTAAGAGCCGCCATAATAGACTCTCACATGAGGTGCCTATAAGTATTGGCATCGTCATTCCTGCCAATATTAAAAAGTTTTTGTCCTACTGCCTGCCAGGCTTACAACTGGAAAGTCACAGTAGAAGGGAAATCTTTTACACGTGTGAACACCCAATCCAGCAAGGTGCTTAGCTTAGCATTGTCTTCAATTTTGTTTGTGCTTTGCCAATGCAGGAGCCACCATAACAGGTCTAGGCTCTGTCCTTGTTTCAGGGATATTTTTCTTCCCATAATTCTTCCACTGCTCACCTGATATGTGATGGTCATGTATTTGGGTTCCTTTACCAAACTTCTTCTGGTCTAACCCGATTCCTGATCCAATGAAAGTTGCTACTGATGCAGTCCACATCTTTCTCCACCATAGAAGTGTCCCAGTTTGGGCAGCCATTTGCAGCAATGAGGAACAAAGACACATGGACGTCCTTGCTTCTCCCAAAGAAGGTCGTTTATTGTAATGAACCAAGAAAATCTATGTTCTAAACTTGAACCAAAACAAGCACTCATTGGCTGCCTGCCACTACAGTGTCACTGTTCATGCATCCCTTTACCTAATGTGTTCTTTGATCATGTGGTGTCCATGCATCTCCTCAACCAATCACTGCCTCATGCACAAGGCAAGCACATGCCAGCTATACAACCTGTTCTCTGGTTACATGATCTGTTTCTTACCTTCCTGTTAGCTGAACCTCTCCCAGAGTGCTTTCTTTTGAGCAAGAATAGGATTGAATAAGATTTCTTCTCTCCCACAAGCTAAAACAGAGTCTTCAGGCAGGTTTGTAACCAGAGAAACAGAACTACCTGCTTCAGCTGTTTCTTGGTGGATGACTTGAGGTGAAAACATCAAGTCTATGCTGTGATTTATGCCATTCCACTTCATGGTTAAAAATATCCCAGGCATCAGGACACATTTCAAATTCATAGTCAAGTACAGTGTTAGTCAGAGCTTGACTTGATGTTAGTGAACAGCTGCACATTTTGGACTTAGGTGAAAACGATGAAGCCAATGCACCTATCCTGTCATACAAAAATCCAAATAAGGGAAAAAAAATATGTCCGTTGAAATAGTGAAATGGCACATCTCATTAACTTGTGTAGGCCATTAAAATTGAGAATTTACATGACTTTTTAGCCTGAGTCAGTGCTTTACTCAATAACAAATCAATTAAGAATTTAAAGTTTCAGCTCAGCCATAGCCTCTTGAAGTAGATGCAAATGTTCCTTAACAGTCAGTGTTAGGCCACATGCAGCAACAGGTCACTTGATTAATTGTTTGTCTAGTCTTTTTTTTTGTTCATCCTCATATAATGAACTATCTTCAAATGTACTTACTGAAGTATATTTTATGGATATAAGTGTTTAACTGCTGTTATATATTTTTGTATGCCATTAATAATTGTGAGTCAGTAGAACAAGTAACAGTTGCCTAACTAGACTGATTTCAGAGACAAAAATAATTCTGTTCCTCAGCTCTATAAAAAGAATAACATAAACATGAAAAATCTGTAGTGTTTTACAGACTGAAACCAAGAAGTCTATATTCTGATACTATCTTAAGGAAAATGTAAATTCATGGCAACCTTTCTTTGCATGTGATTAAGGAGAGCTTTGGGTCTTTCTTTGATTTGGGGCTTCAGAGTATGTAGACATGAATATCACAGCAGCACTTTGAAAACGTGTGAAATTAGAGAAGAATGTAGATAGTTCAAAAGAGAGCATTTAAACTTCAATAACAGAATATTCCTGAAAAAGGTATTTGATTTAAGAAAAGATGCAAAAAAATAATATTTTATTGCTCGTAGAATCCATGTGAAAAAGAAATTACACATTTAAGAACTTAGATATACAATAAAGAGTAACTCTCTCCATAAAGAGACCAGACCAGGCAGAGTTAAGGACATTCTAAGCCCATGCAGGGAAACTTAGGAGTCAAGGAGGCTTTGTAAAGATTTGGAAAAAAAAGATTTTAAAAAAGAGTGAGATGTCAGAAAATACCGAAACCCAGTGATATGGCCTGAGCAAAAAAAACTGGCCCATTGAAAAACAGTTTACATACAAATATTGCTGATCCAATCTTTCCTGGGTTTCACTCTTAAGGATTTTAGTATAGTCATATTTTCTTCACCGATATAAGTAATCCCATTGCTTACATTTTCTTAGTTAGTCAAGAAAATGGACATACACGCATATTCCAAAAATAGTCAGGACTAAATGATTAAATGATCTATTTTTAGCTTTCTGCCTATGAAATTCATGACAGGACCATAAGTAATTGAACAAGAAAGACTTATATGCTGGACTCCTGAGGCTGACAGCAGCACCACTTATGTTCTTAAAAGGTGATGGCCAGAAGTGGAACAAAACAGCCATGATTAGTGAATCTCTCTAGACCGTTCTGGGCATGGCACATAGGCCAGTAAAATCACATTCTGCTAAGACTAAGACACAATCTAGGGCAAACTAAAAGACCTTCTGAATTACTGTATTCGGGCCTTTTCATGTAAGACTTTTTATGCAAGATTAAAGCCCATTAAAATCTACAGAGAAGAACACTAGGAAATGTCTCATATACATCAAAAGATTAAGAAAAGTATGTTAAAAATGCTGGGGATAACCTAGTGTTAAAGGTACAGCAAATTACAAAAATGTAAAAGACATTTAAATCCATTTATGTGGAAATTCTAGGTTGATACAGAAGCCAAAATCAAGTCTAGTCAGTCAGTCAATCCTGTTTTACAGGGTTTTTCTTTATTTTCCTTAATTCACAAAGAATTTAAAGCCTCAAGTATTACCAGCATCCAAATGAGAGAGACAGACCTTGACAACGTGGACAAATATTAGAGATGGATGAAATAGTTAAGACAACACAGAGATCAGCCCAAGCCTTTACTAAAAAAGCAGATAGAAATTTGTGATAATTGAATGTGTACTGTTAATTTTAGTTTTTTCTACAGTTTCATGCATATATGAACTAATTCCTGACTCTGGGGCTAGAAGATATTGTGCAAAACTGACTAAGACAACATTAATATTTTCAGTGGGAATGGAAGATGATTGCATGAATGTTTTCACGTGTACCTTTTTTTCTCATGGGATTTCCAGTTCAGCTATTTTTAAGCAACAGGAAGTTTGGCTAACTTAGAAATAAAATATGAACAAATGTGAACATATAGATTTTGGAAGGCTGGATTCAACCTCTTCACCCTTCCTTATTTGCTTTTAATGTCTGTCTAGCATATGAATAACCAACAGAAAAAGCGACGGGAAGAAGAAAGAATTTCACATTCCTGTATTTCAGCCAGCACATTCCTTGGAAAGGAATAAGTGAGGTTGTTCAAAAAATGCAGACTTTGGAATTTGTGTGATTTTGGTATGTGTAGCAATGCACTTTGGTTGCATTAATTAAAATGGTTAAAGAATGTGCACCTTTTGGGGGGTCAGTTTAATCTACTTAGCTCTATAAATTTCAACTTTTTTTCATGGATTACTCTGAATTAAAAGTCACATAGAAGCATCTATAAACATCAAATCATGCAGTTGTTCATGCATCTGTCAGTGGAAAGTGGAAGAGAAGATAGTGTGATGCCTCTTAGCATAGCATTAAGAGCCAAGATCCTTGGATACAATTCTCAGCTCTGCCACAAATATTTGTGTGACCTTGAGAAAAAACCTCTCAGCTTCACCTGTAAATGCTTCTCTTTCTCACAGGTTCACTGTCAGCTCAAATTAATTAATAGCTGTTGGGCATTTTTCCATCCATTTAGAGAAGGCATGATAAAACATATTCCATTTGTCCTGAGATGAAAAGCGTACAAAGACAAGGAAAATCTGTGAAACAGATTAACACTACCCCCTAACACGACCAATAGGAAACACAAACACAACTGTTATGGGCCACCAACCCTCCTTTGGTCTGACCTGCTGACTCCCTGCAATTCTTTCACATGTGCCAGAATTCAGACCTTTCTCTTTCCTTCTGTATTTCCCTTTGCCACCCTTCCTACTGTTCCTACCTGCAGAGCTGCTAAAGTTTTAAGTGCCCCACATTTACCAGATTAAGTTAGCTTAATTGCAGGTCGTTTAACTGGTCATGCTCTCATTCTAGTGTTGGTAATGTTTCCACTGCAGAAGGCAAACCTGCAGCCAGAAAAAATCTACATTTCTTCTCCTAGTAGACTGCATCAGCTTTTCTGGCTTATATCCATTAAGACAGATGAGCAAGTAGGGAAAAAAAGTCTATTTAGTGTTACTCAAGATATTTTAAACAACACTATAAAATAATACAATTCGTGCTTATAAGTCTACATATAACAATCCAAAAATATTTAGAGTAGAACAAATGTTTTTATTTTCTTTACACATGGCTGACTGTTCATGTTAAAGTTTAGCAGGATTAAGTTCAATGTCCATTTTAGCTCTGTGTGATGTTGTTGATTGCTTATATACAGTGCATGTAAAAAAGAACCATCAGCAGTCAGCCCTTGGCTGAAATTCACTGAATTTACTGAATGTAAATCAATACAGGAAGCATAAAGTCCAATCAGGTTGGGAAGGTGCATTGCTGGAAAATACTGTGGATAGAAAAGAGAAAGCCATAAATTTTGGGTCCAAAAAGTAATTAGAGCTTTCTGTGTCATGGTACACACAGATCAGTAATTTATTCATTGTTTCTCTGAATAGGAGGAGATTTGTGTCTTTTTAGAAAGGTATCAATTCAAATCCTTGTATTTCCATAGTTAAATTTTTCACACTATTTAAAATCAATCCTTCATGCCTTGTCTGAATGTGTCTCCAAAGACTGGTCTTGTTGTGTCTTTTTATGGTACAATAAACTGTTGTTTGCTACCAGAAATCCTTACACATGCAGAAACTTTGAAACTGTAACCAAGAAATTTCTTCTCTTCTTGAATTTCTTCTTGGCTAATCCAAGGAGACTGAACTTCTTGGTTTATCACTACAAGGCATACTTTTCATATTCTAATCTCATTCTTGTTGCATTTTCAGAAAGATTACCAAATTTTTTAGATGTAAAGATTTTCTTATACCCTATTTCTGTCTTAGAGTACCCTGTGGCTGTCTACTGTTCCCTTGGCTATGAAGGGCAAAGTTATTTTTGAAGCGCTTACATTCCTGAATATAATACAATAAAATGGTTACATTGGAGTGTCATTAAGACTGGTGTGCATTACAGAAGAGGAATCACTGAATAGTTAGAGTTGTAAGGAACCTTGGGGATCATTTAGTCCAACCCCTGCACCAAGGTAGGGTCATGTAATTAGTTTCTCTAATTACCCATGGAACATATTCACTGATCAAATTTACATAAATGAGGATTTATTATGTTGAAAATTGCAGAGAATGAAATTATAAAAGCATAGTAATATACTAGAGCAATATGTGGCATAACATATATTCTGTGTGGTAGCTGATTATAGTCAGTAAAAAATTCTCCCATTTATTTTTGTTTTTGAACTGGTTAGCTGCAATAATTATAATAATTAATTATCAAATTCATTATGTGTGGTTTATTTTGGCATAAAAACTGATGTGAAGACTCATTATCCGTTCTATGAAAAAGCAGGATGAGAGAGAAGTTGAAACAGAAAAAATCATTTTACTCATATGGTTACTGATTCACAAAGGCCAGCTGGCAGCATTTTCTTTAATGTTGTCAATAAGACATTGAGCTGAATTTTCTAAACTTGCTGTCCCTGTTATGGTCACAAAATATAAACACAAATGTATGCATGCTAGAAAATAATTGTGCTCAGAGCAAACAGACTTCACTATGCAAAATTACATAAAACCAGAACTAAATGCAGTATAAGGAAAGAACAAAGTTAGAAAATTAAAGGAATGAAAAACTGGGAGGTTGTATGGACCCTGTGCATTTCTTAATAATAATATTAATTTTATTAATAATAATTAGTTTTCAGGTTACTGCTTCATTTTGAAAAGATAGACTTTGATTTTTACATATGCTATAATTGATTCCAATTTTATTTATGACTATTCTATAGTATAATTTTTTGTTTAGAATCCAAGATACACATGACAGAATTTCTTATTTTATTTATTCAATGACACAGCAGCTTTAACATAGCCCTTAGCTAACATAAAAGTAACTTTATATTTCTCCATGTACCTAGACAACATTATATTCAAATCTGCAATATAAGCTTGCTGAAATAAGAAAGAAGCATTTCATATATACAGGTACCTAGCCCCAGAAGTGGTTTAGCAGGTCTTCCTGACACAGGGAGATTACTGGAAGCCAAATAATATTTTTAATGCATTGGAAAGGTAATGAAAAAAGAATAAGAAAAAATGTTCAAAATAAGGTAATTGAAGTCAAAGAATTAACTGGGTTTTTTTTTTTGTTTTGTTTTTTTTTTTCTGTTCTTAAATTGATGGCAATACTTGCTTTCACCATTCAGTCATGGGTAAGGAGAGCAAAAGTGGTTCTTCCTGAGAAACTAATAAGACATGAGAAGATACTCAATCTTTGTGTTGCACTTTCAGCCAGAGTGCTCAGTCTCCAGGATGCAAACTTTTTGAACCATTTCTAGATTTACTTTTGCTGTGCTGGGGGACCAGAACACTCAATGTCCAATAAGATACTCTGAATTTGTTAAAGGCAGGCATTTGCAAAAAAATCCAAACAAACCCAAACCACTTGTACTAAATGTTTCATATTTATTTATTAATTTTCTTGTTTGGATTTTTCATGTGGAGGTTTGTTTTTTGCTTTCTATCCTGTCTTTTTACCTCTCTTCCAATTTTTCAAAACAAGTGAGTTATTATAACAGAGCCTGCTGAAAGACATCTTTCATAGACAGCAGAAGTAATTTTTACTGAAATGTTCTTTGGTCAAGCTGTTGCCTGCAGGAAGCTTTTCAAACTGCAATGCTTTTATGGAGACAGACTTTGTCACATTCACATTTTCTGAAAAATCCCTTTGCCCATGATTTTTCTCCTGGGAAGTTGAAAAGCCTCAGAGAAAAAGAAAAACAGCAGTTTTTAATCTCATTTGATTCTCCTGTGTTTTTGCTCCTTTGGAATGTGGTTGGAGATTGTTTACCAACAGGTGATTGTTTAATTGGTTTCTGGTGAGAGTGTTTTGTCTCATTTGCCAATCAAGAAAATGCTTGATTGGCAAAGCCAAAGCTATGTCAGGACTCTGGAGAGAGTAATGAGTTTTCATTATTATCTTTTCATCTTTCTGTAAGTATCCTTTCTGTATTTTTAAGTATAGTATAGCTTAGTATTCTTTTAATATAATATAGTATCATAAAATAATAAATTAGCCTTCTGAGAACATGGAATCAGATTCATCATTCCTTCCTTCACTGGGACATCCCGCAAATACAATAGACATTCTCCATGCTGCCACCACAGAAAGGGAGAGATTGTTGACTATTAGATTCTGTCCTCCTCTTGCATCCTTCCCATTCCACTCTAATACAGCTTCAGAGCTTTTTCTCAGTGACAGGACCAGATGACCCAATAGCTGACCTATATTTTGCTGGTTCTCTTCAGTATTGATGTTCTATGTACTTGGCAAAAATGGAAGGCACAGATCATGGAACATGTCAGCATTCCCATGAATATGCAGCCAAGAGAGTTTCTTCCAGCTAAAACACGGTAAAATTTAGCATAAAACAAACTCAATACATTCATCTTCAAATACTGTTTATCACAGTCTAAAATCTCCTGGATTTAATCCAGTGCATGCCCTACATTGAACCATAGGTTAAGTCTACTAATCCGTTAATAATTTATTTACATATTGAAGGCTAATATCAGTCTTGCCTCTGTTTTTTAAAATAATAATGTGCTAGCTGCCTAATAAATTTTTTGATATAAGTAGTATTTTTTCCTTCTGTAATCCATTGAGTTCAATGTATAACCTAATTGCAGACCTTACTTTGTTCATACTCAGAATTTTCAAGCTTGCATCTTAAATGTAGGTTCTTTAAATAAAAGTTTAAGACAACTAAACATACTGCCTGCTTTTAGAATCACAGTTATTCAATCCTAGTCATCTAGCAATTTACAGGTGATTAGTATACTTCCTTATATTTCTGTTTAAAAAATGAACATCTAAGTATCTTGTTCAATACATCTATTACCTTCAGAGCCTGAAGTCTTGAAAGACTCCATTTTACTCATAGAACATCTCCATCCTCCAACAACTTTATATCCTGTATGTACTTAACAATTAGTTATCAGAGTTTATTCCTATCTATAAATAAGATAATGGAATACCAGTTTTACCAGCTGTAAATGTGGCCCTGCTTTCAAATACTTGCCTGTCCATGTAAAAATGGAAACATTCCAATTAGAATTTTTCTACCTGACAGATTTCAATTTTCTCTTTTCTACCTCTGTAGAAAATGCTTGTTGAGGTTATTAAAAGGGTCTTTCTTTGTGTGCTGGAGTTTTCAGAATAATAATAAAAACCTACATGCATACACACAAAATAATTGAAGGGGAAAAAGATAAAAAAGCTCCAAAACATTCACTGAAGCTTCAATGATCAAGAATTTTTTTGTTTGTTTTAATCTCATTTAATTCCTGACATTGCATTCACTGTAAAGTGTTCAATTATTAGCACTGGAAGAAAACAGGAGAATGATGTGCTTTACAGGTCTTTTATCTAAATTAAGTTCATATGTTTCTGTAAATGTTTCTGTTGAGGTAGTAATGACTTAAGTTGGAATTTGGCATCTCATCCATCTTTTCTCCCCTCTGTTAGGGAAATTGACCTTATTGCAATGACATTTCTATGCACTAATATGTAACACAACATGCAAAATCACCAGGGAAATAGAAAAGGAGAGAGACTAGAAGGAACTGATGGTGTAAAACAACTTTTACAGTGAATGTGCAAACTCAGACATTGGTAGGTTTTGGAATGAGTACCCAGTCTTATTTTTCAAAGGGACATAGTGCCCTTTGCCCAACCAAAAGCTAGTGCCAAGTGCTAGAGTAAAGGACAGGAAATGCCAAACTGTGTCAGAAAAGAGAAAAACACAGGCTCAAGAAAGCAAGACAGAAAGGGAAATGAAAACCACATGGTTTCTTCATTTTACTCAGAAAAAAAAGTCCACCATACTCTGTGCAAAAAGAAATACACTGATGGTTTTTCTATCACAATCTTTATCAGGAGAGATAAAAAAGCAAGACATATAAAATATCACTCTAAAACTAAGGGAAGGACTTCCAAAGAATGCCCCGGAATGGGTCTTTATGTCAGCTGTAACCCACAAATGTTTGGAAGTTTGCTTTAGCTGAAGTTTGGTGATTAACAGTGGTAATAATAAACTAGACAATCATAACCAAAAGCAAGGCAACTTCCACATAACTAATGAACATTTTACCAAGCTTGAGAGGAAATCTAAAAGTAAAAGAACTACTTACGTCATGAATAGCTAGAAATCTTTTCTTGTTTATTCTGTGAGTTTTCTCAGGCACTATGTGTCTTCTATGTTGTCTTTTGCATAATGTCAAGAAAACTGTTGGCAGTTTTACAAATAGAGATATTAGGTTGAACTAACAATTTTCATAGATAAGGTGTTTTGCTAACAGTAATGTTAGCATTAACATTAAGCATTAAGTTAAAAGTCCTCTCTCCAAGGACAAAGGCCATGCTGGTAATCAAAAAGAACAGAGGATTTAATTCTCATGCACCTATTTGATTACTAACAGCAAAGTTTTTAGAAGACCTGCTTTTAAAATAATATTCTGCTCAGCAACAAGAATTTCAAGTGGCACAGAACCCTGGTGGTAGAAAGCGGAATGGATACGTGCATTTTCCCTAGCAAGCTGTATTTCAGCTGTGGATTAGTTGCCTGTGTATATTCACAGGGAGGAAAGGAAAAGGGGACATGAGTTGAATTCAGATCCTATGGATCTGACAGTGGGCTGCAATCCTAATTTTGATTTGTGGGTAAAGGATATTTGGGCAAGTTTCCTTTGTTTCTTTGGGTTCTATTATAATGTTTGCCAACTGCTCTCAATTATGTGACTGTGAAGCTTTCAGAAATAAACAGAGTAGATTAATTTAAATCCAATAAATTGAAGATTTGTTTTAACACTAATCTTCTGCTTCAGCAGGCATTTAGGTTGAAATGAGAAGCATGATAGATATGCTGAAGTTTAGATGATTAATATGGGTTTTAGTACTGATATTAGTGGAGGGTTTAAAGAAGGACAGGACTAAAATATCGGAAATAGTATATTAATGCAATTACACCTGAGAGACCAGAGTACAATCTTCATATGGTTTTATTGCTACTATATTTGATTAATACAACTTGGATGCCTGCCTTTTCTTTCTTCCTCTTCCTTCATGTCTCCTGCTCAGTGTCTTGGTGTCTGTGAAACATATTTTTAGGTTCCTTAGTGTTCCTTTCATATTGTGTAGTGATGGTATATATACCACATACTGTCATGTCCACTATAGGAGAAATAATTCCTTTGGACTTTATTGTGCCTGAATCACCATTTAAGATTTTTGCCTAATCAGAAACTGAATGTCAATGGCAACTCTTGGTGTAAAACAGCTTTTAAAGTGAATGTGCAAACTCAGACATTGGTAGGTTTTGGAATGAGTACCCAGTCTTATTTTTCAAAGGGACATAGTGCCCTTTGCCCAACCAAAAGCTAGTGCCAAGTGCTAGAAGGAAGAGGAAAGCCACTTTCATATGGAATTTGAATTCATTTTGGTTTCAGTATGAATTGCAGGCCTGATCTCGTACCAATGAGGGAGTACATGAAAAGTCTGTGTTAAAAATTCTGTCTCTGAGAATAAATTTAGCCTAACTTTATTAGGTCTATGTGTGTCTCCATAAAAAAACCCAATATTCTTGATTTACACAGCTGCATATTAAAACTGTACATTTGGAGTTACTACACTGTCACAGACACAGTTAATGAAGAATCAGGTTGTCAAGCATAAATATGTGGTTCAGGAGACATTGAATGTGTCGTGGTTCAAGTAGCAATTTACACTCTAGACCTGATCATTTCACTTTTTCTGTTTTCTTTTTGTGTTCAAAAAGAATATCTTTGAACATCAAGAATATCTTTGAACATCTTATTCACCTTACTTGTATGGAGAGAAACACTGAACTCAAATAGAATATTATTTGTAAATGCCAACTATTTACTATAGAAATTTCCTCTTCACTTCATGAGTCAGTAATTTCAGACAACTGAAAGCATTGAATTAAAGTAACTTTAAAAGTATTATGCAGGTCCTGTCATGTCATGTCAGAAAGTAAACTAACAAATTACAGTGTTTTCCAAATAGTTTCAACAAACAGCATTGCACAAAAGCACAAATATCCAAGGGTTCTGTGTTGCATTTTCCAAAGACAATTGCAGACACCTAATTTTTAATGGTCCAAAAGGCTCAGCCAAAGTCAGCTGAAATATATACATAATATAAAGTTTTTACCCCTCTTTCATGGCATAATTCTCAGCTGTAGATTACTTTAGATTGAGCAATGTCAGAAGATGAGTGCCACTAAATAATAGGATCCTGTTCCAAACAACAGAATAAAGATTTTCAGCAACACATACTTAAAATTTGTACTACACCTTATTTGACTTGCACAGCACATACCTTCATAGATTTTGAAAATCAGTAGGTTTATGGGCATAGCAAGATATACAGAGCCCAACAACTCCGATACACCGTATTAGCAAATGCATGGACAAATCTGTACCTCAGGAACTTAGGACTGTTTCACTACCCTTAAGTACTGCATTATAGAACCTCTATGCAGTAAATGCATGCTGTTCAAAATGGTCTTACACAAAGTTTTTTAAAAGTAGTATTAGTGTTTTTAAATCATGAAAGTGTTAATCCTGTCAATGTAAATGTTCAGAAAATCCAAAGATCTGGTAAGAAGCCTATAGTAATAGCTGAGGATTTTACATTTCTTTTGCTTGAATACTGAAGATTTGAAGAAAGATGAGATAATGACACCCTTGAGATTACAGATGGGTTTTTTCCCCCTATGAAATATTCATAACTGCATGGAAGTGGAATGACAGAGTGTTAAAATTGTAAAAGCTACCAGAGTCTCAATTTTAAGAAGCATTATTATCTACACTGATGGATCAGGAGCACTATTTTCCAGCAAGTGGCAGTAGCAGCCAGCATGAAGTAGTACACACCTAGGCAAAATCAGTCAGTCATAATTTAGAATTCAGTGATACACTAAGTTAAAATATAATAATTTTTGTAAAACTTCATATAAAATTATGCAAGAATCAGATTCTCGGCTGCTATAAATGAGACTCCACTTGAAGCAATGTGTTCAATTCTGGGACCTTCAGAATAAGAAGGATGTGGACCTCCTGGAGCAAGTCTACAGGAGGCCAGTAAGATGATCAGAGGGCTGGAGCACCTGTGAAGACTGGCTGAGACGGTTGGGGCTGTTCAACCTTGAGAAGAGGAGGTGCCAGGGAGACCTCACAGGATTTTTTAGTGCCTAAAGGTGCCCTACAAGAAAGCTGGAAAGGGAATTTTTGCTAGGGTATGCAGTGATAAGGCATGAGGTAATGGCTTCAAACTGAAAGAGGGTAAATTTATATTTATATATATATAAATTTATATTTCAATATTAGCAAGCAGTTATTTACTGTGAGTGTGGTGAGGCACTAAAACAGGTTGTCCAGAGAAGTTATAGTCCCTATCAGTGTTCAATACAAGGTTGGATGGGATTTTGAGCAACCAGGTCTGGTGGAATGTGTCTGCCTATGGTGGGGGGTTTGTCTGCCTATGGCCGGGAATTTGGAACTAGATGATCTTTAAGGGCCTCTCCAAGTCATACCATTCTATGTTTATATGCATTTTAGGCAGATCTTTGAATTATGTGAAGGTCTCCTACCTGAAAATATGATGCACACTAGAATCATCTGGCCATATGCTCCATTGATTGAAGTTTCAGGTGGTGAAATGGCAAGAGTTTGTGACAAAGTAACAAATTATTGTTTTTTCCTTGTTATTACCCTGATGATTTGAACCATTATTGAAGACATCTAATGATCTTGCATTTTTCTGAAACAGAGCTGGAAACAGATCTGTAATATAAACTCAAGTCCTGTGACAACTCAAGTCGTGTGTTTGTTTTTAGTAAATAGAAAGTAAGCAGTGGAATTTCCATAAAATAATTTTTTTATTTGACAACTTAAATTTTTGAATTTATGGCTCATGGTACTGGTCTTCTGATTTAACTGGGATTATACAGGAAAACGTGAATCTGGTCTAAGACACTGTCAACAGCAATTTTCCTATGGACTTAAATAGGATCATATCCAACTGATCACATTGAAACTTTTTTTTTGGGGAACTAGATTTAGATGCTTTGAATAAGCAGTCTTCACTGGTCAAAATACATACAGAACTGAACCAGTCTATGCAAATTTATATTGCTTGTACAGTTCTTTTCAACAAATGTCCAGTAAAAATGTCAAGGTAACTACCCCATATTGTATTAAAATATTCTTTGTGTTTGATTTTTCCCTCTCAACTTACTGTATGTTGTGTGCAGAACTTAAGTCTCTTTTATTTCTTCGTTACTTTCCATGCACTGTTTTTTTCTTTGTTGCATTTACAGACCTAGTTATTCTGAAAATCAGGATCTGTGTTGGTATGGTTGGAATTCAGTGATTTCCATAAGCATAGAGATAAACAACTAGATTCCTGATCACTGTTAATTCTGACTAATGAAATGTCACTGTGTATGCTCTAAATTATCCATTTTATATATGTGGCAGAAATTTGGAAAATACTCATCCACATACAGGAAGGAGAACAAATAGTGGACTGAGAGACCTAGCCGTTTCCATGATGTATGCCCAAAGATTTTCTATTACAAAGGGGATGAGACTCCAAAGACCATGGTATTGTGGCAGCCTTAGCCCATCTGAGATGCTGAGATATGCTTCAGCTCCAGCTGTGCTGCACTTTGAAGTTGTTCCATGTGATCTCCATGTTATTTCTATTCTTTATCTTGCCAAGAAAAAACAAAGATTTCAGTCTGTTACAAAAAAGAAATAAAGGAAATAAAAAGCTTGCAGCTAATCAATCTTTGAAAATGTTTGCTACTCTTCTAATCACTGTACCCAGAAAAATGGGTTAGACAGAAAAAAGGTCTATAAAAACAGAGGGATAGAGTAATTTATGAAAGAATGTTGATGATTTACAACGTTTCAGAAAGTTCTGGGGATTCGATACCTTCTAGGTAATTTCAACTGCTGAGAGCACAGGCTAACATAAAACTTCAGCTCCACTGTTCAGTAGGTCTCTAAGGAAATGTGTGTTTCTCCTGCTGCCATCAGTTTAGTCTAAACATAAGCTGAAGTATCCTTTAACAGGTATATATGGTAAACTATTGTCATGGTTTGACCTGGAAGTAAGGTTTTGGGAAGTTATGGTCAAATATAAAGCTCCACGAGAGAAAGAGGGTACTCAGTGGCATATGCTTTTGTTTGCTATTTAAAGCATTTGTTTGCCATTTTGGGATTGCCATTTAAAGTGGAATTTGAAGAGCTATTGCTACTACTGTGTCACAAACCATGCAAATATTACTTCTGAATGTTTGGTGTTGGGTATTTTTCTTCAGTTTTTACTTTTTCTTCTTTTTTTAAGCCTTTAGAAATCCTTTTTCTCCTAGGAAATCTGTTCTGCATTTTAAGCTCTTCAGTTTATATACTGTACTTTAGCTTTCAATATAAAATTACTTATTTTTCTGGTATCACCAAGCACTGGAAATAAACTTCCTGATAAAAGTGTCTATAGTCATATTGGTTTCTCTTGTTGCTGCCCTATAACAGAAGGATGTGACCACTTCTCTAATCTTTTGGCTTTCCCTACTTTAAAACCCAGATGTGATCATCAAAGGACAATTTAATTCTTGAATGTTGTTTCACTTTAAAAAGAATCAAAATGTGCTAAGAGGTAAAAAGCTGGCAATATACAAATAACAATAGCAAATTCCTCTTCAACAATCCTTTTAGAGAGTTACTTGATTACAAATGCATTTTTTTTTTCTTTCACAGATATGTTTTATATTTTAGAACAAAAAGTCAAATGCCTAAATGCAGTGGTTTTTATCCCTATTCAGAAAGGATGAGCTGTTTATTTGAGGGCAAGATCCTGCCTTTAATTGCATTAGAAATAATTTTGCCAGTAGGCTTTTTCAGACTGTGGAATCTTTATTATAACAACAATGATCTAACAAATAGAAAAAGATAGATAAATACCATAACTTACCTGTTTGCAGGACAAAAACATACCAGAGATATATCTTGAAGTAACACATTGTTTTTACTCAAGACAGTTCAGCTTGTCAACTATAACCCAACTTCATATAAAAAAAAAAAATGAATGTATGGAGAATTTTAAACATTGCATGTCATGGTTTAAGCCCAGAAGGCACTTAAGTACCTTGAAATCTCTTGCTGACACTTTGCTCCGTGGTGGGGAATAGACTTGGAAAAAAAAAAAAAAAAACTAGCCATCTTGGGATAAGAACTGCTTAATAATTGAAGTAAAAGAAAATTCAGTAATGCAAATTATAAAAATTATAGCAGCATCAGGAACAACAACAACAATAATAATGGGACACAAGGAAGGGAATAAAATCCAAGAGAAACAAGTGGTGCTCAATACCATAGCTCACTACCCGCTGTCTGGTGCTCAGCCAGTCCCTGAGCAGCAATTGGTAGCTCCCAGACAACTTCCCCCAATTTATATACTCGACCATGTTGTATGGTATACAACATCCCTTTGGCCAGTTCAGGTCAGCTGTCCTGGCCGTGTTCCATCTCAGCTTCTTGTGCACCTCCTCATTGGCAGAGCATGGGAAATCGGAAAATCTTTGGCTCAAGGTAAGCACTACTTAGCAACAACTAAAACATCAGTGTGTTATCAGCATTATTCACATGCTAAATCCAAACCATAGCTACTAAGAAGAAAAAGAAGGCTACTAAGAAGAAAATTAACTCTGTCCCAGACAGGACATTGCATGAATTAATTTTTCAATTATGACAAACAAAACCTATTCCTATGCTTATCCTTACCAAATTTGTCACATCAATGAAAAAACATATTTTAGTTTTTATGCTATTTTAAAATTAGGAAGATTTAAAGAAAATATATTTGCCACAGAATCTTCAGAAAAACATCTACAACTTGAAGGGTACAGGACTTTACTCCATGGCCTAAAAACTGTAAAGCATCTGGTACTGTCTGAGATGCCAGAAGATCCCACCCAATCCCTAGCCACCACTTTGAGAATGCAGATGTCCCAAGGCTTTTGTGCCAGCTCCTTTGGAGACAGCTTGGATATCTGAGGAATTCCCTAAGGACCCTAGAACATGAAGTTTCAGCAAACAAATTGAGCTCTTCAATTCAGTTGTTCCTTCAGTTGTATTTTCAAAGCATATTTCAGCTATAGAAAGTACTGAGAGCCATTTAATTTAAGTTGCCTCTCAAGACTGCCAATCAGGTTCCTGCCTTGGTCTCTCTACTCTGAAAAAAAAAAAAATTCACTCATGGTGCAAAACACAAGTCCCAGTCACTTCAAGTTGATGGAAAAACATACACCCCCCTCCCTCCACACACACAAGGTGGTTAAAAGCAAGTTGTAATAAGCGCAGTTGCAAACGTGCTGCATTATTTCACAGTCCAACAGGTCTGGGCAGGTATACAATCTTCTTTTCTTTTTCAGGCACTGTTTAAAATGCTCAGCTGAGAGATGAGTAAATAATGAACAAACAAAAAATATAGATGACAGTTTTATTTGAAATTGAAATGGAACCATATATTTGGCTTTTGGCATGGATAATGGGGCCATGGCTTTAAAAGGTTTTATTAAATTTTAAAGGTTTTATTAACAGAAGTTCTAAGTGCAAGCCTAACCTCCCTGCCTCCCATCCCCCTCACATCAAGAGTTTTAAAAAGCTATTAAGTTTACATTTGAACTAATATTTAAGTACTGGCTTTCTTCGGACGCCCAAAATATACTGTATGCCAAGTTGTGCTGTGGTAAACTGCTGCAATTTTCACGTGACAGCTGTACCTCCTATTCTGCTCTCTATCAGCTTTCCACATTGATAGTGTGCTGCTAAATTCCATGGAATTAGGCAGCAATAGATAGCTAAAATTGTCTTGTGGGCTCTACATTACAACAACGTGTTAGTGATTAAACAAATTATTACTGTGTTTATCTGTGCATTTTTCTCTTATTTAAAGATTTAATCATTGATTCAAGTCCTTAACATATTTGCAAGTAACTTAACCCCTCATTGCCTTAGCTTTTTAGTTGCAACATTGGGATAAAGGACTTATTTACCAGCATATACAAATTAAATTTCTCAGGTGCTTAAATATCAAAAGAATGGAAGTCATATGTGTGCCAAAGAGACAGAGATCAATTTTCAATGCACACAGACAACGCTGGAGCTTTCATCAGTAAGCCCTATTCTTCCTTTTTCCAGTTACATGTATGTGTGTTCATGCTCACATTCAACTGACAGTTGCAAATCAAAATTTAATTTCTTAAGAGGCAAAGTGCTAAGAATTTCCAGGGGAACGGAAGATGGTAGTAATATTATTTTTAAATCCTACAGTCTAAGGGACACTATCTACAGTTGTCTGTATGCCAAGTCAGTTAATATTACTCTCCTTTTTGAAGCATAGTTGTTCCAGCTTTATAGTAATGAGCAATAGTAAAGAGCTGTTCTGTGTAACATCGAGGTATTAAAATGGCACTTTGTAATGTGAATGGGGGTACGAGTCAGAGACAGAGACTCACTCTCCAGAGTTCTTGTGACAAACAGCCTCGAGTTTATAGGAGCTCCAGTTACCGTGATTTGTTGAGGTCGTAGCCCTGTGCAGCTCTCTGGCCAATGATACAACTGCATTTAGAGCTGAATGACACTGGCTGAGGGTCCCTGTGTAGACTGAATCCAACCTTTCCTTGCCCACCCAGGCACTCCAATGTCACAAAATTGAGAAGCCTTTAAATTGAGAAGACTTTAGCTGTGCATTTTAAAAAAATGTGATCATGGCAGTTGATAAAAATACCTTTGAGGCATCTGAATTGTTGGCATATTTATTCCAAGATAAAGCTGGGATGGTACATTTTCAAAGAATCTGTGGTGATTCTGCACTAAATATGCTTTTTGTCATATAGCATTTAGTAAAAATACTATCTGACTAAGGCCTGATTTCAGCCAACCAAAATTTGCTTTGACATTAGACATCCAATAATCATATTTAGGTAATTAGCAACTTGAACAACAAAGAATTTAAGAAAACATTGATCATTTTATTTGATTAGCCTTCCCCAGTGCTGCCAAGTTCATATTACTAATATATTTCTCTATTTTTTGCTGAAAATTAGATAAAATGAATGAGCCATCTTTACCTAGGTAATAAAATCTGGCAAAAGTATCTCTAAAGGCTTTTGGAATTGATTTTTGATAGTACTACTTGCTGTGGAGTCAGAATAGCAAGGGCCACAAAACTAGCTGTTATCTTGTGTCCAGAGATATAGGGCATTTGTTTGAATAACTGGATTTATAAGAGAAAGTGGGGGAGGAAATCAGGTCTGAAACTTGAGCTCCCTCACAGAGCTTCTGTGTTTCTTAATTTGTACACTATGGGCAATACCCATAGCATGCATGCCCATACCATTCTGACTGTAATTTTGTTACTACATCTAGCACAATAAAATTTAATTTCAGATAAGATTTCAAAATACATAAAAATAATTCTGGACAGTGCTGCATTACAGGAAAGGTATGACAGTCTTATTACCCAAGGCAAATGTCTGACAATTTTGAGCAACACTGCAGCTATTTGGTATGGACAAGAGAGGTGGATCAGCTTATGCCTAGGTTTCCACAGCACCCAACTGTTTAGACAGAGCTGATCCCAGACAGATATATAAATCTCTCAAACTTCACACAAGAATGTCTATTGAGCTAAACGTAAGCTCAAATAGGTATGTTAATGTAAAGCTTGTTGTCCAAGTAGCTGCATTCTTTTCTTGCCTTTCCCTTTCTCTGAACTATATTTTAGTTAAAAACTGAGGTCAGAATAAATTATGTAAGAAATTTCAAACATCCTTATTTTCACAGCTAGAATTTTGGTATCACCTTGTTTTATCTTAATATTCTTATGAGAGCCTGAGTCATATCAACTGATGATTCAACCAGTTGAATTCTAATTGTCTTAATAAGCACAATAGGTTTGAAAATTGTTGAAAAAATAAAATTATGCATCTGAGCAAACTAAAAAGTCAGCAACACAGTTTAAAGTAGGATTCTGCAAGCCTGATCTGTACGAGTGCATTTGCATTATTGTGTCCAATGATACAAAGTGTGGCTGCCTGCTGACTACATTTCAAATATTTTCAGTCAATTTTTGAAAGCTATCTGTATATTCCAAAGCTGGAAACTGAAATTTGCATAATCAGAAGAAAAATATAAAATTTATTTTAAAAAAACCCAATAAACAGACAAGTAGAAATTGAAATTGTTGATAAAATAAATCTTTTTAAAACAAATTACACTTTTACCTTCTGATCAATTTTTCATAAAAATAAAACTTTCTTAAAAAGCTTTTTAACCTGTCATTTTCAGTCAGGTCTGTACTCATTTTCTATTTCACTAAATATTCTATATGGTACTTCATACTAGAGGAAATAAAATTATAGAATGATGTTTTTCATTGAATGAAATGTTGTAGTTCCATACACAGAGGTGGAGATTTGTGCTAGAAAAGATCACTGACATGGAAAAGGCTGACTGAGATAAGGCAGGATATGATGTCTCTAAGCCAGAGAATAGCAATCAGATTTGGGCTTGATATTGGTCACACAACCAGAGATATTCACCAGAGATTTTCAGAGCTACATTTCTGTCATGTTGGAAATTCAAGTTATCTCAAAACAACATGTAGTAGAAAACTTGCAAAGAAGTTTGTAGCATTTTGATTTTTCATTTGTAAACCCAACAACACAATTCTAAACTTTCATGATTAATGGGAATAAAAGAAATATATTTTTTTGAAAGAATCATATTTGTAATACACACCTTAAAACTTTCATTTCAGTCATACTGGAAAGACACTAGTGTACTGTCTCCAGCTAGTTCACTCATGCAGTTCACTGTCCATTTTACAAAACATGGAGAAGTTTCCTTGGAAACAGATTTCTAAGAAATACCCTTTTTTTCCCTAATGAGGAACAGCTTTACCAGTTTTTGGTTAAATTCAAAGCTGGTACAGGCAGGTTCACTTCTGCATAAAATCTTTCCTACTTAGTAGGCCTCTAATATTTTTAGTCCAGAACAGTATAGACACCTCTTGGAGAGAACAAGAAATTGAGCAGCCAACCTCCAAAATTAAAAGTTCATGCTCTGATTTAAGTGTTCGTCTGAATCATTAAAACCAAAAATCATGGACAAAGATTCTCTAACTAGTCAAAGTTAGGAAGTGATATATTTATTACTCCAGTGGGCAGCACGGGGTGGGGTTCATCCCTGAAATGCATTATTGCACTGCACAAGGATTCTTGCCTTCTATTTATTTCCTTCTATTTATTATGTATAAAATAATACATATGCACAGTCCCAGCACCTCCCATCCCTGCAGCCCTCAGGCATGATCCAAGGCCCCCTGCTTCATGATGGATTAACATAAAGTCCAAGTGCTGGGCATTGTTCTGCTGGTTTCAATATGTTCCTATAATGGTTCACTTGTTCCACTTCTTTCTACAAATGAGCTCATAATATAACAATTAGCTTTAGCTTAAGCATCTAATAATCATTAACCCATCGTTGGTGTATCTAATTTCAACACGAATTGGTTCTAACCTTCAGCTAAAATCTTAACCCTTTAAAATCATTATTCACTTCTATAATATCATATAAAGCAATTTCATTGCAATATTAATGTGAAGCCAAATCATGGCATACATCATGCTATTATACAGAAATGGCAAGAGAGAAAAGAAATCTTTTGTGAAACCTCCTTATTTCTGTACAGAAGATATGAGGAGTTAAGCAACTCAAACAATTTCTTTTCTTGCTGTACCACAAGCACAGGTGGGAGAGAGAAGCAGGTATTTACTAACCCTCTGCTTCACAGCATACATTCTTCCCAATGCAGTGATGTATTCAAAACAATCAACCAACAGAACATGAGAGAATATCTATGTGCTACACATAATCTTTTTCAGAACAAGGCTTCCTTTTACCTAGAGATGGCCATCTATATAGCTGTTAATACCTAATTTCCTCATCCATCTTCAGATACTGGAATGTTTTCTTGTGTTACAAGGAGTGCACACCAGTATCTCTCATTTTTAAAAACAATTATTTCAATAAAAGGAGGAGTTGAATCTTAATAATAGTGCTATAAGAAGCAATTAAAAAAAGATAAAGTATTGGGACACACAAGACAAATGACGGACTTTGGACCTGGTTACCATAAGAGATTTGACATTAGGATGCCTTGGCAAGAGCAAACAGCTTTGAAGATTGCAAGAAGATTAAATCAAACTGACTTATCGGAAAAGAAAATTACATCAAGACTTCTGCAAGCAAGAGATATTGTAAAATGAATATGTTTGTTTATGTGATGATTAACCCAAACATTGTAGTAAAATATTACTAGCCTTTCTAAAATAGTAGGAATAGTAGTATATAAGTATAGGTAGTCCAGAATAAATTTGGATTCTTTTGACCATCTTACCATCTCCCCGTCTCTCTCATCATTGCTGATAATAAAGCAGTGCTTCTTAACTAATTTCTAACTAATGATTGCTTGGCCACAAGTTTTTCACAACTCACAGCATGACATCATATACATATTGTACAATTCCTTATATTTCTGTAATTCCTTATATTTATATAATTGTGTTATATAACTGCCATATATATATGGATGTACTGGGTTTCCATGGCCTGGTTTTTGGTAGTAGGGGGGCTACCAGGGTGTCTTTTGTGAGAAGTTGCTATAAGCTTCCTTCATGTATAGCAGAGCTGGTTCCTGGTGGCTGCAAAGAAGGATGCACTGCTGGCAAAGGCTGGGCCAATTAGAAATGGTGCTGTCGTGGTTTGACCTGGACGTGAGTTTCTGGGAAAGTTATGGTCAAACCAATCAGTGGCCAGATTTGAAAACTGGCACCTGGTGTGGCCACGACTTTCTCTTTTAAGTCCTGCGGTGAGTTGATCTGACATCCTCCCCTGCCCAGCTGTGTCTGGGTGGGGGAGAGGAAACCAAACCAATTTCTTCCTGTAATGCAGAGACTGCACCTTGGGAGAGGCGGTTGGCCGGAAGCCAAGAATGACAAGGCCGTGAGGAGAAGTAGAGGGAACAGAGACTGATGGGGAGGGTGTGGTGGAGCCCTCTGCCTTCAGCGAAGGATCTCTGTTCCTGAGCCCCAGGCCCCAGGGGAGTAAATATGGGGGGGACAGGTGTCCCAAATGGTGAGAGAAGGCCATCTTCTTGGAACTGGGTGAAAAGCATTCTTAAAAGGACCTAAGAAGCAGTTTGGATCCATGAACAGTGGTGAGAGCACTGGACATGGAAGGAAGATGGACACCATGGCAGATTCTCTTCGGGTGGCTGCCACGTGTGACATGGAAGCACAGGAGGTTCCACTGTGTTTCCTGGAGAGGCCCATGGTGCAAGAGGGAGACTCCTCTCTCCTGATGAACTGGGGGGAGCTTGAGTGGAAGATGGTATTGGGCTGAGAATTGAGTGTTAGAGGGGATTGAATGTTAGAGGGGTGGGGGGAGGAGGAGTGTTTTGGAGGTGTTCCATTGTGGATTGTTGTGTGTGTTTTTTTCTTTTTTTTTCCTTTTGTGTCTATGTTGTAGATTAATAAAGTGTTGGGTTTTTTCTCCTCCATTCCCAAGTTGAAGCCTTCTTTGTTCTGTTTCCAGGTCACATCTCATGGTGACCTACAGCACTGGATCACACAGAAATAGGGAAGTTTCAACTCTAAAGCAAAACCAGAGCTTATGCTACTTTCTGCAATAGTCTCTTGTGACTTATCAGAATGAATGGAAAAATAATTACTTCTCCAAAAGTATGATACTTCTGGCTACTCCTTAATTATAGTAACCTAAATACAACAGGGAAGATGGAATAGTTTTTAAGTTTAAATAAATTGGTATTTAAGTAAAGAAATCACCGGAGACTGATTTATTGTGGGATTTTAGTTGTAGACAATAGTGGCTACTGTGGTAGAGTTGTACAGTTTAACTCAGTTATCCTTTTAAAAAGGAAACGCAAGATTACCCATAAGAGTGTCAGTTGCAAAAAACAATGATAAACAAGTCACTTTTGCAGGATGGATCTATATTTTCCATCTCCACACACCCCACCCCTCCCCCTTTTTTTTATTTTAGGCTGGAAAACTTCATGAGGTGGAAACTGTTTAGTCACATTACCTGAGACAAGTATTCTTTTAAAACTTAATCCTTAAAAAAAGTTTGCTTTTCTTGCTGTGATGCATACTCATAATTTTAGGATTTTTTAAATTATATTTTTCTTTCCACAAATTTTCTTGATATTTTGTTATGAAAATTACACATAATTTTCAGTAAGAGCTGAATAAATTTAAGTTTTATTGCCATACATGCTCACACCTGTTGTTACTACAGATGGATAGCTACTCAGGTGCCTAGAGATGTTTCCTTCCAGCATGCCAAAGGTGGTGTTTTGTTTAATATATAAACTCAAACTCATATTAAACTGCAGACATTACATGGATGTTTACACTGAGTTTTATTTCACCCCTCATTCATAACATGCTTTAAATTTTATCTATGGAACTCTAAATGTTGTTTCTGAAATCTCCTTATAGTATGTTGTCAAGTTCTTGTACAATATGAATGGGAGCTTTAGTTACCTAAATTTCAAAATTGTTATTTAGAATGGAACATGTTGATCATTTTGAGTGCCATCATGCAGTATGTGTAGGACAACCAGGAGATCAGGTCTGGCCACCATTAGTTTATGAGAGGCGGGTCCATTCTGAGCAACCTAATCTCTTTCTTATGACAGCATGACTCACTTAGTGAATGAGGGAAAGGCAACAGCAACATGGTAGTGTTGGCAATAACTACTTTGACTTTTGTAAAGCTTTTGATGCTGATTCCCACAATATTCTCATGAAAAATCTGGCTACTCGTTGCTTGCATGTGTGAACTGTTTTCTGGATAAAAACTTGCTGAATGGTCAAGCCCAGAGAGTGGCAGGGAATGGAGTTAAACTCACAGGGTAGCTGTGAGTGCTACCATGCACAAGTGGTGCTTCTCCAGCCTCAGTATTGGACCTTTCCTTTTCAATATCTTTGTCAATGATCTGGATGAGGGGGTCGTTGACTGCACCCTCAGTAAGTTTGCAAATGACACCATTTTAGCTGGGAGCGTTGATAAGATCTGCAGAGGGATTTCGACTGGATCCATTTGCTGGATGTATTGTCCAAGGCCAATTTTACAGGGGTCAAAAAGGCCAAGTGCCCGGTCCTGCACTTGGGTCACATCAGCCCCATGCAATGCTATGGGCTTGGGATAGAGTGGCTGGAAAATTGATTGCTGGAAAGGGACCTGGGGGCGCTGGTCAACAGCAGCAGAACATGAGCCAGCATGTGCCCAGGGGACCAAGTAGGCTGATGGCCAGCAGGATTAGGGCACTGATCACTCCCATGTACTCAGCACTGGTGAGGTGACACCTTGAGTCCTGTACTCAGTTTTGGGCCCCTGAGTACAGGAAAGGCATTGAGTTGCTGAAGTGTGTCCAGAGAAAGGCAACAGAGCTGGTGAAGGATCTGGAGCAAAAATCCTATGAGGAGCAGCTGAGGGAGTTGGGGGTGTTTAGTCTGGAGCAAAGGAGGCTCCGGAGGGACCTTAGAACTCTCTACAGCTGCCTGAAAGGATGTTATGGAGAAGTGGGTGCTGGTCTCATCTCCAAAATAGCAAGTGATAGAACACGTGGGAAAGCCACTCAAGTTGTCCCAGAGGAGGTTTTGATTGGATAGTAGGAAATCCTTCACAGAAAGGATTGTAAAGCACTGGAGCAGGCTGTTGGGAAAGTGGTTAAGTTAAAAGCCCTGGAGGCATTTGAAACATGTCTAGCTGGGACATTGGAGGAATGTGGTTTAGTGGTATGATTGGCAGTGTTAGGTTTTCAGTTGAATTCAATAAATATGATTCTATATTAGGGAGTTAACATCTGTCCCAACTTTGGAATAGCAAATAGCAGTGTTTCCTACCTACTTTTCCAGGTATGGCAGAGTAATACACTAGAAAAGAGGCTTGTTTGTCCAGTTTTGTCCACTGATATCTATTGAATTCTCAGTAAGCATATTTTTTGTTTTGTTTTGGTAATTTCTAGGAGCCATGCCTAGATCTGAAGACCATATTTAAGTTTTAGGAACTTGTTGAGAGTTTTTTGCAGGGCAATGGACACGTACAATATATGCACAATCCAGCCTTCATAGAAACTGAGTGAGGTCACCATGCCCTTGAAGGACACAAAAGGAGAAGAAAACGCTCGAAAGCAGACAGTTCAGGATTCAAAGGCAGACAAGAAAACCGCAGCGAGATGCCTGAAGAAGGAAGATTAACTAAAATTAACTGATATATTAAAATGCATGCATAAGATGGATTTAACCAATCATGTATTAGCTTGAGGCGTGAACAACAGAAAACAGTATAAGTATAGCTTGCTTTTTGTAATAAATCGCCTTCACTTGATCATATTGATCATGGCGTGATGTCCCGTTAATGATCCTCCGCAATAGGAACTCTTAAAAAAAACCCCAAAAAACCAAAAAAGATGGATCTTTGTTTAGAGTCCAAACACTTGAGAAAAAAGGTTCTCTCTAGTGATAGGTTATTCATGCATTACTAATAGCTGTTTTGACAGTTGGCATGGGTTCAGATTCTTTGTTCAGATTCTGAACAACTAACTTTCTGGGTAATCCAATCACAAAATTTCTGAATATGGTCACGTAAGCAAGCACCTTTACTATTTAAATGTCCCTAGGATTTGCATTTTTTCTCAAACACTAGACTTTTCACATTGTTTTATTTTGAAACCTAAAATTTTTAGTCAAAACATTATAAAAGAAAAAAAATTAATATAAATCTTAGGCCAAAAAAAATGCTATCAATATCAAATCAACTTTTTAAATATGAGGTAAACATCAAAATGTGGAACACTTAAGGATTTAAATATCACATTCCAGTAAATCATTTAAACTTCCTCCTGAAGCAATGATAATCAGGAAGACGAAGACCATATTTCATAGTGAAAGATAGATTTCTGGATAGAATATTGAATTAGGAGACAGAAAATGTGGTCTTGTGACTGAATTCAATGAAGGATTTTGTGACTAGATTCAACAACGGCATCTGAATTCAGAGCAGTCAGGCCTCTTCAGTTGCGACTTCTTACCAATGACATGTACATTTCCTGTGTACTACATTGTTGTATTGAAATTTTGTGAAGTTTTTTGCTTCTGGGCATCCTAAAAATGTTGCAGGCTGAGTAACTCAACATAAATATTTCCCGTTTGCAACCACTTCACTGAGAGACTTTGCAGACCTGTTAGATCCTCCAGGAACAAAACTATTGCCTTAGTTTAGAAGAATTATCTTGTATTTCAGCAAAATAATCATTGGAACCTTCTTTCAGAAATAATTCTGTGTCATACTCTTGCAAAAAACCAAAATCAAAGCCACTTCTCAAGTCAGCACCAAAGTAGAGAAGACTCCTGCTGATGTTACCAGCATGCAGGAAAGAGGAATCTTGGTTGATGAACAGCACTGGGTCTGTCTTACCACTTCCTGAGTAAGTGTTCCAGTGAAGAGGTGTTTAATGATAACCAGCCCTTCACTTTTCTGAAAATAAAAAAGTCTGTTATTGAATCTGTTTAGCTCCACTTAGACAACTGAATTGTGAATTTGAAAGAAGATGTGTCAGTGGTGGCGAGTAGTGATGAATTCAGTGATGAGTTTAGTCATATCTGAAGAATAACTGTGCCATCTAATAACTTATTGGCCCTGAAATGATCTTGATTTTAGATCTAGCGTTTATGGTGCAGCAGTTTTGAGATGCTGACATAGTACTGCTAATTTTGCCTCCTTCTTACTTATTCTGTACTTTTTACAGTAATTTTCTGCTGTGTTTTACTGTTGTTATGAGATTAGTTAGTAAAACCTACAACAGTCAGGGAAGGCAAGCAAATTGATACGGCACTTAACTTGAGTTCTGACCTGGATGATAGCTGAGATGGAATAAGTTCACTCTTCACCATCTGAAAGCTTCCAACTATTTCCACACCCCTGGAAGCCACAGAGTTGTTATTTTGCAGAAACTTTTGATGGATCACAGAAAACAAAGGTCCATTTCTGCTCAGCCAACATAGAAGCATAAGAGATTAGATCAGTCCTCCTGCCTGAGATTGATAAAAATTTGAATCTTGAAGGGAATTTTGCTAGTAGGTGATATCCTAATACAACATTTGAACTTCATCAGATACCTGGGGTTCACAAGATTTGAAAACACAGAAACTGAGGATTGTTCATATATTAATCAAAACCAGGAAAACAAATGAATAGCCACCCAAAAAAAAAACCCAAAAAACCCCACAAACCACTGATCTGTTTCAGAGGAAGATTGTGCAGAAATTGGTAAAGAAACACTGATAATGAACTAGTGAATAAGTCTCATAAGTTAATTAATACAAAATTTTTTTAAACAGATGTTTAAAACCAATCACCTTTTCTCTTTTTTTTAAAACAAATCACCTTTTCTCTTTTTTTGAAAGTAAAAATAAGACATACCCCAGGCACACTCCCAAGAAATAAATACAATTTTCCATGGTGAATATTATGACATTAAGCACCCGAAGATCTGAAAGCAAGAAGTATGTTGACTACTTTACTCCTTTACTTTACTCATTGTTAGTACAAAATATCAAAGAAATAAGATATCTTTGGGAATTTCTTGATCCATTTTTCTCCAGAAAAAAGTAATTGTAAACGGCATATTAACTTCTCAAAAGTCAAGAAAGTCTAGGAATGCCTTCTGAAATAAAAGAGTTTTTTAAAATCGAACAATCCATCCTTCAGAGGATATATGAATCACAAAGTTGTTTGTTTTGTATAGCAGGTTCACAGCCTATTATTTTACCTTTCCATTTTGTTAAATACAAAATTTCACCTATTGTTTCCCATAGAGAAAAAATAATATGTAATATGACTGAGTTAATGCAGTCTAAGACAAATGGTTTCTCAGAGTTTGTCTGTTTCTGAGTTGCTCAGGATCTTGAAAAAAAAGTCATGTTCTATGTAAGTCTCATTAAACAAGACAATTAACAAGCTGGACATTAATTGTATACTACTCTATTTTCAGGCTAAAATCTGATGCTGCAGATAATTTAGGCAAAGCTGAGAGAAGCTACTCAGTCATACATGTGTGATGATAGGCATTGCAAAAATAGAAAGCATACAGTTTATTACAGTTCCCATTATTGGTCCAAACACCCAGCATATCATCACAATCATGGAACTCCAAGGTGTTTTAATTTTTTTCACCACAAAAAGTAGCTAACCTTATCATATTAAGTAAATATTTAAGGAATTGTTCATCTAACTATTCCATCCCAGGACAGTAGAAATAGAATCCTTGTAGGACTTAAGGTTGATCTGTAGTATGTTGTTCTGTAGTATGTATGTAGCATGTAGTATTCCATATGTTAGTTTTGAAAAAAAATAATGATTGTATACATGATTTTGCACTGAAGCATTCTCTCCCAACTTTCTGCTTGATTGTGCAAAACTCATCAGTATTATTGGACACAAATTTAATCAAAATAGAGAATGATTTGCAGTAGAATACTTGATATTGAAGCCTACATTGTGAAAATTAGGGAAATTTTTTAAAGAAACAATGACTAATGTATTGAAATATTCATTGGAAAAAATATTTTCCAGAACATTTCCATAGTGAAAAGAAAAACAACAGATTTCTTAGAAAATTTACATTTGGCAGCAGGATTTATTGTCTGCACATGTCACTAAGCAAGAGGACTTTTATGAACCAAGTGTACTTAGAAAGGGTATCCTGTAGACTAATTCATACTGTTATTAATGACAAGAAATTTACAGAAAGAAATAAATCTGGGTTATCAACAGAGTATATACTGTTTTGATACATCTACTTCATCTCTTATATTGTCAGTCTTTTAAAACATAAGACAGATTGCTGTAAGGTCAAATTTTTTTCCCATTAAAGTGTGAATAGAGAATAGAGTCAGACACAAGTAGGCATGAGGCTTATGCTAAAAGATCTCTAATTCCTTCTGTATGACATGGAAATTTCTAGTTTTCAAAACAAAACATACAGCAGGAAGTCCATGCTGAAGACTGCATTTACTTCTCTACTAGGTCATAGTGAAGAAGATGCTTATATATTGTTTCTAAGGAAGACAGTGAATCCAAGAATATACTGTAAAACCTTCAGAAAGCAGAAGGAAAGGGCAATTGAAACCTACCTTCATACTGTAAACTAAAGCACAGGAACCAAAATGAGATGTGGGAGGCTTTTTATAATGAGAAAAGACTCAGCTGAAAAGAATTGTTTCAAATATTTCCTTTTTTAACCTATCCAAAATTTTAATAAAAGATTCACCTTTGATTTTATTCCACAGCATTTCCTAACCTCAGCCCTAACCCTAACCCTAACGCAAAATCTAACCTAACCCTAAACCTAACCGGAACCCTAACCTTAACCCTAGCCCTAACCCTAAACCTAAAGCAAAAACTAAACACTACCCCTAACCCTAAGCCTAACACCGAACCTAACACAAACTTTAACCCTAACCCTAACAGCCATAACCCTAACCCTAACCTTAATGGCCATGACCCTAACAATAACCCGACCCTAACATTAACCCAAAAGCTAACCCTAACGCTAACCTAATCTTAATCCTAACCCTAAACCTAACCCAAACCCTAAACCAAACCCTAAACCCAAACCTAATCCTAACGCATACCCTAACCCAAACCCGAACCAAATACTAACCCTAACCCTAATCCCTAACCCTAACCATAATCCCTAACCCTAGCCCTAATTACCATAACCCTCACCCCTAACCCTAAACCTAACCCTAGCCCTAGCCCTATAGGCCATAGCCCTAACCCTAAAAATAACGCTAAAACTAACCCTAACCCTAACACTAACCTAACCCGAAATCTAAATCTAACACCAACCCTAACGCTAATCCTTACCCAAACACTAACCCAAAACCTAACGATAACCCTAATGCCCATAACCCTAACCCTAATGGGCACACCCCTAATCCTAAAACTAAACCTAATCCTAACTCTTACTCAAACCTAACCCTAACCATAAACCGTAACCCTAACCGTAAACCCTAACCCTAACCCCTTAACCCTACCCTAACCCTAACCCTAGCCCTAGCCCTAATCCTAAACCCTAACTCTAACCTTAATCCTGACCCTAACACTAACCATAAAATTAAACCCTAACACTGAAGCTAACCCTAACCCAAAACCTAACCCTAACCCTGACACTAACCCTAACCCTAACCATAATCCTAACCCTAACCCTAATCTTAACAAAAATTCTAACCCAAACCCTAATCTAACCCATACCCTAACCCTACCCCTAAACACTAACCCTAACACTAACCCTAATGACTTACTCCTAACCATAAAATTATCCCTAACCCTGAACATATTGGCCCAAACCCTAACCCTAATGGCCATAACCCTAACCGTAACCCTCACCCTAAACCTAAACCCTTACCCTAATCCTAACCATAAACCGCAACCCTAGTACTTAACCCTTAAACCTAACCCTAACCCTAACACCCACCCTAACCTATCCACAACCCTAAACCCTACCCCTAACCCTAACAGAAACGCTTACCCTAACCATTAAATCTACGCCGAACCCTAACCCTAATGGCCATAACCCTAATCCTAAACCCTAACCTAACCCTAACCCTTAAATCTAAACCTAACCCTAACTCTAACCCTAACCTTAATCACAACCCAAGCCTGAACCCTAAACCCTAATACTAATCCAGTACTAACCCTAATACTAACCCTAATACTAACCCAGCCCTAACCTAACCCTAACCCAAACCCTAATCCTAACACTGCACCTGAAACCAAACCCTAACCATAACCCTAAAGGTAATCCCAACCCTAACCCTACATCTTAACTCTAACACAAACCCGAACCCTAACACTGCCCCTAAACCCTAGCCCTAACCACTAATACCTAACCAATACCCTAACCCTAGCTCTAACCCTAATGACTCTAACCCTAACCCGAAACTCTAACCCTTACCTTAAACAACAAACCTAACCCTAACCCTAACAAAAACCCTAACCCTAACCTTACCCTTACCCTAACCCTAACACTGCCCCTAAACCCTAACCCTAACCATAACACTAAACCCTGACCCTAACACTAACTCTAACCCTAACCACTAATCCCTAACCCTAATGGCCCTAACCCTAACCCTAATGGCCCTAACCCTAACCCTATACCTAACCCTAACTCTGACCCTAAAGTTAACCTCAACCCTAACCTAAACCCTAACCCTAATCCTAACCCTAACCCTCACCCTTGTTGAGAAGAAGATAAATGTTCTAAATGAGAGAAAATGGTTATCAGTGGGTTATGATGATGTATTGGGTTTGAATGATCTGGTTTTTGGTAGCAGGGGAGCCACAGAGGTGGCTTCTTTGAGAAGCTTCTAGAATCTTCCCCAATGTCAGGCAGAGCCAATCCCTGGAGACTCCGAACATCGACATGCCACTGGCCAAAGCTGGACCTATTAGAAACAGTGGTAATGCCTCTGTGATAACAGATTTAAGAAGAAATCAAAACAAAGGTTGAGGCACAGTTTGCATTGTGGCCAGAGTAGAGCAGAGTGTGAACATGTGATAGGAACAACTCTGAAGACACTAAGGTCAGTGAGGCTCTAGGTGCAGCAGCTGAGATTTCCCCACCGCATGTGGTGAAGACCATGGTGAAGCAGCTGTGCCCCTGCAGTTCATGGAGGAGCCCCATGCTGGAGCAGGTGGATGTCTGAGAGGAAGCTGTGATCCTCTGGGGGACCCAGGGAGAGAGGGCCTTGCTACCAGGCTGCACCAGACTGTCCTTCAAGGACTGCATCCTGTGGAAGAGCGACCCATGCTGCAAAAGTTATGGGAGGACTGTTGCCCAGGGAATGGACTCACATTGCAGCAGTTCACAGAGAGCTGCTGCTTGTGAGATGGAGTCATGTCAGAGAAGTTCATGGAGAACTGTCTCCTGTGGGAGGGATCCCACGGTGCAGCAGGCAAACAACTCTTCCCCCTGAGCAGTGGATGAAGCCAGGGGTGTTGAACTGACCATAACCTTCATTCCCTGTCTCTCCTTGTGCCGCTGGTAGGAGGTAGCACTAGAAGGAGGGAGGGGTGTGGGAAAGTGTTTTTGAGGTCTTGTTTTTCTTCTCATTATCCTGCTCTGATTTTGTTAACAATAAATTAACTTTATATCTCTAATTAGAACCTGTTTTACCCATTATAGTATTTTATGAGTGATCTCTCTTCTGGTCCTCATCTCAATTCATGAATGATTGGTTAAATTTTTTTCTCCTCTGTCCAGCTGCA
This sequence comes from Onychostruthus taczanowskii, assembly GCF_017590055.1. Lineage (NCBI taxonomy): Eukaryota > Metazoa > Chordata > Aves > Passeriformes > Passeridae > Onychostruthus > Onychostruthus taczanowskii. The sequence goes on from NW_024498829.1 coordinate 716,163, forward strand.
AAGGGGAGTGAGCAAGTGGATTTCACAGGTGCCTGGCCAGTGTCAACCCATGACAGATGACAAAAGCAATACAGAATAAGGGAAGGTAAATGAAATAAAATGTGCACCACCACACACTGGTTTATGTAATGTTGCCATAGAGATGGTGGATTGCTGAAATATATAAGCAATCCACCTTATAGGTATAAGCACATGTAGCTATTTCCCCCACCAAGACTAAATATTTGATAGGAAGCTGTTTCAGGCTTTTCCTACTGTAGACCAGATTTTAGTTGCTAGAAATGAGCAAGGGTGAGGGTTTTGTCTTTGCTGAGGTACAAAGAAAGAGTTTTGCCTACTGAAAATAGTGTGAGATGTAAAAGTGACTTAGACATGGAAAAAGTGAACCTAATTTTAGTATCCTAACAAATCTCAAGTCTAGATACAAAACATCACGGGAAAAATTAGGGATCCAAAAGGGAGAAGAATGCTAAGGAAGAAGATGCCTACATCAGGCATAGAAAATATTTCAAAAGAGGAGCTGAGTCAAAAAGTATCCTCGACTGTCTCCTGTAGCCTAATCTCTTCATCAAACCCTTCCCCCATAAGCTAGCCAGAGCAAAAAGCTTTTGTCATATTTTATTTTAAATTCCAGAGAGAACAGTCTGCCAGTCATTGGGAAACTAATTTTTGGTTACTGTCTTGCTTCAGAATATATGACAATTTTTATCACCTTGGTAAATACTTAGCCCAGACAGATGTAGTCATTTCATGTGTGTTGCCCTTGAACTTTTCTGTAGAGAATGATGATTTTTGTGGTGATTATTATTAAACTAGGAAAGCAGAATGAAAATTAGTGGGACATGGCAATAAAGCACAGAAGACATTCATATCACTAAAGACCAAGCTGCTTTTACAGGGTTTTTTCCCTGTGTTTATGTGCTGGTGTCACATTGTTATCAGCATAGTTGGTATGAAACATCAAAAACACAGACTAACATTTCCAGCAGTGTAGCTCAGTTTATTTGCCCAGTGATTTTGATTTAAAGAACAAAAAATACCTATGGATTTTTTTTTTTTTTAACTTGGCACAGAAAGGAATGGAAACTCAGTCTCTTTTCTATTTGTAAGGACATGCACATCCGGCTAGACAAAAACATTGTGGAGGAGTCTCCTCTTAAGCTACTGACAGCACAGAAAACAACAAAGAATGCAAAAGACTAAATAGACAGAATTAATGAAGATTTATTTGTTCATTTGGCTGTTCTGTATGATAACAAAAAGGGTAAGATAGCTGCTTAAAATTAGCATAGAGACCTCCAAAAATTCTGAATATCAACATTGCTGATTAGTCTGGCATTATTACTTCTGCTCAGCTTCAGGAAAATATCTGACATTTTTCCATTTCAGCCTCATTTCTTACCTTTCTTTGCAAGATTTTGCACAGGAATCTGTAATTCCATCTAAAGAGATGAAGGCTGCAGGAATAAGTTAGAGTCTGGAAATTTGGACTTTTCAAGTTTTCATTCCATCTGTGACTGAAGAATCGTGTTTCCAGGGCTGTTGGGATCCACTCCAGCTAGCTATAGACCCTTGCCCACACGATAATTCATAGATGAAAATAAAAGATTGAGAAGCACTCTTCTCCACATGGGAAACGTTGCCCTTTATTCCAAGACACACATCAGGTAGGCACACCCATGGGAGAAAAGAGGGTTCCCTGGTGGCAGGGAGCTTTTATACCCCCCGGGATGGGGACAGAGCGAGAGGTCCACAGCCAATGGGACACCAGTGAGGAGTGGTGAGGGGAGGGGTAACCCAGGGGAGAGACCACTAGGCGGGTACCGGGGTAGGTGAGGGAAAGACTGTGTGATAGGGAAAAGGGGTAACAAACCACGTGATATAACATAAGCTATACAGTGCAATATAAAACTATTCTGTGCAAATTCCCAATCACCCAGTGCAAGAGAACAACTAAAACTGGTGCACCACAACATGTGACATTCTGTTCACAAATTACAGCAAGATGCTTCTCCTATCTGTCTCAGATTGCCCATAAATGCATATCTCCAAAAGGGCTGCAGGTGATCTGAATCTCTGGCATATCAGTGCTGCCCAAAAGCCATTTGCAAGGACTCCTGTTCTATATCCAAGAAAGGCAGAAGTGGCAAAGCAGGCCCTGTATAGCATGATGGCAATCAAAATTATATTTTGATGAGATAGCAGGACTGCAGACACCAAAGATATAGCTGAGGATCTAATGAGTTTACTCCATATAAAGTAATGATTTACACTTTCCTTTCCCCCAGGCAAAAAAAATTAAAGATATATAGTGAAGAATAATCAGTGAACAGTTATTTTGTACATTTTAAAGTGAAATAATTCAGTTGAATTCATAGCCTTGCTAGAAATTGCCTCCAAGGGAATAAGGCACTGAGCTAAAGAATTCTACTTACCTTTCAAAACACCATGAAATATTATTAGATTTACAAAGCACTTTTAGATTTCTCATTACTATCTATTTGCTCACTTTGCATTTCCCCTACTGAATACTGTTGCTGTAAACAAGAGACATTAAAACTGAATGACGATGCTAACAAAGCATAAAAAGATCAAAGTATTATAATTGGGAAAGATTTTTTCCAAGATACATAAGGCACAAATGCTCAAATCCTGCAGTTTTACTGAGTTATAAGATAATGCTGTATTGCAACTTAGTAGTCTGATTTTTTTATCTTTCTGTTCTCATTGGTTTTTGTAATTTATGAAGTAATTTATGAAGTAATTTATGAAGCTTTTGTCAAGCTATACGTATTTCAGTACGTGCATTGCAAACTTTCCCAAGGGAGGCCAATGGTTTGGCTTTTGTCGAGGTCAAAAGACCAAGAAAGTCTGCCAAAGCAACACAATGAAACATTTGAAAAAAGATGTGAGTTCACCACATATCTAGAAAATAACGTAGATATTGATTATGCTTTTCCTTTTCTGTCTTGAATTTCATAGGTTTCAGGCACAGCTGGAAATTCAATCAAGGACTGAATGAAGTGGAAATAAACTCTATTTATGTCATCAAAAGTAATTGCTATAGCTGAAGTGTAATAGATTCATCTGAGTCTAATCTGCTGCAAAAAGTGAAAAATGGGGATCTTTTTTGATGGTTTTTTTTTCTGAACATTTATGCAGAATAACCCCTGCCCTCAAATGCTCTCATCTTGGTAGAACATTATGTTTTGTCAGCATTTCCTGAGAGTGGCAGTACTTGTACACAAATTGTGTGTTTTCTGAGCATTTCTTTTAATCTTCTTCTGAGGCTTACTAGGAGATTCTTTCATTGTTTTCTCAGCCACTTTAAGTTTAGAAGCACATTGGAAGACAGAAAACCCAAGTTTTATCTGGGTGATCTCCTTACAACAATATCAGTGGGGTTACCCACCTACTGCAGATGATCTACTACCCTGCTCCTCACCTACCAATGGTCAACTGCTAGTAGAAAATCCATGCACATTTTTGCACTCTGGCATGTCTACAAATACATCCTTCACTGAATAAACGACAATGTCAAAAAAGCCTTCTTGTAATTTGAAATAAATATGAAGTCAAGTATATAAAAAGGAATGAGGACTAAGCTATTAAGACGTCTCGCTTCCACTTTTTTAGATGAGATATTTTGCTTAGAAAAATTTGTGAAGAATCTTTTTTTAGGAAGCATATTTTCTGCTTGTTAATCCAAGATATTCATGTATTATTTCCTATTTTCTTTGTACCTCACAATCTTACCTGTTTATACATTTTTGTCTTTTGTTGTGTATATCTCTCCAGAGCACTGTAATTAAATTTTAAATTCTTAAGATACAGGGATACCAGTGTAAACATTGCTTAGCTCACTGAGAGAAGTCCTCAAACCAAACAAAATATTCATAATTTTCTAAGCCTCACTGTAGGATGGGTAGGAATCAATAACCAACAGAAAGACAGGATGTGGAAAAGAAAAGTGTTACCATGGCTTATGGAAGCAGAATAAGCTATTAATATATTTAAAGTTAATCTGTTTTTCTCTGTAGTTGAGGTTCTGAAGGCCTATATCTTTGTAAATGGAAAATAACCCCTTAAAGTTTCTGGATAAAAATGATCCTGCCCCTATGTTCTTCAGTGTGAAGTCATTGAAAAATCCCATTTCTTAGGCATATTTGAATAGAAAGCCCTGCTGATTTTCACTTACTGAGGTATCACTTAAGCAAACTTCCAACTCAACTTCTGTCAACTCAGCTTCCACATGTAGGCACACAGTTTGTGGTAATTGGGAGTGGGGCTGCAGCCGAGCCTAATCCCTAATGGGCTATAGCTGTGAAAAGCAGGTGACCAGTACTGAAAGCAATGAGACATGAAGTGCCCATGTGCACTGACCAATCACAAAAGGAAACAGAAGGCACACAGGTGAAATGCATGAATGATGAGGGGTATAAAAGGTTGGGCTAAAGAACAGGAAGGGCAGATGCCTGAAGCCTTCTGTTGTGGCATGGTGTCACTCTGTATGGGAAATGTTTAAAGACTTCTGAAATTGTATGGTATTTCTCTGTGTATCATGGCCATCTGGACTATGGCATATGCTGTGACATTCACAAACCATGTATTTAAATACTATGTATTTATATCTCTCAGTGTGTTTCACAAAAGCAATTTAGTCCAGTTAAGCTGATGCCTCAGGTTTTAGCTTTTATATTTTTCAGATTCTGTACTGCTTTAGTGTGTAGTTCTGAGCTTCGTATTAGGAGATGGTAAGCTCTCTTCATAGAGGAGGGACACAAAACAATTCCTTCTCTAGCTGGGGACCAAGGACAGCCAATCCAAATCTCAAACCCAAGAGCAAAAACAATGGCAGAATGAAGAGAGAAAAACAAGAAGGATGTGACTTCATAAGACAAAGTATAATGGAACAATTAACTCAAATATGCTAATAGACCAGAGCTTATAAAAGTGAGAGACCCCATGAACAGTTGTCCACTTTTGTGACTATTTTGGGTTCATCGTGGGTGCAGCCCTGGCTGGACTCTTGTACTGCCCAAGGTGTGTCCATTGAGGCCTGTTAATAAATACCTACTTTATTCTTTAATTCCATCAATCTTCTGTTCTAGGTCAGCCTTCACAAGGCATCAGTTCTATTACATGAAGTTCGGTTTCAGGGACCACAGATATAATCAATCAATTAATAAATAGCAAATTTTAGTAAACCTAATTTCAGCATGTCTATCTAAGTAGTATTAAAATATTAAGGAACACCAGGGAAAGATTCCATTAACACATATATAAACTAAGTTCTCACTGGTATGTGTACTTCACACCTAAAAACTTAACTCTATTGGCATGTAGAATAGAAATTACATTGATTTATGTACCAGGGACACTTCCAACTGCTCTGAAGGAGTTTCATGATATCTTTGGTCAGTAAATTAGATTGCATGTTTGATTAGAACTTAAATAGAGGCTCAGTAGAGATTTATGTGCTTTTGTTAATGAAAACAAATCTATATTCTATATTCAATGATCAATCTTTTTTATAATCTATATTGCAATTTCCTTTTTAAATTAGGGATTAAGAGGATACAGAGATACTTTTAAAATAGTTTATAAATGCCTTTCTTTCTTATTTTCTCCCTTGTCACTGCTGCTTGTCTCATTCTACAGAGCTTATGCATTAAAACTTTATTCTGCAAACAACTGGGCCTATACTGTTTTGCATAACAAGAGCCTAATATAAATCAAAACATATTGTTGAGGAAGATGAAAAGGTAGACAAAGGTACTGAAGAGACTAATGGCAATAGTGATTATCTGAATTCTAGAAACATGTCCAAAGCATTGCACAGCAAACTTCATAGAAAATCTTTCACTGACATTTTTTTTGTACAGACACATGTGCCCAGCCTAATTTGAGACAACAAGATTTATTAAAAGAATAAATGAATTCATAGTGCGGTCTGAAAATCATTTAAGAGATATCAAGTAAAATTAAGTAAAGACAACTATCAATAATAAAGCTTTTTTTGTCAGTGGAAATATTTTTCTTCAGAACGGAATGGTGAATAAAAATGGAGACAGCTGATAAAGGCCTACATACAAGAAAATGTTCACTGAAACAGTTCTAAGGAAAAAGCAACTGCTGACTCACATAGAGAATTAATTACCCTACATGACATTACTTGAGCAAGCCTCTGCAACACCAAATTTTTAGTTGTTTTTTTCAGTGTGGTAGTTCTGACAGAAGAGTTTCAGGGTCATAAACTGTGATTCAGAGCATTTTCCTGGGAGGATGAAAGCATGTACTACATCTTGCTACACTTACCTGAGTTTTCTTGACACTTCCTATGGTCATATAGGTAGCTCACTATAGCTTCCCAAGTCTCCAGTTAGTTTTAGTCTCCAGTTGTTTTAGTCACCAAACCAAAACACCATCTTCTCTATTTAAGACCTCTAGGGAAATTTCTCAAATTTTCTGTACATATGGGTGAAGAAGCTGATTCTTCTGTCCTAATTTATATCAGTAATTAAAATGGTTGATTTTGTTTATTGGACTTAACACTTTTCCCACTTCGTCTCATCCTTGCTCATATAAAATGCTCAAGGTATATTATTTGTAGCTTGCTCTCCTTTAAAATTGCTCCATTTGGTGTGCAAGGATTAAAGCATAGCATGTTATGCAAATATTAAGACAGAAGAAATTCTTACATTCATAGAACCCTGATATGTGAATGATTTGCACTGTGATATTTTATGTGATATTTTATGTGATATTTGCACTGCCAATTGATTGCTGTATCATGTTGATTAAGAGTAAAGATACTACCACAACAAAGTTTTCAACTTCTCTACTTGGGTGTATTCTGACCATACTTATTGGGGTTTTTTTGCTATGAACCACCCAGAAGGTAAAACAAAAAATACTGAAAAACACTGGCAAATACTGAACTTTTTGATGACTTAGCAATTGCATAGCAGGTGTCTAAGCATGCTTGCTTAAATAGAAGGTAATACTTGAACTGGTTTCATCAGGGGCAGTAACTGAGCACTACCATCTGCAAGTGGAAAAACACACACCTAAAAGATTAGTAACATACTATATACTAGAATTGTCTTGTATTCCATATTGTAAGGTTGAGCTTTCAGTTGTAAAACTTAATCTTTTAAACTGAAATTTTCCACACTGAGCTTTAGTCTTAGGATGACCCTTTTTTGAAAATTTAAGGAAAAACTGCTCAGCTGTTTCCAAGAATGAGGTCAGTGACAAACATGAGGTCTTGTCAATGCATGAAAAGTCTAGTAATATTTTGGTTTTGTACGAGTCCTCATTCATTGGAGGAGAGGCATGGCATGGTATAAAACGATGGTTGTGGACCAAGAATATAACTTACTTCTTTTGGAAACTAGCAAAATTGTACACAGTTCTGAAGGCTCTAAATCTTTGAATAATTGTGTTTTATATTTTCTTAGACTTATGAGAGGACTAAGAATTATTCTGAAAGGTTAGGTTTGCCTCAGCTGAGTGGTTTCTCAAAAAGGTGAGTCTCACATGCCTAAGCTCCATCTTCTTGTGCTAAATCTGTCTCACATGGTTGGATTTTATGCAGCCAGAACTCCAGGCAAACAATGGAAAAAGAAAGCAACAGTTCTAATATGTAGGGAGCAGAAAGTTAAACCAAGAAAAACAAGCAATATTATTACATTTCTCCAATTAAATTTATCCATAAAACATTGTAAACGGATGTTCTCACAATCTGTTCTTGCAGTTGTATTTCTGGAGTGTTATTATTTCTGGCTAGGTGGAGCTCAGCTGAAACACAACTTTGTTCTTGTTGTAGTTCAAGTAACCAGCAGCCAGAAGCAGTTTTTCCAGCCATTGTTTGAGCAAAAGGTGCATTTGTCAGGAATAGAAGAAACCAGGAGCAGAGAAGGATAGAAAGCAATTATTGACAAAATTCAATAAAAGGGGAAATAGGACTCTGCGAATCACTGGAGATGAAAGGGAAAATCAAAGACTGGAAGAAAACTCTGATTACACGTTTTTCTGGGGTTGTATGCAAAACACAGGGATCGTTAACAGGGAGATGAAAGTAGGACTTGAAGAGGAAGAAGACACAGACTTCACTGGAAAAATAATGGAGATTGAGACTGTATAGATTGAAAAACAGTTGGACAGAAATCAGAAATAGAAGTGAGGCAGAGACAAGGAAAAATTGTGAATAAACAAGCTGGGATAGGTGGACTCTTTATTGGGAAAAAAAAAAAAAAATAAAAAAAAAAGCAAGCTTGAATCACTAAAGTGAACTTTACTCTTAAGCTTTGGATTTGAACTCCAGGCCTGAAACCTCACAATTCTGCTGTTACCCAGTGTTTATAAAAATGTGAAAGCAAAATTTTGCATTCATTTCTAGCATTGCACATTGGACGTGACTCAGGTGAGACTTACACAGCCTGTTCAAGTGATAGTCCTGCATGAGTGATGGATCCTAAACATCTTGAAGTCAAGGACTTGAAGAAAAGAAGGCTCAGGGAGCATCTTATTGCTGCCTGAATAGAGGTTGTATCCAGGCAGGAGTTGTGCCTTCTCCCAGGAAGCAAGTGACAGGATGAGAGGAAATGTCCTCTAGTTACACCAAGGGAGGTTTAGAATGGATATTAGGGAAAATGTCCTCTCTGAAAGGGTACAAGGCACAAGGAATAAGCTGCACAGAAAATTGATGAAATCACTGTTCCTGGAAGTGTTCAAATGGTGTGTGAACGTGGCACTTGAGTACATGGTTTAGTGGTAAACACAAATAAATATTGGTTGTGTAAAAAAGAAAACTGGAACAGCAATTATTAGCAGAAGCTTAAAGCCTGTTTAATAAATAAAGAAAGGAAAAGAAAGCATGGGTTCATGGTTAAAACAATAATGATATTCTGGAGCAGTTCATTCCCTATGTATATTTACACTGAATTAAAATGCAAATAAAACACTTTACAAGTAGTTATTAATTATACAACTTCTCCTTGATGCTTGCACAATTATGTTAAGTGATATGCTGTCATGAACTTATTCTTGAATATAGAAGGAGGTATACCACAACAGTTGCAAGAACTAAGGTTCTTCACATTTCATTTAGACATTCAGAATTATTAAATAATTCTGTGCAGAATAATTTTCTGACTCACCTGCTGTTTCTATGTGGGGGATATTACTACTCCCTTACTTTAATGAATCATTGTGCTAAGAAAGGAATAGCTATGGAGCATTAAAATACTACCTGTGAAGGGTGCCATAACAAAGTCTGTCTTGGAAACAAATGACTCCTTCACAAAAATGAAGGAAAGTGCAGTAGTGAAAAAGGAAAAACAAAACCAACCAGTGTCTAAGTGAGAGGTCCTGTGGAAATACCTAATCTCTGAAACAGCAGTTCAGGATTTTCTCATAACACTGCACACAAAAGGACAGAAAAAAAAGGTATCCATTAAATTTTTCTAGACATCTTTTAATGCTGAAATTAGTGTTCTTCAATGCTAACAGCAGTATATTAATGCATATATTATTTTTGCATGGAAAGTATCGTTGTTAGCTAATACACACTAAAGAACCAACATCTATCTGCTTAGCTGGTTACCAGAATGGTAACCAGCTGGTATCCTTAGCTGGATGCCTGCAAGGGGACCACGCCCTCACACATGTACATGTACCTCTACAATGAAGCATGCAGTTTATTTGCCTATCTGTACAATTTTGAAGCTCAGCATATTCTTTAAAATTATCTGCAAGATACTTTTTCCTTTACTTCAATTGTGTCCCAATGCCAAACCAAGGGAAGGACACTGGAGAGTGTGATAGAGATAAGGTGGTCAAATGGCAGCCTATAAGCAATAATAAAAATACCTTATAAATAATTATATAAAAATAGCATATAGTTTTTTAAATTCCTCTTTCTGCACTGCATACTTTTTTTCTGATATTACATATAGCTTGGACCAGACTGTTAGAGACATGGATTTTGAACAATTCATTCATGGAGCGTCTATTAGCTGTGGCTTCTATGTAGTGTTGTCACAATAAAAGCAAATGCAGTCAGAGCTGTTTAGGTGACTACTGTAATTTTACTAAATGTCTCAATTTTTCAGAAAATATCTTGTACATATTTTTCTTCTTGAGCTTCAAATGCTATGGAAACAGTGTCTTTTTTAGAATTTTCATGCTTTTTTTGGAGTCTAGAAAGAACAGGGAAGAGCCAAGGCAGTACAAAGCACAGCTCAAATGGATATATGGAATGGTTGATTACAGATGTTTACATGACTAGGTGTGAAGTTATGGACTCTTCAAGACTCTCATGAGATTTTATTCTCTTCAGAAGGAATTTTGAAGATGTTTATCAACCTAGATCAATCATCATTTGAGGCTCAAAGACTTAGACATTATTCCATCATGACAGCACAACAAGAGTGCAATTTTGAGGAGGGTTTATTCTGTGTGTAGGTGTGCCAATGCAAACTTCAGATTAGGAACAACTAGATCTGAATTGAAAGGAACTCCAAGTAGATTTGTCTTGTGGCTACAATCTGAAGTTTAATATCCATAGCAATAGTGAACTGAAGTGTTAAATATAAGTATTACATATGGCCACTAGTACTGAAGTCTTGATTAAAGGTAGAGAAGAACTTCAACATTTTAGTGAAAAAAACCAGAGAAACTTCAAAAGTATGAACTGGGTAAATTAATTGCTGATTTTTCTTTTTTTTTTTTTTTTTTTCATTTCTTTCTTAATAATAGTGTGGGTAAAGTTTTATCAGAGTGTAATCTTATCATTCATTGTCAACAGAATCAATAAGTTTGGACATTGTTAATTTTGTTTTACAAGTAATATTGTACTTGTTTGCTCCCCCTCCTACAAACTGTTGGCTCTGGAAAGGCAGATTTAAAGGGATGAAGATATAATTGTTGAAGAAGAGAGGAAGGGAAGGACAGGAAAGACAAATGAGATAAAGGAAGAGAAACCCTATAAAAAAAGAAGTTTAAGAAAACCCTAACAGTCATAATTTATTGATTCTGTCTATTCGTCATCCCCTAACAGTAACAAGAAATAGCAGAAATCAGGATATAATTCAGACTTATCAGCCGTGAAAAAAAGCCAACAAATTTAGAGTAAGTGGTATTTAGTGCTATCAGCTTAATAGATCAGAGAAAAGTACATTGAAATACAGACACTGCAACTTTGAGCATTAGATCTGGATCTACATTAAAAAGCAATTACCTGAAAAAAATTTATTAATTTTTAATATGCGTTAAGAGGACAGAACAAACTAGCAAAAATGGAGCAAATGGAAATAATTATGCGTCTAACAACTAAAACATAAGCAAATGTAAATTATTCAACATGAAAGAGGTAAATTTCACATAACCAAGGATGGGCACATAAAGCAAAAAGACCTTACTGTGAAATGGGTAAAATTTGGAAAGTTGCAGTTGCCAAGTGCGTTCCAGTGAGCTTTTCCTTCTGCCTCACTCAAATATAATCATTCTTCGAGTCTCCTTTTTCAGTACACAAGCACTTCACAACAAATTCACAAAAGAGAACTCAGAACATTTAGATGCACATTCAAATTACTGAATTTGCTCTAAGAGCATATATATCATCTCAAGACACACCAAAGAAAATTTTTAGCCAGATTAAAATAGCAGCTTTTTCTGTTTTCTCTGATCTTTTAAGACTTGATAAATATTCAGTTCTTGGGGTTTTTTAGACTCAGTTTCCTCACACTGAAGAGCATTTTCATTAGCATATCACAGTATAATAGGCACCCTGAATTATGCTGTAAATATGTCTTGCAGATTCTACAACTGCAGGACATACAACAGCATAGATGTCCATAATTCAGCAGGCTGAGCTTTGAGTGGACTACAGTGGTAATTTTTGAACCAAATCTACATGTACATTTTTCATTTGCATTTTACTTTGGTGTTTCTGTTTTAGTAATTTTCACATACTACACCTTGCCAAACATACCAGATTAACTTGATTCCTCAGTGAAACCATGAATTATTAAAGTATTGTCTGAAGAGCTTTGTGTATTTCTTGAAACTCTCTTGAATTTAGGGTATGTTTAACAAATCAATTGTATTGATATATACATCAAAGTGAGTTCACTTGGTTGCTCAAAGAAGTTTCACATACTAGAGTTCTTAACATTGGCATTTCAATGGATATGCATGCTAACAGGAATGCCACACCTGTGGAAAAATCTGAAGTTTTCTTTTATTTTCAAAAGGAACTACAAATCATTCCAAAAAAATCTGCTTCAAAAATATTTATATGTATATAATCAGACCAGTTCAAATATCTTTTTATATGCATTTTAAAGGTGGTGTTTGAGATTTCAACTTCTAATAACAGAATGAATTATTGATTTTTCCATTTTTTTTTCATAAGAGGCATTTCAGCAATGCAAAATTGATAGTTTGGGGGGTGGGGGGTTGGTTATTGGGATTTATTTGGGAAACTGACTTTGATAAAACAGCATTTTCTGCCAGGGAAAAAACCCAAAAAACAGGAAGAAACTTACTGACAGTTATAATTTTCAAACAAACTTAAAAAAAAAAAAAACTTTCATTTTTAAATCCTTCATCTATTTGAAATCTACAGGATGCTACTGCTGCCACATAAATTGTTTTGAATTCATCCTGCAACAAACATTTTAATAGATGAGGTGGAAACTCCTGGAAACTGCAACAAAGTTGCTAAAATGCAGCTCATTATTCCAAATAAGTACAGTGATTGAAAACTGCTGTCAGCAGCATCTACAGAAAAAAGAAAATATGCAAGGTCTCTTATATGCATCATATGGTATTCTGCCAGGAGAATTTTGCTCTAAATATCTAATATGTGAGTAGCCTATCTACTAGTGTTTGAATTTATCCTTCTTTATTCTTGTTTGAATTTATCCTTCTTTATTTTTTTAAGACTTAACTTTAGAGCAAATATGAGATTTGATTGAACTATGAGGGCAATGCCCTCTGTTTTTTACTACTAACTACTCATAACTAAGAGACAGAATGAGAGCAACAACCTCTTGGACCTCAAATTTGACATCCAGAACTGTATTTTATAGTAATTACATACAAAGGGTAACTCTGGTTTCTTATTGCATTATATAATTGTCGATGCAGCTGTACCACACAGAACCTATCACTGTCATTGAGACATGCTAGAAGGACAGGCTGGATCTAGTCAGTAGCTAGTGCACCTAAGAAGCTGAAATGTCACAGTGAAGGAAATCTCAAAGAGATGAAACGCTAAAACAAATAGAAAATTGTTTTGTTTTGTTTCATACTACAGAAGTACACACAGAGTGCTCAACACAATCAGGGAGGGAAATAATGGCAGGCCAGCTAGACTGTCTGGAAAGCTAGTACTGCCTTCTGGTCTGGATCTTAGAGGGTCTTTAATGTCAGCAAATTTATTGGGTGGAATGACATAATATTGAAGCCTGGGATCAAGTCAGGTTAGTAGACAGTGTGACTATGTCAAGAAGAAAGTGGCAAAATTCTTTATTCAGTTGATCTCTTAAACTCTTGAAAGGAGTCCTACAAAACAGAACTCACAAATTACCTCAATCAGGAAGGAAAGAAGGGGTGTGTCTGCTGTTTGCTGTTAGGCACTTGCAGCTTAATTCATGCTTGATTTCAACACCTATTCCCAAATGTATCTCATAGAACCATGTGTGCTCATGCTAGACACAGACCTAAATGTGAAAAAAAATCTGTAAATGGATACATAAGTTTTTTTAGATGACACAGACTTTTCACTACCCGTTGCTTCTTCCATGTCTCAGAATAGAGACAGAACACCCTCAAGCAGAATTTTTCTTTCACTCTCTCAAAAGAACCTCAGTAAACAAGATACTCAACACTTCAAGATTCTGTATTCTCAAGGGAAACAGCTAACAAGAATATTTGGCAATTATATTTTTCTTTATACTAATTAAACCAGTTCTAACAAGCCCAAGCCTTTAGAGAACTTGTGAATTACTGACATATTTGAAAAGGTATCATACTTAATTTTCATTCCTGAATCCATTAATGCTTTGAAAAACTCCCTTGTACCTGTTTCTTGTGAAAACAGGGTGAATAGAAAAGAGCTTTGATCTTTTTTAAAGACTATGTTGGGTGCTCTACTTTTAAGAGTCTTGATCTTGTATAAACCTCTTAGGAGAATCTGGAATTTAAAAATGGCAGAAAGATACCCTAAAATATAACCTGTCAGCTAAATTCACAAGCTCAGTACCGACACTGTTTACGAACATGGTTTTCCAACAACAGGATTGTTAATTGTTGGTAGTGCAGCAGAATTACAATGCCACTGTAGAACACAAATTTTGCAAAATATATACCAGTTTTACAGGAAAGATTACACAACATATAACATCAGGTGTCGGAATGTTTGGGGGACACAAAACAGATTATGGACTTTGGACCTGGTTAACATAAGAGATTTTATAACAGGATGCCTTGGCAAAAGCAAACGGAACTTTGAAAATTAGACCTAGATTGCAAGAAGACTAAATCAAATGGGTTTACCAGAAAAAGAAAATCCCATTAAACTCTGCAAGCAAGAGATATTGTTATATGCATATAAGTTTGTGTATGTGATTATAACCTAATCATTGTAGTACACATTACTAGTCTCCCTGAAATAGTATATAAGCATTTGTATCCCACAATAAAATTAGATTCTGATCACCAAGTGATCTCCCCATCTCTCTCCATTGCTGACAGTCAGATTTGAATACATCTAAGCTTTAACAGTTCTCCAGCAGACTATAATACATCGTAATCCAGAAAACAAAACAAAACAAAACAAAACCAAAAACAAACAAACAAACAAACAAAAAATCTCAATTCATACAAAACCTCTAAGGGGATCTGAAAGAGGTAAAAAAGAGGGTAGAACTCAGATGTTCTTTCATGTACATGCCAGTTGGCATTTATCCTACTATCTTTATTCCTAGGATTAAGTATAAAAATAGCCACTAACATCTAACAGTACTCTAGACAAACATCCTAGTTACTACTACCTTACTAGTATCTAAATTGTGACTAAAAACCTTAGGAATGTTTGTCTTATCTGCTAGTGCTTCCAATGCTGCCAGTCAAACTGCTTTACAAAACATAGAACTGAATATGGAAGTTGAGGAAAACTAGGAGCAGAAATTATGAGGTTTAAGAGAACACATTTTTACCCTCCTACTGAGCACAGTTAAAGATAACCACAAGCAAATTGAAGCATGGTCACTTTTTCAGTCTCACTGGGCCAAATACTCAAATCAAGGGAAGGACACAATGTGGACCACTGAGACAGAGTAAAAATGAATGCAAAAAACCCCATAAGCAACCAATTCAGTTATAATAGACCATATCTAAAAACATACAGATTTCAAGGGATAAACTTTTGACATGTGAACAAAGGATAAAATGAAAATGGAGAGCTGGAAAATATATTTAAAATTAGTATATTTTTTGTGTATTTCTCTCTTGGACATCAGTTCAAGTCCAATTAAATTCAATGCTAACACTAACAATTACCTCAGTGGCTTTGGACAGGAATCTTATTGACTCCAGCTTGTTACGCTGATATATATACAGCAACTTGACTCTAGCTAATGGAATCCCTTAAGGATTTTTGAAACGCAAAGCGCTAAGTACCCTCAACTTTCCTGAGAGTGGGTGCTTATCATTCCACATAGTACTGTCTCCCATCTATGAGAACAAGAACAAAACTTGGTTTGTTGTGTTTTAAGTGCCAGCTTCTGCCGAACTGAATTCCACATCTTGCAAGCCTTTTTTGTACTGGAGTCTGGGCTGTGAAAGTGAACTGCTTAGTCATCTATTTTAGACTACAAGTTAAAAGAAAGAAAGGAAAAATTAAAAAATGGTGGTGGGACAGTAGTGATTTATTGGCTAGTAGGAGGCAATGAGGTTGGTGCTTAGTCACAATTCCCTGTTGTCAAAGAGCCATTCTAAAATTGAATGGATGGGCAAAATAACCTGATTCTGAACCATTAGCCAACATGTCTTATTTGGACCAGTCAGTAACTGTCACTAGGACATCAGTCCAGAACAAATGTTTATGTTTGGACTGAATGAATTGCAGGATATTAGATAGCAAAATAGTACTGTATCTGTCTTTGCATTTCCTTGGATACTGCAACAAAACAGTCTAAAAAAGCAGTTAGAATGACGATTGAACTGAATATGTTTTAGTTTTAGGAGCTGTGCTTTGGAAGGAATGCACAAAAATCTTCTTCAGGAATATTTGAGAAGGGATTTTTTTATTTATTTCAAGGAGAATCCCACCTAGTGGTTCACATTGTTCTTAAACATTTAAGATGTTCTCAAGTCATTCAACATGGATCCTTTTATACAGATGGTACAAAAAACAACTGTGTACTTAATATAGATTTTCATTTGCTGCTTTTCGATGATAGTAACAAATTTATAGAGATCTTGCAGTTCTTTCTGCATTCCAGGAAGTATTTTCTGCCATTCAAGAAAAACAGGACACATTCTTTTGAAAGAATTCTGTTGGTAAGTCTCAGCTTCAAGCCCTTTGTATTTATTCACCACCTTTTTTTTATTCTTTCTTGTTCTTTTGAACATTCTATGTTCATTCACAAATGTGAACATTCATTTGGCAATGAGCAAGAAGTCCTTAAACTAGACTTTATTACTGATTACAACCAATGGCATTCAGTTAGCTGATGCATAACAAAGGTGTGCCACCTTGACCAAGCATCAACAGAAGACTATTTTCCCCAAGAACAAGAGCTCCCTGCACAAGGAGGCATATAAACTGTGCAACCCAGACTGCAATATATAACACAAGTTTGTTTCTCAAAGGCTAACCTTCTTGACAAAGTTAGGAACCTTTTGTAGAACAAATTTTTCAGCATGTCCTAATCTGTCTTCACTAAAACCTTGTGCAGTAGCTAAGTAACCAGAATTAAGCTGTCCCTGGACATGTTTTAAAAAAAAATACTGGATGTGGCACTCAGTGCCATGGTTTAGTTTATGAGGAGGTGTTAAGTTAAGTCATAGGTTGGACTTGATGATCTCAAAGGTCTTTTGCAACCTCGTTCATTCTGTGATTCTGTGCCTCATGTTGTTGGACTTGGCCGTCTATCCAGCCTGTCCTGGTCCCTTTGTAGAGGCCTCCTACCTTCCAACAGATTGGCACATGCTCCCAGCTTGGTCTCATCTGCAAATTTACTGATGGTGGACTCTATCCCCTCATCCAGATCACCAGTGAAGATATTAAACAGGACTGAGCCCAGTACCAATTCCTGCGGGCCCCCACTAGTGACTGGCCACCAACTTGATACAGCAGTGTTCACCACCATTCTCTGGGCCTGGCCATCCAGCCAGTTCTTAACCCAGTGACAGGCATCTGTCCAAGCTGTGGATTGCCAGCTTTTCCAGGAGTATACTGTGGGAGACAGGGTCAAAGGCCTTGCTGAAGTCCAAATAGACAACATCCAAATAGACGGATGCAGCCGTTCCTGCACCTCGTCATAAAAGGAGATCAGGTTGGTCAGCACGACCTACCCCTCCTAAACCTATGCTGGCTGGGTCTGATTCCCTGGCCATCCTGTAGGTGCTGTGTGATGACACTCAGGATGATCTGTTCCATAATCTTGCCAGGCACTGACGTCAGGCTGACAGGCCTTTGACAGTTTCTCAAATCCTCCTTTTGGCCCTTCTTGTGGATGGGCATCACACTGGCCAGGTTCCAGTCATTGGGGACCTCCCCAGTGAGCCAGGACTGATGGTAAATGGTGGAGAACGGCTTTGCAAGCTCATCTGCCAGCTCCCTCATCACACTAGGATGCATTCCATCTGGTCCCATAGATTTGTGAGCATCCTAGTGGCTCAGCAGGCTCTGACTGCCTCCTCCTGCATAACAATTCTGCTGTCTAATACTACCTCCCAGCCCAGGAGGACAGCTATCCTTAGGGTAACCTGTCTTTCTGTTGAAAATTGAGGTAAAGAAGGTGTTAAGAACCTCTGCTTTTTCCTCATCTTTAGTTACTAAATTCCCTCCCGCTTCTTATAGAGAATGGAGGTGGTCCTTGCCCTTCCTTTTGCCATTAATGTATTTATAAAAAATAATTTTTATTTTCTTCCATGGAAGAGGCCAGATTGAGTTCTAACTGGGCGTTTGCCTCTGTAATTTTTTTCCTACATGACATAGCAACTCCCTTAAGCATTTCCTGAGATACCTGACCCTCTGCCCAAAGGTGATGCACCCTCTTTTTTTAATTAGGTCCTTCAAAAGCTCCTTGCCTATCCAGCCTTCTCATTTTCCTAATAGGATCATCTTTTGGCACATAAAGAGTCTGTTCCTGTGCCTTCAAGATTTCTATTTTGAAGCACACCCATCCTTCCTGGACTCCTTTGTTTCTAAGGGCTGCTTCCAAGGTACTCCCAGAATAAATCTCTTAAACAAGTCAAAGTCTGCCCTCCAGAAGTATGAAGTGGAAGCTTTATTGATGCCCCTCCTTGTTTCACCAAAGATTGAAAACTCTGTAATTTCATGGTCACTGTGCCCCAGATGGCTTCCAACCACCACATCTCCCACCAGCCCATCTCTGTTTGCAAATAACAGGTCTAGCAGAGTTCCTCCCCTGGTAGGCTCACTCAACAGTTGTGACAAGAAGTTGTCTTCCATACACTCTAAGAACAACCTAGACAGCCTCTTCTTTGCTGTGTTGAGTTCCCAGCAGATATCTGGCAGGTTAAAGTCAACTACAAGAACAAGGGCTGGTAATCTTGAAACATCCTCCAGTTGCTTGTAAGATAAGTCATCCACCTCCTCAGCCTGATTGGGTGGTCTGTGATGGACTCCCACCAGGATGTCAGCTTTGTTGGCCTTCCCCCTGACTCTAACCCATAAGCACTCAGCCTTATCATCATTAATCTCAATTTCCATAGCATCAAGAACCTCCCTAATATAAAGAGACATACTTCTACCTCTTCTCCCTCTCCTGTCTCTTCTGAAGAGCATTTAGCCATCCATTGCAGTGCTCCAGTCCTGCAAGTCATCCTACCATGTTTCCGTGATGGCTATTACATCATAGCTTTCTTGCTGTACCATGGCTTCCAGCTCCTCATTTGTTACCCATGCTGCATGCATTAGTGTACATGCACTTCAACTGAGCTGCTGATTTCACCCTTGACTCTGGCTTACCACCCTTGGGCTTGTTTCTCAAGAGCACAGTTGAATCCCCTTCCACCTTCTAACCTAGTTTAAAGCTCTGTAAGTGAGTCCCGCCAATTCATGGGCTAGAATCATTTTGCCATAGATAGATAGATAGATAGATAGATAGATAGATAGATAGATAGATAGATAGAGTCCATCTGGCTCCAGCAGGCCAGGTGCTGTAAAAGTTGTTCCATGATCAAAGAACCCAAACGTTCACAACCAACATACAGATATTTCCATTTGAAAATACAAATGTGAATGACACATCCATTCATATTCTACTTGAGATATATGGAGTGTGCAGGAGCACCTCATTATGGATTGTGACAGTCTACCACTGACTAACTGGGTAAATAATTCAGTGCCAGTTTTTCTTCTAGTGGAGATAATGTCCTGTTTTCATCATAATAATATACTGCTGTGAGTTTAAATTTCTCAAGGTCTTGTTTTCAAGAAAAATAATAGCTTATAGCTATTTAGTCCATCTAGAGATTACCTGGCAGACCTCAGCATGGGACTGGAATTCATAGGAGCAAGGCAATTAGAGAAGTGAAGACCTGTCAGATTATAAGAGCCATACTGAAAGATGCAGGACTTCAGGCAGCTCTTCCAAATGCAGTTTATTGTATCCAAGACGTTACATCAGTCCAGGGTCATGGGTGACAGAGCCTGTGCCTGCAGTTGTCAGCTGCAGCTGCAGGCAGGCCTGGAGACTCTTAGTTTGGGTTACAAATGCATTATATACATTTCTTTGCTGAGCATCTTAATACAGTAGAACCAATCTATACCTTAACTTTTATCTATAGCCTATCATAACTACTATAATTACCATATTCATGTTACTATTCTCCAATCACTAAAAGTTAGTACATTACAGTTTAAGCTAGAAGTTGTTTTTCAGTCTTCTTGCAGTGAAAAATTCTGAGACCTTTTTTCTACTTACTTTATAGGATAAGCAATTGTAGAGCAATTATGTTTAAAGATGATTTTAAAATCAAAACCACATTTGTTTTTTGACTACAAAAACAAAGTAACAGATGTTCTTCAAAGATGTAATGGCATAAAATAGAAGAAATAACATGAATAGGAAAAAGAATAGAGGCATAGAGAAAATCAGTTATTTGCCCAGGAGTATGAAGTAAGTCCATGCATTTGCTATGAAGAAGGCCTAAACTGTCTGCCAACATGTCCAGTGCCATATTTAGTCCAGTTTTACTCTTCATAATCACATCCAGAATCGATATTAGACTCATGAACTATGGAGATTAGCAGTGGTGGATTAGTAAGTGTTGTATTCCATTTTATTTAAGTGGTATGCTCTGTCTCACCCCTCCAAAATGTATGGTATATTCTAAGCCTGTGGTCCTGCCCTGAACCCTCCTGTATGTGCAATTCCATTGGCCCAAGTCTGATTCTGCGCCCACTTCAATTCCCCTCTTAAGCTGTGCTAGGGGATCAGTCTGGCTCTTAGCCCTTCCTCTCTCTCAGCCTCTTCCCCCCTCTTGCCCCTTCCCTCCCCGAGGCTCCCCCTCCCTCCCCCTTCCCCCCTTTTCCCTCAGTAACTATGCTGTACCCGGGGTTGGGACCCCAAATAAACCTTCATCTGATCAGAAGCCGTGTGGAGTCTCCTTGCCTGCCTGCTGCTGCCAGCCAGCTCACAGCCTAGGGGGCCCTCCGGGGACCTCCCCGGGGTGCCCCACCTCAAAACGCACTGCAACAAGTAAGGAAGTAGAAATTTAATATTATATGTTCTTATTCCTATAGCTGCACAGTTTTGAATATTGACAAAAGTAGGTCCTTAATTGAAAAAGTATGTATGTTAGCTATATCTGATGCACTAATAGAGATGTATTGTAAAACGTGGTTTTTTTTGTGTATGATTCATTCAAGAAATCTGTTTCCAGATACCAAAAATATGAACAAGAATTCATTCACACATGAAATTAGTTTGGTTCTTTTTTCTTTTACTATTGATGAACAAAGGCAAATGAAAACTATAACCTTAAACACACACACACACTTACATATATTCCAGTTTTACGATAATTTTAATATTAACAGTGAATATTTTAACATCAAAAATAAGATAAATTAGTCAATAAAGAGCTAGTCACAGAAAGAATAAAAATATCAGCCTTGAATACCACTACCTGTAATAAAATCTCAGCTATAAAATAATGGTCCTGTTGAGTCATTAGAATTTTTTTTTTACTAAGAGATGATGACTTTACCATTTGATCCTTTTTCAGGAAAAAAAAACAAACAGGAAAAGACATTAATAGAAAAAGATGTTGGTGTTTTCATTGTCTGCCTACTGTTTTTGAAAAAGGATGGTTTCCTTAACTTGAATTAGGATGCGCCAATACAAAACTCTTACTGTTGTTAATCAGCACTTAAATTAGTGTTGTTACTCATGGCAGAAAGTGGTACTCAGCAGGCTTAAGGGTTCCTGTGTTAAAGTGTAGTGGAAGAGACAGGAGACAGAGGAGCTAGACTGTGTAGGGAATCCAGCAAAGGTCTTGTAAATGGATGATGATATTTACCAGAAACTCTATAATTGTTCCTCTGCACAGATGAAGAAAAATTAACAACAGTTAATAGTTTTTATGGACTACACACTTTTTTAAAAAAATTCACCATATCAATATGCTGATAGAAAGTTTTATTGACATGTTTTTAGAGCAGCAATTCACACTGAACCAGGCCCTGAGCAAACAAAAAAACCAAAAAATATCACCTTACTTTAGTATATATGACAGGCAGAATTTCAAGTCTTTATCCAGTCAGGGCATATTGAAGGCAATGTCTTAGCACTCAGCATACTGAAAATCTTTTACAATTATAACTTGAATAATTATGTTTGAAACATAACACACAAATGTTGCTTATTCCATGTGATATAGGGGCTGTGCATGTGAATGGTTTTCATTGTTGGAAAAAAAAATGTATTCTTATGGTACCAGCTTTGATCTGTGATCTTTTCTAAAATATCACCATCAGAATAGATATTAAAAAATATTTTTAAATTTTAAATATTTATTTGTTATATTCAAGTCTTTATATTTGTTTTTCTTATTGCATTTGGTTAAAATATGATAAAATTACATATCTAATAAAACTAGACATTTGGAAAATTTCTTCATATTTTTGTGTAACAAAGAAAAAGAAATTCCCATTAAAAAAAAATGTTATTTTTAACCAACCATTCCTGACCTAGTCTAGTCCTGAATATGTGATGAAGATATAAGTTATAACCTGACCAAATCAATTCAAACCAAATCATTGAAAAGAGAATACTTAAAAAAAATAAAAAACAACTATCCAAATTTTCTACATAGTTGCTTATTATCCATTCACTTATCCCAGTTTTCTACTTAGTTGCTTATTATCCATTTGTGCTCAAGACTTAAAACATTAGAGTTATTTTCCATTTTAACCCCTAAATTAAGGAATTAACCTTTCTACTTAATCTCTTCAAAATCAAAGCTAACTTTTTTTAGGACTCATACAAGCTTTTCAAAGCTTCATGCTGATGTCTCTTCCAGACCCTCCGCCAAGACTACCACAGCGCACTTCAGGCAAGAACAACAACATATCTTCACATATCTTGTGGTATTTAATATTTTTGATCAATGACATACAGCAAGATCAAGCACACCCTCAGCAAGCTGAGTGGTGCAGTTGACACTAGAGAAGGAAAGGATGCCATCCAGAGAGACCTGGACAAACTAGAGAAGTGGACCCATGAGAACCTTAAAGTCCAAGCACAAGTGTTACACCTGAGTCATGGCAATCCTAGACTTTAGTACTGAGAGATGATACCAAGAAGGACTTGGGGGTTCTGGTGGATGAAAAGCTGAACATATGACACCAAGGTGTGGTTACATCCCAGAAGGCCAACTGGATCCCAAAAGTAGTGTGGCCAGCAGGTCTAAGGAGATAGTTCTCTTCATCTGCTCTGCCCTTGTGAGACCCCATCTGGAGTGCTGTGACCTGCTCTGGGTTTCTCAAAATAGGAATGACATGAACTTGTTGGAGCAGATTCAGCAGAGGGCCATGAAGATCACAGGCAGATAGTGATAGAACAAAAGTTCTATAGTTTTAAAACTAAAAAAGGAGAGGTTTATCTTAGATGTTAGGAAGTTGTTCATTACTCAGGGTGGTGAGGCACTGGGACAGGTTGCCCTAAGAAGCTGTGGATTTCCTATCCCTGGAATTCTTCAAGTCCAGGTTGGATGGTAATTTGAGCAACTTGGTCTACTGAGTGGCCACCCTGCCCATGGCAGGGAAGCTGGAACTAGGTGATATTCAAGGTCCCTCCCCACACCAGCCTTTCTTTAATTCTATGATAAAGTAATTATTTGAAGTTTTCTTGTGAAGTGATTTGCCTAAGAGTGAAGGATAGTTCACTTGACCCAGAATACTGAAGAAGCAGCAGCATGTCATTCACTACTGTGCATCTGCAGTGTGGCAGCAGTTCTCTGACCACAGAGAGCAACATACAACTTTCCCAGGCATTGTCCTGGGAAAGGCTGTGAGAAAATCAGAGAAAAGAATGATAAACAATTCTTATCTTGATTTGCTGCACCTGTTGTTGTGCACATGTAGATTGTGTTAGGGAGATTTGTTTACCAAAGGGTGGTTTCTTTATTGGCCAGTGGTGATGGTATTTAGATGGAAGGACCAATTGGGTTCACTTGTATCATGACTGCCTGTAAAAGTGATGGGCTTCTTAATAAGTGTAGTATAATAAAGTGATTGATCAGCCTTCTGAGACTCATGGAGTCAAAGCTAATTATTACTTGGCTGAGGGCTTGTGGCAACATTGCAGAATTCAGCTTGTTGCTCTGAGAGGACTGAAGAATCATGCAGGAGAGCAGTGAAATTTCACTGACCTTGCATAACCTTCATATCAATAATCAAGGTGAAAGAAATAAAAAATAACAAAAGAAAGAGCTATAATCAAGGGAATGAGGCAGGTACTTCACATGCAAAAAGATTTTAGATAGTAGAGTCCAGGCTCTTACAGAAATGGATGTTTGCTCATGTAACTTAGCAAGTAGAAATACAGTTATGTGATGCATGTGGAATGTTTCAGCAAAGGCATAGCAGGGCATCTCACATCCACCCCACAAGAGTTTATCTGTTGTTTAACCTGAGTTAGATAACTAAAACAGGACAACCTGTCTTGTAGTGAGTTATTTTGGCTCCATGGGGTTAACGCTTGTTTGGCATCTCCCAATTGCCAATAAAAATCTTACCATTCAAGTGAGATCTGGTAAGAAAAGCTGTTTTTACTAACTGACATCCATTCACCTTATAACTATAAAAGCCATATCAAACTTTTCCAAAGCAGAAATCTTCTAGACATTTTACTGGGAAAATGTGGAGCTTCTCCCATGAGTGTTGTACATGGGTAAAACCTTACAAAATAAGGCTTTGTTACCCTTGCAAAATCATGTCTCAGGCCTCTTACTTCAGCTAAGTAAAAAAAGGACTATGTGAAGTGACTCAGATGAATTAGAGGTATAAAAAAAGATATATAGCCATTACATGTTCATGTTGCAGTTTATGGTTGTTGGTTGAATTATATTTGCTGTGCTTCAATGGAATACAACTGATTTAGGCTTAAGTGTCTAAAAAGGCTTAGTTTTTGCAATAAAGGAGCTCTCTTTTTCACCTGCTGGGGGGTTTTGCATCGCTCTGCTTCATAACAAGTAGGGACTCCTGTTTTGCAGTTACTCCCCCGAAGGTTAGATGAAGGAATCTGTGTACATTGTCCTTTCAGTGGTAAGTTTCATTTGACTCCAAATCAATACTATTTCTTTTGCTAGCTTTAATATAGGTACCTTGATATAGTGCACTGTTTTATGTTATGCTATAATCTAGTAGTAGTTCTTCACTTCCATACTGTGAAGTAAGTAATTACGATTAAGATCTTTCATCTGTTGTCTCTTGTCTGTTTAATAAATAATTTATTTTTATAAAAAGATATGATTCACAATCATTAGAACTTCTGATTCCTTAAATTTAAACTGTTACCAAAATCTGAGGCTAAGGCAGGGCTTGTCCAAAGCTTCCACTTGTCTCATGATAAAAGGTACCAGAAATATTTTTGGCATGTGAAAACAGATATAGAAACTATGATAGTTAGATTTCATGGTAGTAGACTTAAAGGGACAATACTTAGACCTAAAGGCAATACTAGGATTTCCAATGAAAAATATATTGGGCAACAGGATTTAAGGAAAGGTAATAAATACTGGGGAAGTAAGTCTCTGTAGAACGATCTGGACAGGCACCAAGGCCAATTGTATGAGGTTCAACAAGATCAGGGTCCTGGATCACATCAAGGTCATGCAGACCTACAGTTTGAGGACAAAGCTCCTGGAAAACTGCCTGGCAAAAAAGGACCTTGGGGTGCTAGTTGGCAGCCATCTGAATATAAGCCAGAGTGTACCCAGTTGGCCAAGAAGGCCAATGGCATCCTGACCTGTAATCAGGAATCGTGCGATCAACAGGGCCAGAAGTGATCAACCCTGTACTCAGCACTGGTGAGGCTTCATCTCAAATCCTGCATTCAGCTCTGGGTCCCTCACTACAAGAAGGACATTGAGGTGATGGAGTGCATCCAGAGAAGAGCAACAGAGCTGAAGAAGCATCTGAAGTAGAAGACTCATGAGAAGCTGAAGGAGCTGGGGTTTTGTAGTCTGGAGAAAAGGAGGCTCTCTACAACTATCTGAAAGGAAGATGTAGTGAGGTAGGGATCAGTTTCATCTCCAAAATAACAAGGAATAGAAAAGAGTGATGAAGGCCCTTTGCCCCCAGGGAAAGAAGAAGAAGAAAACCTCTGTCCCCAGGGATGAAGATGATCTCAGTGACAGATAAAGAGAACCTTTGCTCTTGAACAGCTCATCCTTAAAATAGTACCCCATAAATTGACATGGCCCATAAACACAGCTGTGGGAAAGCTGTGAAAGATGGGAGGGACTTCACGATTACAGATTCCTGGGCGACTGCTATTTGTGGACTTTAAAAGCCACAAGAGAACTAGTTCATGTGGAGAAATCTCCATGGCATGGCAAAGGAAACTCCTCTCCCTAAGTGAACTGGAGAAAGACTATTCTAGAAGTGATAAACTCACCAGATTGTTTCTATATGTTGTTAGTGGGAAAGAAAAGGTTGTAGGGGGGAGAAGTATTCTAAAGGTTTTGTACTGATTGTTATTATTCTTTCATTTAGTTACTGTTAATAAACTTTTCTTTATATCCTTTTAAAGTTTTGAGCCTGCTTTGCCTCCTCCTAATCTCATCTCACAGCAGAAAATGAGTAAGTATATTCTAATGGGTGCACTGGCATTTAGCCAGCACTAAACTTACCACATTAATTGGTGCATTGGCCAGGAAATGTCAAACTGGTGAACCAAAACCACTACAGTCTTATGGAGCAACTTAAATTAATTTCAAGTAGACAGGAACCAAGCAGGTATGTCAGTAAAACATCTTCAGAGAGTACTTTGTGTAGAAATACCAACTGTCTTGAATATTTTTGGATTAGTGAATGTATCTTTTTCTTTACTGCTACCTATATCCAGTTGTCAGTTGCTATTTTATTCTATAAAAACTATAAGAAAAAGGGCAGTCATTATTTAATGGGGGCAAAAAACAAACGTGAATTGTTATCAACTTTCAAGGGGTTTTTGCAAGTATTGTAATATTAAGTCAGTGCTCTGCAAAGTTTTTAAATGGAAAGGTGTAAACTATGCCATAGAGCATAAAAGAGAGACATAGTGTAGGAGGGAAAAAGGGGGACTGAAGATGTGCCAGAATCATAAGTGAATGTTTGTAACTTGAGTTAACTGCTTACATTGAACAACAGAAAATGTAAGGTTGTGAAAAGAATGTAATTTCTTTTCTGCAGCAAAAACATACCAAGACTCATTTAGTTATGTTGGTGACTATTGAGTTGTTCTGCATTGAATCTCCCAAACCTGAAAGGCCTTCTCCAAAAACCTCCCACAAGTACAATAGCCATCAGCTCTGAAATCAGTGGGAATGTAATGTTTTGTTTAATGAACTTTTTGACAGAAGTGGAAGGCCCTGATTCTGAAGAATCCTGTACAGGGAGTTAAGAATGGCTATAGCATATGCTTAAATATTACTGAATTAATAAAATACTTAGTGTGACATTTTTTCAGACTGCTTAGATTTTAAAATATCCCCGTGTCCAGGGAAATAGACCAAAAAAAGTGCATTGAAAGATCTGTTGATGTGTGTCAGCAAAGAATCATGTTTACAACATAGCATTTGAGCTATTTAATATTTTTCCTTTTTTTCCAAGTGCAAGATTGATGCCGTATTTATCATAAGTAATCCTTTCATATTCACATAAAACCCTATAAAGATAGAGGACATAATTTAATTAGATTTGGGCAGTAAGCTTGATGAAATACAAACCATCTTTCTCTAGATTTCTCTTTTTATCTAGCATTTCTGATTTCACCCCAAATCAACTATGCTCTCCTCCAGCATTCCAGGAACATCATAAAAGCCAGGAAGCGCCAAATTCAAAAAGAAAGTGCTTCTTTACACAGCGTATAGATATTTAGTAATTTTTGACAAAACAACTTGTGGCATCTAGAGGTTGATATGGCCAAAAGAGCAAACTTCAGAAATCCCCAGTCACAGAATATTTGGAGGCCGGGACAATAATACAGAGTACCACTGTACACATATGTAAAGTTCTTACTCTTTCCAAGGCTGATAGCTGTCATTGGAGATATGATGCTGGGTTGGATAAACCTTTTCTCTTACAAATGCTCACATTCTTATGTCCATAATTTTAAGCTGCCAAACAGCAGTGAAAATAGTTTGCCAGACTATAGACTTTTGTCTGAATTAAAAGTACATATAACTCCCAGCCAGAATGTCCCTTGCACAAAACAATTGTGCAAGGGATTGGCAATTATGCTAAACGTGTCTGACTCAATATCTTGCACAGTACAGTGTGTGTGACTGCTGGAACACAAGAGGAATTTAATTACAGGAACAGAAAATATAAAAACTGTTTCCAGTGAGCAGATTTCCTTGTTATGAGAGTTTACACCAAAGTTCCTGACACAAAGGAGAGGTAATAAAGTCATTAAGTTAAGCAAGAAAACAGTTACTGTTGCGGTGCGTTTTGAGGTGGGGCACCCCGGGGAGGTCCCCGGAGGGCCCCCTAGGCTGTGAGCTGGCTGGCAGCAGCAGGCAGGGAAGGAGACTCCACACAGCTTCTGAGGGTGCTGAGCAGATGAAGGTTTATTTGGGGTCCCAACCCCGGGTACAGCATGGTTACTGAGGGAAAAGGGGGGAAAGGGGAGGGAGGGGGAGCCTAGGGGAGGGAAGGGGCAAGAGAGGCGAAAGAGGCTGACAGAGAGGAAGGGCTAAGACCCAGACTGATCCCCTAGCACAGCTTAAGAGGGGAATTGAAGTGGGCGCGGAATCAGACTTGGGCCAATGGAATTGCACATACAGGAGGGTTCAGGGCAGGACCACAGGCTTAGAATGTACCATACATTTCGGAGGGGTGAGACAGAGCATACCATTTAAATAAAATGGAATACAACAAGTTACACCTAGTAGTTTTTTCTCTGTGCCAATTTGCAGGCAACATCTTAGAGGACAATGTAAAAGTTTCAACTGAAAAATAGCCCCAGACATTTCTTCTAGGAGGCATAAACACATCTCTTCTCTTCTGAGAAGTCCAAATTAATAGACAAGGATAAAATACACACATTTAAAACACTGTGCCACCCAGATAATTACACTGACAATAACATTTCTTTGAAATATCAAGCATTCAATCATCAAGGCAATAAATTTTGAATTAAATATTTCATACTCCATTGATTCTACTTTCAATGCCATACACTAAAATCATCCCGAAAATAAGGCATATTCTGATGTATTCCTAAACCAAGGTGGGTTAAGGAGAAGAGAATACGCCTTTCACATTAATTTCCTAACCTTTTTAACCACAGAGTTTATAGTTCGTGTCGAGGCACTCATTCATCAAAAGGTGAAAGCAATGCTCAACTCTAAATACTTACTGACTTAAGACTCGCTATGTACTTTGCTGAATAAATATGAACCTAAGCCTAAACTAAGCTTTCCCTAAGTATCCTTCTGATAAAGGGACTATAACTACCTAAATAGGACTCTGTTTTAGATATCATAGCCTCATAACATTCCCCAGACTATTAATTAAGTCCACAAAAAATGCAGAAAATACTGATATGGGGGGGAGAGGGAAAAGCCCTTCCCACTAAAATAAATGCAATATAGGTCAGCTTAAATTAAGCTTAAAGTAAGAATTTCCAGAATAGCAGTAATTTTATATTATACTGTATCCTCTGTACATCAGAGAGCTCCCACTTTCTCTGTGGGTATGGAAACATCACTCTTATGATTTAACAGGAGCCCTATTTAAGTTTTGATGTTTTCAAACTTCACTGTTTTTCCTTGTAATTTTACTTCATAATGTTAAGTTACTTATTAGTCAAATAACTGAGTGAACTATGGCTTAATCTCCAAAAGAGACTGTGAGTATTCAGTTTAATTCTGCAATAAAAATATTGCCTGTGGAAGTTGGTCTGCAAAATAAGGTCTTACTGTCCAGTGTGCACATTAGTGTAACTCCCACTGAGATGTAGAAACCACAGGAAATTCAATACAATCTTAAAGAAAAATGGTGGCATTTGAAAGACAGGATGAGAGGTAAGGCTGCTATTCAGTAAATGTTTTATGCCTCACCAAGATGACGCTGATCTTCAGACCAGTGGTCATTTATCTAATCCACTGTAACACAATTTCACAGGCCTCTTTCTTCCCCTCTAAAAGGATTGCTGGGGACAACTAGACTAACAATACTTATTTTGGCTTACTTCAACATTATTTATCTTTCATTAGAAGCTTATTTCTGTCATTAGAAGCATGCCTATAATTCAGATATGAATACAGTTTCTTGTCTTCTCACTAATCTCTTACTTAAAAAATGTATTTATGTTCATTTTTTTCTAGTTTTGTAATGCTTCTGCTTATTTTTTTGAGAATCTCTTTAAAAATTCTCTATTCTGTAGTGAACAGACAATCTCTTTTGTCACCACCTTCATATTTCTAGGATGCATAAACTGTATGACTTTGGATTTCAGCTTGTCTGGAAATACGAACTTCTGCCAGGCTTGTCCTACTGTTATTATTAATGTTCTCAATTGACTTTTCAGGAAAACATGCATTGCTTTATCCCATTACTGACGGTGAGAGAGTGAGAAGCCAGCTCTCCATGCCATAGTGCATCATGGAGTACATGCTGAACTCAGTGATTTGGGGGGAAGGCGGCTATAATCCTTCTAGCTAATGGAAAATCCATTTTAGTATATGGGAGAGTGACAGAGAAATTGTTGCTAAAAATACATAGGTTTATCCTCCTGTATTTCTCAAGCAACCAAGAGAAATCTGATTCCCAATAAGGTCATCTAATGAAGTTCCATTAAGTCCCAGTTCCATTAAGATTTCTTTAGGTCTGAGCAAGAAAATAAAGGATTTAAACACTTTAAATTTTGTCACAATAAAGGGCAAGAATGAAGATGATAATCTTTCCCAGTGAAAATTAAATACGCCAAACAACAGGAGACTAAAGAAGGGTTCCTCTGAGTTTACTTAGAGGGATTCTTCAGTATATTCCATGGGTGGCTTTAATATTGTATTTGAAAGAATATTACTTTCATTTGATAAAAGGAATATTTTGTTTCAAGATTTGAAACTGGACTCAGGGAAGATGGAAGTCTTGCCAATATCTTGGTAATTAGCTTGCTCTTCTGAGAATTTAATTTCTTTCAAAGAGTTTTAATTTCCTGGTTAAGTGCTAAACATTTAATTAAGCAAAAGGCAAGGACAACAGCCACTGTCATCTGGAGTAGTGTAACAGTTTTCCAGAGCATACAGACAGATGACTATCATCAGATTGCTGTTTTTCTTTCTCCTAAAGTATTCACGAATACTGGAATCACAATGGGATGAGATGGACCACGAGAATGTCACAATGGAAACATATCTCGCTCCTTTTTGTAAAACTAAGAATGTAAAAAATGCAGATGCTGAGAAGGAACTGGACTAAAGGGAAAGAAGAAGTGAACAGCAGCTGTAGATGAAGCTATATCTAAGACAAAACTTCTTATGTTGACACAAGAAGAAGGCTGTTGATTTGCCTTTAACAATATGGAGTTTCTGGATTCATTTCTCAAATACACATGAGACGTGTATTGGAGGACTCTTGAGATAATAGGGTGGTTCTCTTGACACAACTTTTATTCCAAGGTTTTTGCTAGAATAGTAATGAAGAAAAATATATAGGAAGAAGGACAACTCACTTTTCTCAACAGAAATAAAAGATTTCTCAGGTAAAATGACTCATCATGCTCATCCCAAAAGTCTATCAAAATAATTACATTGCAAACAAGCAGCATTAAAAAAATACTGAATCTCATTATGCCATGTTACATGTGGATTTATACTTTGTTTAGAGGGAAAAATTGAATTGAACTTTAAAAGGATTAATGTATAGAATTACCTAAAATCATGCATTATATAAAAGCAAAATATTTCTGAGGAAACTAATTTTGCTAAAAAAAAAAAATCAAAAAAGCATTAAATCTCATATCACAGAGCATAAAATAGGAGAATCACAAAATCAGAGAATAAGCAGAGTTGGAAGGGACTCACAAGGTCTTCAAGTACAACTTCCTGCACAGCACCATTCCCAAGAGTCACACCATGTGCCCACAAGTACTGTCAAAATGCTTCTTTAATTCTTATCAGGCTTGGTGCTGGGATCACTTCCCAGGGGAGTCTGTTCCAGTGCCCAATCACCCTCTGAGTGCAGAAACTTTTTCTACTCCCTAAACTAAACCTTCCCTTACACAACTTCAGGCCATTCCCTCAGGTGCTGCCACTGGGAACCAGAGAGAACAGGTCAGTGCCTGCCCTTGCATTTCACTTTGTGAGGAAGTTGGAAACACCAACGAGGTTTCTCCTCTGTATCCTCTTTTTCAGGCTGAACACACCAAGTGATCTCAGCCACTCCTCATACAACTTCCACTCAAGGCCCTTCACCATCTTCACTGCCCTCCTTTGGACAGTCTCTAATACCTTTATATCTTTCTTATATTGCAGTCACCAAAGCTGTACACAGGACTTGAGGTGAGGCTGCCGCAGTGCAGAGCAGAATGGGACAATCCCCTACCTTGCCCAGCTGGCAATGCTGTGCCCTGATGCACCACAGGACATGCCTGGCCCTTCTGGCTGCCAGGCCACTGCTGACTGATATTCAACTTCCTGTCAACCAGCATCTCCAGGTCATTTTCCATGGCCCTTCTTTCCAGCATCCCATTGCCCAGTCTGTCTGTACATCCAAGGTTGCCCCATCCCAGGTGCAGAATCCAGCACTTTGTTAAAATTCATACTGCTGGTGATTGCCTGGCCCTTTATTTCATCAAGGTCTCTCTGCCTTCAAGTGAGTCAATCTTTCTTCCCAGTTTAGTATCATCTGCAAACTTAGTATCCCTTCAAGTCCTGCATCCAAGTTACTAAGAAGATGCTGAAGAACCAAGGATGGAGCCCTGCAGAACCCCACTAGTGACAGGACACTAGTCTGATGTCACCCCATTCACTATAACCCTTTGTATCCAACCTGTGAGCCAGTTGTTCCTCCATCCCATTATGTGTTTTAACTAGCTGTAGGCTGGACATTTTGTCCTGGAGGATACTGTGAGAGACAGTATGGAAAGGAATGCAAAAAGATTATATCAGCTGGCTTCCTTTGATCAGTTACGTGGGTTGCCTTGTCATAAGAGGAAGTCAGGCTTGATAAGCTGGACTTCCCTCTCAGGAAGCCATGCTGGCTGTGAACAATGAACACATAATCTTTCAAGTGTTTTTCAGCACCTCCATAATTTCACCAGTCAGTGAAGTGAGACTGATAGGTCTGTAGTTGCCAAGGTCTTCCTCGGACAAGGTTAGCCAACTTCCAGTCAACTGGGGCCTCTCCAGATTCTGAAGAAGATTCCAAAATCATTGAGAGAGGTTTTGCAATGACACCAGCTAGCTCTTGAAGAACTCTCAGATGAATCTCATCAGGCCCCGTAGATTTATAGGGATCCAGCTGGAGCAGTAGATCACACATAATTTCAGGGTCAGCTGGAAGTTTCTAATTCACACAGCCACGGCCCTCCAGCTCAGGACACTGGGACGCCATTAGTCCCATCATTGATGTTGAAGACAGAGGCAAAAAAAGCACTAAACACCTCTGCCTTGTCCATGACCCTGTTTGTGAGGTGACCATCCTCATCCTGCTATAGGCTGATATTTTCTACACTGCCTTTTGCCATTAATGCTTTCAAAAAAACTATTTTTATTGCACCCCACATTTCTGGCCAGCTTAACTCTGGTTAAGCTTTGGCCACATTCCTTTCTCCTAGTCATAGCGAACTGCATGGCATCTCTGCATGCCATCCATGTTACATCACCTTGCTTCCGCTGGGCATACGCCTTCCTTCTTTGCATTAACTCCAAAAAACAATCCCTGATTAGCAAAGCCAGTCTTCTCCCTCATCTGCTTGATTTCCAACATTTTAAAATTGCCTGTTCCTGTGCCCTGAGGAGGTGGTGCTTAAAAAATGACCAGCACTTATGGAACCCAGAACTGTCAAAAGCATTTTCCTGCTCACCCTGAGCAGCTGGAAGTCTGCTTTCCTCTTGTCCAAAGATTTGAATCTTTGCTGGCACTTTTCCTCTGGACAACACTTTTTAAACTTGACTGTTTCATGGCTGCTGTGGCCAAGACAGCTACCAATCTCCACTTCACTCACAAGCCCTTCTTTGTTAATAGGCAGCAAATCAAGGAAAACATCTTTCCTAGTAGACTCCCTTAGTACCTGTACTGTGAAGCTATCACCCAAGTGTTTTAGGAATCTTCTGGACCTGTTTGTGAAGCTGTGTGGTATTGTCAGTCAACATACGGCAAAGTAAAATCACACATAAAGACAGGAGCAGTTGACTCATATTACAGATTTTCCAGTATGCTTTCCCTGAAATAAACATGTAGAAAATCTCACTAGTACTGTTCCCAAATTTTAATTAATCTTCAGGATAAACTAGAAATACAGTTGAAAGGATAAACCAATTTTTCCTTGACCTTTAAATGACCCATCTTCATTGAAATTTTCATTTAGATCAGTTAAGCAGCCAATTTTCAGATATTTAAAAGCATTCAAAAATTGAAATTTGAAGTGTTTAAAATCTTAAAGGTATCTTTCTGAAGATCTAGCAGTTCAAAAGTCTACCTAACTGAGAGGCTGTGCATACCCAGACATTCTGGTTATCCATTCCTCAGCTTAGGAAGTTATTTCATCCTCCAACTCTCAAAAGTGGCAAGTATTCACTGCATATCAATTTACACATCCCGTGTTTATGAACTTTTTTGGCTTCTGAATCACTGCCATCCATAAGCAGTCACTTCTGCTCCCTCAAGAGATGTGCTAACTTTATCCCTTCTTTTCCTCCAGCTGGAAAGAGGATCTAATGAGC
The DNA here is from genome assembly GCF_017590055.1 of Onychostruthus taczanowskii. Classification (NCBI taxonomy): domain Eukaryota; kingdom Metazoa; phylum Chordata; class Aves; order Passeriformes; family Passeridae; genus Onychostruthus; species Onychostruthus taczanowskii. Next base: position 751,035 of record NW_024498829.1, read on the forward strand.
CTGCTTTAATCTTTCTAGTTCCAGAGCTGTAGGGAAACAGAGCAAAGGACTGAAAATAGCTGATTACAGTAAAGGAAAGGAGAAGCAATAAGAAAGGGTTTCCTTTGAAAACTTTATGGAAACTGCTGAAAAGAAGAGGGGAAACACCTAAGTGGTATTTTCATGGCAAGCTCTGACTGGCAGCTCTCCCTCCAGAAAGTGAGGATCAACAGGTAATCTGTAGAATTACCTTAACTACTTTTAGGAGCACCTATTTCTTAAATTCATGAAGAGAAAGACTGAGTTTTATTTATTTTCCATTATGTTCTTATCAAAATGAAAAATAAATTTTCAAACAGAACAGATGCTGCTCTTTTTCACAGGAATTATTTGTATTGGTTGTAGATAACTACATAATCTGTACATTTTAATTATAGTGAGAAACATATCACATATAACTGTGGTCAATTGCTGAGAAAAAGCTGAACTGCAATAATATAGTTGTTCATATTTTTAGGAAAAACAGTCTACTTTTAGACAATTTAAATTTTTTCTGTCAGTTTGGTGTGACAGTTGAAAAAAAAAGAAGAAAAAATTAAAATATTGCATTACAACAATGTTTACCCAAATACAAAACAGAAAATAAGAGATTAGGTATCATTTCTGCGGAAAAGGATTATGTGTTATTGTGCATAATCAGAAGCTAAGCAGGAGTAAAACATATTACAATATTGCACAAAACATCATAGTTATAGACATCTTAAAAGATAGATGGAAAAATTTTTGTGCAGAAGGAATGCAATGTCAGCAGGAATCCAGCTTGGATTCCAAGTCTGGACAGTACACTTCAAAAGAATATTGAGTTCAGAAGAAAGTAGCAAAAATTGTTGGTTTAAGAAAATTTTTTACAAAGAAAGATGCATAAAATTGTGGCTGGTAATTTGAAGGAAGTGGAAATTGGCAGCAGAAGTGATAACATACTGCAGCAAGAACAATGAAACAATCTGGTTTTAATATCTGGTGTGTAAACAAAAAATAACTTCTTCATTTATGGCAAAGTAGATTAAGGAGATGTATAAGAACAAAGTGTCTACATTGGCATTAGCTATAAACAAATTGGACTCCATAAACATGTTTTTCTGCCAAAGAACTTAAAGTCACCAGCCAAAGTGCATAGGATATATATTCCAACAAAAAAAAAAAAAAAAAAAAACCCTTAATGCATAATCAGTATTCATTTCAATGAGTGAGCTGAATTGCTGCCTTACCAACAGCCATGTAAACCAGAAGGAAATGTGGTACTTCGTGGAATTACAGAGGTAAAGTAAGTCAGAATAAAATCAGGACCACTCTTATTTTGTCAATACATATTGCAGTACTATCTTCAAATTCTGTAACAAAATCATAATTCCAATATGAAAAGTCATCAAACATCAGTTATTAGTCTCCCCTCAGTCTGATGTATACATCCAACAACTCTCTCTCATACCTCTGTCCCTTCGGGAGAAATGTTATAATTCTCCAGCACCAGTTTAGAGAGTTAGTCTCAGTCCTTAGTCAACTAGTCACATGATTCCAAATTTCCTATGAGTACAGGCTCCTAAAAGACAAATCTAACCCTATTTATGATTTTTCTCAATTTTTATTGAAGCCTAGTATAAAAAACCTGGACATTACCAAAGATCTGTGGACCTTATTTTGAAAACCCCAGTTCTGAATCAAAGTGAAATAAATGACCACTTCTAGTCTCACCTAAAACTAGCAAACAAGCAAGGATTATTATTTAAACTTCTAGAATATTCCTTTACTCCTGCTTTCTATTTGTAGTTTTTAAATTATTTTTCCCCTTACTGTTAGTAAGGAGAAGATAACTAAAGAACTTATTTAATCTAAATCTCATCTTATAGTTTATTTGATATTAAATTTTGATAAACATCAGAAAACAAACAAGTAACAAATGTTACCACTTGAATATTTTTAGTAACTTGTATTAAATTAAATACATTATAATAAGCTTCAGACCTCAGGTAAGCTGTGTAATTTAAAGTGTCATATTTACTATGATTAGTTTTTTAAAAAGTAATAATAGTGTTGCTGAAGTAATGCCAAGATTTTCCAACACTATTTTTAATATTAGAAAGTTGGTATTCTCTATTACAGTGCTGGGTGCACGTAGGATCCCTCTCCCAAACACACAGCCACTCTTCCAAAACTTATCATTATGAATATATTTTAGCAAACAAAAAAAAATTATGTTCATTTGCTATAAATTACATAGTTTTCTCCATCAATTAGCATTCTACTTTCTATTGGTTATTGATTTCATCTTCTCACTCTAATGAGTCCACATTTTCAGTCTTTTTATTGTATTTTTTCCAGCTAGAGTGGTTGTCAGTACAATTATTGAGTTGTCTTTCTTAGTTTCTTCTTTATCTCCAGGTTCTGCAAAATACCCTTGTGGTCCAGTTTCAGCAATGTATCTCTCCCAGGTTTTTTTTTTTTTTATTGAAGCATATTAAGGCTGATTACAGCTGTTTCAGCAAAACCTAAAGTTTCAGTAATTTTCCCAAACTGTGTTCCCACAGTAGCCACTTATGACAAGCATTTAATTCTGGCTATTGTGGTATATGACAGGGTGGAAAATTACACTGCTTATTATTAAATAATTAGTTAGAAAAGTTCATTAAAACTATTAATTAGTAAATATATCAGGAAAGTCATATCATTTCCAATAATAGCATCTTACAGAATGCAGAATGTTGGATTTCTTCACACATATTCATCTCCATTTTATTGCAGCTTATAAGCTCACAGTGTTATTTTGGTTTATAAATGGGAAAAAAACAACAAATGGCTGTCTTTACCCTTAAGTTCAAAACTGATCTGTGCCAAGAGTCCTTCTATATCAGCTATTCTCAGTCTCACTGCAATGGTTGAATTGCTCAGGCTGACTGAAACTTGGCCATAGGTCATAGCCAAGGTAAAAGAGCAGCAGAGGGGAGGGAATCTGTGACACACTTAACTGCACTTTTCATATTTTGCAGGATTACACAAACTGCCAGGGAAATGAAGTGATATTTGACCTGGGGAAGAGTGGGGAGCAAGCAAACATCAGCTCCTGCCAGCTCAGAAAGACAGCCATGGAGTCTGGAAGCAGGGTCCAACAGCTGAGGTCATTCACATCTTCAATTAGCAAGTTTGCTTCAGGGCTCAGCAGTCAGTGTCCTCAGATCATACAGACACTGTCAACAAGCACTCTATGAAGCTGCTGTTAACAGCTGACTTTATAATGCATCCAAATAGTAAGCCTGGTTTAGATAGAATTTATCTAAATCAATGTCAACTAAACTGTAGGCAAACTTTAAACACTGCCAAGTCCTTATACAATATTCCTTAGAATATTAATTTTAATACACCTGAAGCAGACAGCATGGGTAAAAGAAACCTGTTTGATGAGGAAGGAGCATTGACTACAAAGCAGAAAAACTGAAAGAAACTAAACACCTGTTTGTAAAAGTTGTTAACTAGTTATTTTTTTCCTTGAAATCTCCTTCCTGGAAGTTTTTGTATAATATTTTTGTTTTACTGATGAGTGGAAGGAATCAGAACAAAGCAAGACAAGCAGCAAGCCTGTTCTTTAAATGACTGTACTTGTGCTGCATCTTGGACTCCACTCCTAAAACATATCACAAAGTATTTTGTGGAGATGAAAATCATAAAGAGAAAGAAGGAACTCTTATTTAGACAAGGATGTAACAAACCTGGCTTTAATTTCTACTTTTGCCATAGATTTCCTGTGATACATTTGTTGATCCATTTAATTTCTCTTCCATTGCTTCCGATCTGTGAAATCTGTTTTTCCGGAGATGTTTTGCTGAGCAAGGTACTTTCTGCTATGTATGGCTAATGTCAATCACAGTAACATCCAATATAGAAGAAATTTCCTCCTTTTTTATCCATTCCCCCTGGCTTTTTGGAGACATTTTGGAGATAGCATTGATCTTCATAAATTAGGTATTATGGGAAGATACGCTTTCCCATATATAAGACATAGTCTCTCAATATACACTTGCCAAATGCTTGATGGTCGAGAACTACATGTTGCCTTCCTAGCAGTATATAACAATGAATGCTCCAATCCTCTTCATCAAATGCAGCATGGGGTAAGGAAGCTTAGGGTCCATTAATGACTCCAGTAATGACAAAGAAATCTGACAGCCAGGAAGACCAGTTACTTGTGTAGAAAGGAGTTTGGGACACTGTCAAGGACAGATCAAAATTAAAATTTGACAGTAACTTAACATGAAAATCCAGAATCAAAATGCAACTTGGGCACATATTAAGAAATATTTTAGACTGAATTATGCAGCACTTAAAAATACCAAAAGCAAGAGTCAACCCCAACAGAGAATTCCCATTTGTTTCCACCAGCCCAGCTAAATAGGCTGTGAAAGTAGCTTGTGGGAAACCAAGATAAAAAGCAACCAATACTTTTTTCCAAAGATACTATAGGGTTATCATGTCATAGTTACTTCTCAAACTCTTTTGCAATTAGTCATTGGATTCCTACAGAAGCTGTGGAAAATGTGTTTTCTAGCTGCAAATTTACTCATAGGCACTGAACTACTCAAACTATGCTTTTAATTTTGTTCTTGTTTCTATATGTCATAATTTTCTTCCATATTATAAAATAATGAAGAATGTATTTATAGGGAGCCTTGGGAGTGCTTACTATAATAAATAATTCATTCCAATATCCACAATTATGATTGCACCAAAATAGTTTTCCATTGGAAAAGCATTTCCATTTGGACCTTTGAGAAATTTTCAAAGGTCCAAATTCTATTTTCCCTAAAATTCTCAACCCTAAAATTTCCTAAGTTTGTTTTTTCCCACCATGTCAGCAGACAGTAGTGCCACACCAAATGCACTGATGCAATGTTATGTATGACTGAACTATAGCAGCATTCTGATGCTAGACTGATGTAATGCTACCGAAGACAAATTTATCACATTTCCGTTGTCTTGGTATTGTCTCCTAACTTAGCCTGAGCACTGCCCCCAGTGTAAGAAGAACAGGGACATGCTGGAGCAAGGCCAGAGGAAGGCAGTGATGATGAGCAGAGGGTAGGAATACTTCTATGAATACAGGCTGAGAGAAAGGGGGTGGTTCAGCCTGGAGAGGAGAAGGCTCTAGGGAGACTTTTAGCATCTTTCAGTGCCTAAAGGGGGCCTACAAGTAAGCTGGAGATGGACGTTTTACAAGAACTTCTAGTGAGAGGACATGGGGTAATGGCTTTCTGATCTTCTTCATTTCCCTCACGAGCAAAATCACAGTCTGCATGTGTCTAAAGGAATGTTTTCAATGTGCATACCCTTGGAATTTGGAACACTTGATGCTGAGCACTAAGTCACTTGGCCTCTAATCCCTTCATATCTTTAGCCCTGTGATGGGGATGAATTGCTACAGTTAGGTGAAAGGCAGCAGACAATTTTTTTGCACTAAAGAAGTGGTTCTTCTACTTTTTCATTAACCCAAATGAAAAGCTGGAACACTCATGCAGGTGATCACTCAGCCTAAGGAGTTAAGAAATCAACATTTCTTATCTGAGAAAGAGAAGATGGATGTATCCTCTCCTAGTCTGTTGCAATCTGAAGAAAAATAATGCTGATTAATCCATAAGATAAAAAGATCACTGGCTGTGTAAGTTTGAACAAGTAATAAAACTGAGCAATATGAATACATTGATAACAGTAAATGTATCAAGAGAAACAAAAGAATGCATGAGATTACTATAATAGTAATATTATCAGTGCTCTTTGATTGACTTCTAAGAATTAATTGAAAGTCTTACAAATGGATATAGTCACAACTGAATTTTACTGTCTAATTTATACTCCTTCTATAATCTAATAAATGTAACTGATATTTCTATTTTGGGTTTCAGAACAAAGTAACTTAGACTATGTGAGGCAACAATATTTGAGTCTACAACTTTAAGTCAAATTAATAGAAGTATCTCCATTTTCAGTTTTCAAATACTTGCACTTCATTCTTACAACCATGCAAGTAAACATGAAACTCAAATGATATTTTTCTGTTCCTGAAGCCAACCCTTCCAAGAACAGCTTTGCAGAAAGTGAAGTTTTGTTTCTGAAGAAAACTTTCACATAAACCTTTATTTTTGATGAAAAATTTTAACACTAATTATTATTAAATATTTTAACACATATTAGAAAATTTCAATTTTGATTAAATGTTAAAAACTTTTCTGGGTAAAATTCCAGAAAAGAATTCCATTAAAAGGGCAAAAATTAAATTACTAAAACCTGAAATTTTTGATGGAAGTTTTTTCAATTCAGTCATTCTCATAAATGGACAAATGTTCATTATTGTTGTTGCCAAGTGCTTTATGTTTTTTTAAATGTTATCAAGCATTGGTTTGTAAAAATGGCTGTGAAAGAAGTGATGATAATATTGATTCCAAAATTAAATGTGTCTTTTAACTCATAGTATTTAAGCAGCAGAAGGACAAATAGCCTTTCCTTCTGTGTCGTTGTACACTGGACTCTTCTTATTACATATAGTAATATTTTTTATTTGAATTACTCTTTTCAACCGATTTTTTATTCTTTCTGATTAGCAATCAATGAATTTAATAACTGTCATGTCTGTGACTGTTCTTGAAATCAGCAGTCCTAGCATAGAAATAGCTATAAAATTCTGAAAAATAGCCTTCAGTCCATCATTCAAACTCTTTACAAAAATATTGAACATAGTTGGTTTCAAGACATTAAAAGAACCTGCCCACCTGATATGAAGTGCTCTTCTAGAGAAAGAGTAAGAGCAGTGTACACTTGTTTTGTTGCAATTACACACAGATTCTACTTCCTTAGTTGGCTTATGGCATGCACTTTCAAATAAAATGGCTAAGTAGACCATTGAAGAATTCAGCTTTCAAAACTGAAACACTATTACAACTTGATGTTGTGCTATCATATAACTTAATATCATCTGCTCATACACCATCATGCAGCAGCATATCTCCTTCACTGCTACTTTCCAACTCAAAATTATTTTCTGCCTCCTGGATCGTCAGTGTCCATACGGCACTACCATAGCAAAACTGACTGCAGAAGGAGGATGTAAAAGCCTTCTGTATACTTGAGGACTGTCATCAATGATTTTATCAAAAAGTATGTACTACAGTGTGGCAGCTTTATATGTTTACCTTCTAGACAGGGAATCTGATCTTTGGAATTTGTTCACTGTGTATCACTGTTGCTTACTAAATTAGGCACAATCCACATTGCAGCAACTGTAGACATCACATAGCATATGGTACCTCTTAGCAATTGGTGGGCAAAATTTGTGAAGTGTTTGGCCTAGGTATGTCTAGATCTGGTGTATTAGAATGGGTAAATGTCTTACTAAAGTTGCAGTATGGCATATTTACATATCTTTGCATCAAAATTTAGTTAATCAGCAAAAAAAATGCATATGGAATGATTTGACCTGATTTGCTCTTTCAAATCTTACATATGTTTCAACATATTTTTTGCAAATTTTAAATAATTTATTTAATGTTTTGCTCCAATATCTTTTATCAGTTACTCTGCCTGAGTTATTGTTCCCTGTTTTTCTTCACTTTTAAAAATTGAATACAGTATTTGCTTTTGCCATTTATCTGTCATATTAATAGCCTGTTAGCCCGCAAATGTATTTACAAAGGTTTCCAAATTACACTGACTTGTTGAGAGCATCGTTCAAACATTTAGTCTGAGAAGTATTAGAGGTCTGTATGTCTATATCCTTTTGAACTTTCAAAACTGTCCTAGTTTGAACAACAGGTGTCTACCAAGGAAGGTGGGAACCTCCCTTGGAATGGAAAATGTGACATCCCTCCCAATTATTATAACTTTGAAATTACAGGGTTCCAGGCAACAATATAGAAAAAAGAATAACAGTTCTTTACTAGAATATATATATATATATATATATATATTCTAGTAAAGAACTGTTATTCTTTTTTCTATATCTCTCTATCTCTGGAAGCAGGGGCCTTCTGTCTCTCTCCACCAGGTCTCCCACTAGACCACAGCTTTCTCTAGCATCCACCTGCTCCAGCGTGAGCCCTTTTCCCATGGGCTGCAAGTGGATCTCTGCATCCCCTGTAAACTTCATGGATTATAGAGGGACAGTTTGTTTCACCATAGTCCTAACCAGGGCTTGCATAGGAATCTCAGCTCCAATGCCTGAAACACCTTCACCCCTTCTTTTCTTCCACTGACCTTGGTGCCACCATGATGTTTTCCCTCACATGTGCTCACTTTTTCCTTTTCAGTGGCCAGAAGAAAAACTGCTGCTTGTAGGTACCATTGTAAACAAGTTCCACTAATTCAAAGATTCTTGCAGGATCCTGCATCTCTGAGAAGTTGATCTTGTCTAGGTTCCGCGTTGGGGAATCACTCATCACACTTCCACTGCTAGCCAGGCTGCCCCACCACCACTGCGCAGGCAGTGGCAGCTGCTGGTGCTCTTTAACACCTTTCTTCATCTGGCATATCAGGAGGGAGAAGCAACCACTGCCGCCCTGCCTTTCTGCCCACAGCACAGCTGGCTAGGAGCGACCAGGCAGTTCGCGGGCCTCCCCAAGATGTCTGTGGCCACAAGTGGTGCATTGGCGCATGCCATGCCGGGAGTGGTGAAGTGCCACATCAGGGCGGCACTTCACCACCCCTGGAAAAACTTCATCTGTGGTGTTTTGATTTTCTTCTTAAATATGTCATCACAGAGGCGTTGCCAACATCTCTGATTGGGCCCAGAAATATGTCCATCTTCAGAGCCATGAGAGATTGGCTTTGTTGGACATGGTGGAAGCTTCTAGCAGCTTCTTACAGAAGTTACCCCCGTGGACTCTTCCACTACCAAAAAATAGGCTGTGCCAAACTAACACAAAAAACCACAGGGGCAGCTGATCACGGTGCCCCTCTGGTTGGTAAAATGGCCTGTAGCAGGAACCTTGAAAGCAGAAAGCTGGAACGGCAGAGATGAGCAGACCCTGAGTGACAAATGAAATGTAGCAGAGACTCTGGGGTCCTGACAGAAGCCACTGGGTGTCCAGATGTTGGGTGAAAATGTAGCAAGAAGCCCTAAAGCAGTGATAGAGAACAGCAGGGCAGGGCAGGGAACGATGCCCCTGGGTAGCTTATTGGTAATGGCTAGTGCCTGGGTCAGGCTGTGCAGAAGGGCGGCCTCAGGGGGAGTCAGGTGCTCCTGGGTCCCAAGTGCCTGTGTGGCATGCATTGGCTTTGGACTCCTGAAACAGGAGAGAAGCTGAGAAGCAAGCCACTAAGCTCCAGTCACAGTGCCAAAGGGAAAGATAAAAAAGAGCAAAAGCCACACAGCAACAGTACCTCTTGTCAGAGGGATTGCGCTGCATGGCCGCTGAGATTAAATCACTGCAACAGAAGGAAACAACCATCCCTTGCCCCCAGCTCTCATAGGAAATCCCAGGTTGGCTCTCTCTCATCACAATGCACTCAGAGCCAGGGGCAGCAACCCCCCACCAGACACAAAACAAAAACAAAACCAAAAATAGATATTGGATAAAAAAAGTCCCCAAGACAAAAACAAAATAAAAAAACTAACAAAAAGATAGATATGGACCATATCTATCTTCTGTATATCATCCAGTGTTTTACTTTTTTTCTTATTGATTAATGGGCCTATGTATATGTTTTGTTCTCTAGGGAAGAACCTTTGTTTATTGCCTATTCTGGCCCTTTCTAATGAAATTCGTAACCTTTTGTGTTCTTATTTTGATTGTGTTATTTCTTCACATGCAGTCATTTTTTAAAAAATAATTCACATTTTGATATCCATAACAAAACCTTTCCAACATTATACATAATAGCCTTTCTTGCCATTATAGTAACTTGCCATTATGATTTTGTAGTGATTGATGGTGCTGGAGAGCAGTAAAGAGCAGCGAGAGAATCACAAAGTAAGCATTACCTATGATGGGGCCCTGCTTTCCTGGGGATGCCTGAAGACCTGCTGGCCCACAGGAGGCAGTGAAATAATTCCTTGTTTTGCTTTGTTTGTGAGCATGACTTTTGCTTTCCTTGTTGAACCATCTTTAGCTCAACCCATGAGTTTTTTCACTTTAACTCTTTCAATTCTGTCCCCTATCCTGCTGGTGGGGGAGGGACTGGGCAGCTGCGTAGTGCTTGGTCGCTGGGGCTAAACCATGACACATATATGAGCATTAACAAGACCATTCCGATTTTGCATGCATATTTATTGATTACAGTAATAGATATATTTTTTGAAGCTGTTCTAATTACTGCGTTTCTCTTTCCATATTTTTACTATCACAAGTGTTTCTTATACACGTAAAATAGATTCTTTCATTATGAGAGGCACTGTTTAGGTTGCTTTTATTTACTAACTACTTTATGCTAATATTGTCTTGCAGGCCACCAGTCAGCTATTGACAGATTTACTCCTTGAATAGGATAGTCAGAAAATGTCATCATGTAAGGCCTCTTACCTTTCCAAATGTAGATAAAGAAAAGTAAGGGAAGGAACTATGACTACAGGATTCTGAGTTGTAGTTCTTCCCACCATTGTGCACTTTGTGTACCTTATCTTCTATAAATTACTCTTAATACATATTACTTAGTTTTATAATGAGATTAGAGGAAGTTAGGAAAATTATTCTTCCTGATTTCCATGTGATCAAAAATACCCCAAAAATATTAAAAAGAGATTTAGACTAAGCAATGTGTCTTGGACAACAAATTAGAGGAAGGATAAACATTTGAAACAGAATTTTGTAATTTAAAAATCCTTTTCAGTTTTCAAGGATTGCTAATCTCTGCAATTTTAGCAGTGTAAAGAATGTTAGTGTTGCTGACTATCAATAAGTTTGGGGAAATGTGAATATTTTATGTTTATTATCTTTAATATTCTCACCCTAACCTAAGACTGAAAAAATCAAATAACCTCACCTTTAAGGCAAAAAAATATGCTGTACAATAAGATGTGAACAGAAAACATGGTAAGGTCCTCAAGCCGTAATATTTTCAAGCTTCCCACAGTTCTAATGATCCACATGTAGTAGAGCAGAAATCATATTTGCCTCCACAAAACAGATTTAGACCATGGTACTAATAATGCCAAGATTGCAGGCTTGATCCCCGTATAGGCTATTCACTTAAGAGATGGACTCAAAGATGTTGTGGGTCTCGTCCAACTCAGAATATTTCGATTCTATGATTTTGTGAAGAGATTCGGAATAGGAATTACAGAAGCCTGTCTCAGACTTTACTTGTCTAAATGAGATTATCCATAAACCTAACTAGTTTGAATTCCCTAGCTTAATCCACTTCTGAGTGGAGTCAAGTACAAGGTTGCAACAGATTTAAGTTTTCAACACTCACATTCTGTCAATTCACAGATGCAATAGCTTGAAGGCCTGTCTGGAGAGAAGATTTAATCTTTTAATTTAATGCACTATCAAGTCGAGTCAACACTCCTCCCATCATATTTAACTAATATTTACATATATGCAACCTGAATAAATATATATATTTCACTGACAAACTGTAATTGTATTGTAGGGTATGCCCTATATGGGATAATTTTAAATAGAAGAGCAAGTATGTGGGTCATTTCCATTATGCCAAATGTGAAAAAAATCCCAAAAATAAATGCATTAAATATGAAGATAAAGCCTCACTGTTTAGGACTTTGGTACTTTCTGTCTACTAAATAATAATTTTACCAGTTTATTAACATATCTGTCTATTATAGTTCTTTTTCTCAACAATGATTACCAAGTTTATGATGAATAAGAATTGTAATTTGAGACCTTATTTTAACAGTAATTTTCCTGAGATATGCATTAAATATTATTCCTTGATTCCCCTCTGCTTGAAAACACCAACAGAACATTGAGCACGTTCACTTCCATTGTAATCTCTAAATAACTATTTTACCTCAGCATGACATTTTATGCATAGAAAAAGTATAGTGCAGATTGGAAGTGAAATTAGCAAACCAGTGTAAAGGCAGGGCATGGTTACACAGATAGGAAAAATGTAGCTATATGAATTGTAACAAAAAGGATAGGCTAAGGTTCAATATCATCCCAGCCACTGGATTTTCGTGAACTATAACACCTCCAAAACTCCATCAAATTTAGATCGCAAAACAATTTTTAAATGTCTAGAAATAATGAATCACATGATGGTCTGGATCATCGGCTCCTGTAATTGGTTGTTGGAGGTTAGGATTTTTCCCCTTTTTTATTTATTTCTCTCAGGGAATTTTCTCCCAATTATTGCCTAATGATGAAACTTTAGAGAAACAAAGATGTGGCTGAGAGGAGGAGGAAGGGGAAGGGTGCAGCTGGCTGCAGTTTCTTAGCTTGGGAGCTTTCTGTTGGGAAGTGCAGACATACCACAAAATTTTGGCTGGGGGCTGAGGAGCTCGGCTCAGCTCCTTACTCTCTTGCTCTTGATTGGAGGGGAGTTTGGGCTGCAATTGCTGTGGGAAGAATTTGCAGCCACTGTGGAGTTCCATTTTTTATTGCTTCTCCTACCATGAGTGAGGCTTTGCTTGTAACAGCAGCCATTGAAAAGGGGACCTTACCAACTTCTGATCTCACTGGAACACACACTTACCATCTACTCGGGGACCTCAAGGGAAAACCCAGGACCCCAACCCCTGACCCCCTCCAAGGGAACATCTGCAGGAGCATGGGTGCTGCTGCCCAGTCCAGCTATTTTTGCTGCTGCTGCTTCAGGTTTTTCACTGCACTTAACCCAAGACCCCATGTACTCCTGACCTGCATGGCTAGCGCTACAGCTGCAGAGTTTCTGCTACATTTTGTTCACCACACTGGGTGTGCCTGCTTCTGCTATTCCAGCCTGCTGCTCGGAGCTTCGTGCTACAACCCATTTTGCCATCCAAAGGGGCACCAGGACCAGCTGCCCTCCGTTAGTTTGTAAAAGAAGGCCCTTTTCTAATTCTCTTTCTATATCTTTGCCTGGAACCCTGTAATTTCAAAGTTATAATAATTGGGAGGGATGTCACATTTTCCATTCCAAGGGAGGTTCCTGCATTCCTTGGCAGACACACGTCTTTCAAACTGACACACTGGTAAAGCTTTTTGGAGCTTGTCCTTACTTTTAAGGAGAAGACATATTACAAACTTGATAAAAATCATAACTAGTAGTTCTGGGGGGGAAAAAAAGAAATTTGCATATACAAGAATTGTACATGGCTTAATGGTCTAAAACCTGCTTATATGTGCCCTCCACATTTGCTATATGTCATTTCAGTTGAGAGTTGGAAACTATGGAAATCATTAAGGCATTTTCCATATGAGCAGAAAACCTGTTAAAATGCATTGAATATGTATTTGAAGTCAATAACCATAATATTAAGCATAGTGATTGTCTGAAGAGTGGGTTGATTTATAAATATGTTCTGTGATTTGAAGAAAAATTATAAGCCAAAATTATAAGCCGAATTTGGTTTGCAGTGAAAAAATAGTTATTAGGTGTGTCAAAAAAATACTTATCTCTTACAGGAGACAGACATCTAAAATGGGCAGATGTTGCACAGTACCCAAGATTTTTGTTACGTTGAGGCAGTGATTCAACATTCAGCCAGGGGAATCCAAATAGGTTTTAGCAGGTCTGTACAAGGTTAATAAATTAGCCTGTTTCTACACTGGAAGATGAAAGTGTATAGGCTACATGAACACTACAATAGAAATAGCCTCTTTTGTGGAATCATTTCTCAAGAATAATTCCCACAGAACATAATTCCTACAATCCTTCACTGTGGGGTAGTATCAGTGTGAATTTGTGTGACTAAAGGCTCCATGGCCAACTCTTTCTTTTGCATGCAATGTAGTAGTAATTGTAATACTAGTTTTTGTTCTGCCTATTGTTATATGCACAGTTTTTTAGTGTAAATTTTAGTGTAAATTTTAGTGACAGTTCTTAATGGCTAGTGTCTGAAAGTACTGAAAGCCTTCTCACAATTTATTTCAGAACTTTATTAGTGAAATTTGGAGAAGTTGGATTGACCATGTTAACAAAGTAGCAACTACCTAGCACAATAAAGATGTCATACAAAAGACATTTGAGCAAAGAAAGTGACAAACTTAGTTTACTTTTCAAAGAAATTAATGATGTGTTTAATTTAGAATTGTTTTTAATGGGCATGTAAAAGGAGATCTGATGAATAGGCACAGCAGTTATATCACATATAGGAACTACATCTGGTTAATCAGACTCATAGCAAATACAAACTTCAACTGAATAAACAACCCCTCTGAAGTTGATTGGACCACACAATGCATAAGTAAGCATGAGCAAGGCTATTTGTCTAGCCATGGGAAACCAAAAAAAGGCAATTATTTCATTTCAGTGAGTCAAATCTAGCTGTATTCAGAAAAAAATTCCACTCATACAAATGGAATTTTCCTTGATTAAAGAGGCAGCATCTGGTTAGACTGAATATCAGTTTAAACCTCAGAGGGAACAGGCTGAAACCCTTCATCAGAGTGTCAGAGATCCTAAACATTTAAGGATTTTCTAGGATTTCTAAATGCTTGATAAGTAATGTGGGTCACCCAAATGCTTATGGACAATGAATAGCAAAGGAACTTGTAAACAGAATACTAAGTTGGAAATGTATCAGTAACTGGATTTTAACATTAACTGACCAACTCCTCTGGGAAAGTCATGGGGTGCCTTTTATGATGTTGCCAACCCCACCAAAGCTTAATATATACTTCGATTGTGCTGCTGTCCGAGTTACTCTACTCCCCCGGGCAGGGGAGGAGGTCGCACCGGCTATCCTCTCCCTCGTGAGAGCGGAAGCATAGATGGCCCC